>NC_140170.1:175632963-176038673 GCF_963971535.1 Notolepis coatsorum | reverse complement strand
GGCAAGCTTTGAAGGTGGAGAGTGTAGGGGAGTCTCTGATGGAGTGAGGGAGGGAGTTCCAGAGTCGGGGTGCAGTGCGAGAGAAGGCCCGATCACCAAAGTTTTTGAGTTTGGATGTCGGGACAGTGAGGGAGGCAGTATAGGAGGACCGGAGGGAACGGGTGGGGTGGTAGGGAAGAAGGAGATCAGTCAGGTAGGGGGGGGCCAGACTTTGGAGGGCTTTGAAGGTGAGGAGTAGTGTTTTGAAGTTAATGCTGTGTTTGATCGGGAGCCAGTGGAGAGAGTGTGCAGGACAGGAGTGATGTGTTCACGGGACCGGGTGTTAGTGAGGAGGCGGGCGGCTGAGTTTTGGACCATCTGCAGTTTATGGAGGGAGCGGGAGGTGATGCCAGTGAGGAGGGAGTTGCAATAGTCCAGGCGGGAGGAGATGAAGGCGTGTATGAGGGATTCAGCAGCAGGGGGGGGAGAGGCAGTCACGGATTTGTGCAATGTTGCGGAGGTGAAAGTATGATGTTTTTACAATGGAGCGGACGTGGGGGTCAAATGAGAGGGTGGGGTCAAGGAGGACACCAAGGTTTCGGACTAGGGGGGAGGACGAACTTCTCAGAGTATAATATACCCAAGATTTACATGATGAAAGAACTTCTCAGAATATAATATACCCAACATTTACAGGATGAGCGAACTTCTCAGAATATAATATACCCAACATTTACATGATGAACGAACTTCTCAGAATATAATATACCCAACATTTACACGATGAGCGAACTTCTCAGAATATAATATACCCAACATTTACATGATGAACGAACTTCTGAGAATATAATATACCCAACATTTACATGATGAACGAACTTCTCAGAATATAATATACCCAACATTTACACGATGAGCAAACTTCTCAGAATATAATATACCCAACATTTACACGATGAACGAACTTCTCAGAATATAATATACCCAACATTTACATGACAAAACATGAAAGTAGCTAAATATCTGTATGTATTTATTCCAGCAGTGTGAACAGGAATGTGTTTGTGTTTTTGTAGAAGTCCAGACAGTCGGCCTATGAGAACGAGGAGGACGTCTCCGTGAAATACAACAATAACTCTGGTAGGTTGTTCCTATGGAAATATATACTGTATACAATATAATACCATGTAAATATTCTGTATATACAATATACAACAACAATAACTCTGGTAGGTTGTTCCTATGGAAATATATACTGTATACAATATAATACCATGTAAATATACTGTATATACAATATGATACAACAATAACTCTGGTAGGTTGTTCCTATGGAAATATATATACAATATAAAACCATGGATCTTTCTCTCTCTCTCTCTCTCTCTCTCTCTCTCTCTCTCTCTCTCTCTCTCTCCCTCTCAGCAGGTTCTGGTGCCAGCTCTCCCCCCACCTCCCCCTCCTCCCCCACGCCCCCCTCCACCACAGGTAGAAACGTCTAACTGTCTCTGCGTCTCCAGTGTTTCTCTGTTAACTCTTCTGTCTCTCTCTCTTGTCAGTGTGTTGGTATGACTGTAAAAGTACTTTCTGAATGTGAGCATTAGATGATGAGCTGGTTAGTTTCAACAACCTGTTAGCGCCCCCATGTGGCAGGAAAGAGGCAGTGTGACAGCATAGGTCTATGTAAGGTGTGAAGGTCAGTCTTTCACTATAATATATATATATATATATATACAGAATACACATTCTTGTCATATGAGACAATATATATACACCAATATTGTAATGACCTTTTGTAAATTCTCAAATTTTTGCCTTGTCTTTTGATGCACCACACAGCCCTTGCGACAGCTGAAGATGGCCACCTCTACAAGACTTTAGATTCACATAACAACCAAATAGACAATTAGGTGAATTTAGTGTAGGAGGCAGATTTCAAGTTGAAATATTGAAAAACCTTTTGCCCTTCCGAGTCCCGACAGATGACAGAATGAACACATTCTGTTTTCATTTTGAACGGGTAGAGCTGATCCCAGTGCTGCTCTACCTGTCCTGGCATGACGCTCACACTAACGGTGTTACCACCTAGACTGAATTTGAGTGTTTAACCTCTTTTAACCTCTTAACATGCACCCAGAAAAGTGGCAATTCTTTTTACTTGAACTTGAGGACTGAATACTTTTTTTGCACAGCTTATCTTTATACTATAGCACATGCATAAGCCTGGTCTCTTTTAAAAGATAACATTCTGAAGTTACTAATGCAAAAAAAAATCACTTTTAGTGCTAATGAAATAGAGTAACAGAGGTCTGAACTTGAGTTGAACTTGAACTTGTGTCCATTTTTCTGTAGTGGTTGCGCAATACACACTTTTTATAAAAAATGAAATGGGTATAAGCTGGAAAACACAGCGGATCCATAGCCTGAAGTATTATGTAGTACAGGTAAAACATTTCTTTAAATCCGTTCAGAAATTGCTCTATGAGAGAGATCCGGGTAAACAGTGCGCCAAAAAAAAAAAGCTCTCCAGAATTCCATTTCCTCGTCCACGGCCATTCATTCTAAAGTGTGATTGACTTCTGGTTTTCGCTCGTCAACCTTCCCCTAGATCCTGTATTCGAACCCCCCCCCCACGTGGGGTATCATTGGAAAGCTACACTCATTGGCTACAATGCTGACCAATCATTCTCGCCATCAGCGGATGATTGGCAGTTCTGGAGCGTCAGGAGTCCGTTTGACGCGTGCGCATAAAAAGACGCTCACCCGACATATCGTCATGTAACTCGCGAAGTGAGGCACGGATTTGGTCGAGTGAGTTGGCGTTCGAACGACAACAAATAGATCTTTAATTCAGTCCTTTTTTATGTTCGAAAAATGCAGCCCCGAGCCGCTAGATGCTCGCAAAGTGCCGTGACTTTGTGCGCTCTGCCCGCGGGCACGTTGCATGTTAAGAGTGTGAACCGTGAATCGTGCATGTTGGTATGAAGTGTGATCATTAACGTCTCCTCTGTTTCTACCCGTCTGCCTCCTCTCTGCGCTGGTTGTCTTCCAGAGAGCTATAGTGTCTCAGCAGCTGTCTGTCCCCTCATACTTAGCTCCTGTCAGTAGAGACCTTTTCAGTGGAATTGTGTCGCTATGGGAACAGATTGGCCCCTGGTATATTTCAGCTGTTGTGTTAGGAAACACTGCAAGAAGGAATCTATAAAAGAAGGAAGGGTCGTCACGTCACTGTGTAGCACGTGAACGCACATTGGTGCCAAGTGTAGAAACTAGGGATGCTCGATATTGGCTTTTTTACCGATACCGATATTCCGATATTGTCCAACTCTTAATTTCCGATACCGATATCAACCGATACCGATATATGCAGGGTTCCCCCCCCCCAAAAAACTGAATAATTTCAGGTAACTAATAATTTCACTGGATATATATAACAAATATTGTTATTGTTTTTTTTCTTTTTTTAAACCGATACCGATATTTTCCGATATCACATTTTACTGCCGATATCGGCCGATAATATCGGTCGGCCGATAATATCGGACATCCCTAGTAGAAACCTTCAGTTCGGCCAACGTCGAGTTGAATTGGATCAACCATCTCGAGTTGAATTGGATCAACCATCTCCTCGTTTATGACCATTTAAACAGGTTGTTACCTCGGATGTCAGAATCGTCAGCAATTTGTTGCATTGTTGACTAGCTAACGTTTGTTATATTGGTTGATGTAATATTTCCTCAGATAGATTGTATATATTTTTTATTTGAATACAGGCTTCAATAGAACTGGCACCGAAGTCTGACACCAATCCAATCCAATCCACTTTATTTATAAAGCACATTTAAAAAACAATTCCCACAACATAAGATAAAACATAAAAACATAAACATTTAATAAAAGCACACAATAAAAAACAAGTACAATATGTCACATAAAAAGGCAGGTCTCTCAAAAACTGTTTAAAACACCGAAAGCCAGAGAAAATAGATGTGTTTTGAGGCGTGATTTGAACACCTGCAGAGTGGGGGCCTGCCTAACATGCAGAGTGGGGGCCTGCCTAACATGCAGAGTGGGGGCCTGCCTAACATGCAGAGTGGGGGCCTGCCTAACATGCAGAGTGGGGGCCTGCCTAACCTGCAGAGTGGGGGCCTGCCTAACATGCAGAGTGGGGGCCTGCCTAACATGCAGAGTGGGGGCCTGCCTAACCTGCAGAGTGGGGGCCTGCCTAACATGCAGAGTGGGGGCCTGTCTAACATGCAGAGTGGGGGCCGGCCTAACATGCAGAGTGGGGGCCTGCCTAACATGCAGAGTGGGGGCCTGCCTAACATGCAGAGTGGGGGCCTGCCTAACATGCAGAGTGGGGGCCTGCCTAACCTGCAGAGTGGGGGCCTGCCTAACATGCAGAGTGGGGGCCTGCCTAACATGCAGAGTGGGGGCCTGCCTAACATGCAGAGTGGGGGCCTGCCTAACATGCAGAGTGGGGGCCTGCCTAACATGCAGAGTGGGGGCCTGCCCAACATGCAGAGTGGGGGCCTGCCTAACATGCAGAGTGGGGGCCTGCCTAACATGCAGAGTGGGGGCCGGCCTAACATGCAGTGGCACCAAGCAGAGAATAGAACGCTGGTATTCTGACGTGTTGACCCTTCCTTCTTTTATAGTTTCCTTGTTATAGAACGCCGGTATTCTGACGTGATGACCCTTCCTTCTTTTATAGTTTCCTTGTTATAGAACGCTGGTATTCTGACGTGATGACCCTTCCTTCTTGTGGGGCGGCGTGGCTCAGGGGTAGAGCGGAGCGTCCAATGATCGAAGGGTTGGTGGTTCGAATCCTGCTCAAGCCCATGTCCATCCCATTGCCGTTGTGTCCTTGGGCAAGACACTTAACCTACTTGCCTCGTATGAATGTGTATGCATGTGAATGAATGTTGGTGGTGGTCGGAGGGGCCGTAGGCGATGATTATTCGCCACGCTTCCGTGAGTCTGCCTCAGGGCAGCTCTGGCTGCAATTGTAGCTTACCACCACCGGTATGACTGTGTATGAACGAATAATGGACTCTGTGAAGCGCTCTGAGTCAGAGAAGAGCGCTATATAAATCCAATCCATTATTATTATTATTATTATTCCTTCTTTTATAGTTTCCTTGTTATAGAACGCCGGTATTCTGACGTGATGACCCTTCCTTCTTTTATAGTTTCCTTGTTATAGAACTCCGGTATTCTGACGTGATGGCCCTTCCTTCTTTTATAGTTTCCTTGTCAGCGATTGTGTTGTGTCAAAACACTGTGACATGAAGTAAACTTGGGCCCATTTAGAACGCTCATGGAAAGGTCTATAGGCCGCATGAGTGACATTCCACTTAGCCCCCGCCCCCTGGTTCCAAAGCTCCCGTACTGTACTGTGGAGACGGTTTGATCTTTTGCAGTAAACGACAACAGGAAAAGTCCTCAGCATTTATGGGTCTACGTATAAAGATCAGATGAGACACAAAAAAATATATAAAATTATTCCACATTAAACAATAGTTACTGTAGGAAGAACAGTAGTTACTGTAGGAAGAACAGTGTTATTCCACATTAGTGCAATATCTCCTTAAATGTGACTGGTATCTCATTGTCCATTCATAAAAAAGTGTAGAAGTTCTTCAATGAAACATGGGCAGCAGTTGTATTTGTTTACAGCACATTAAACAGTCTGTTTTACACTTCTCACTGTAGAGGGTTTGTCTACATGTGAAGTACTTATAGGATAAACAGGCTTAGAACGTTCTGAATACAGACTGAACTCTAAATAAAGCTCTACGTCGACACGTTTCTATGGGAACATAGAACCCAGAGAGTAGACGGTCGGATCACTTCAGCGTTGCCCGACTGAAGGCCACGAGGACAGACGCTCAAAAGCGGTTTTGTTGTCGTGACATAAAAGGTGTTTTGCATAATTTTGTGACATTTTTCTGACCACTAATGTCACAAAACAGAGAGAGATATGTGCGTGGGACTATTTACTGCTGTGCCGTCTGTGCTCATCGTCGCCGTCACGAGTTTAGACGTTCAGCCTTCTGATAATAATAGTTGTTTTTCACGTGATGTTCAGATGTCATGTGGTTGTTTAATTTTAGAACAGTCTATGGACTGGAATACATTATGTGATTTATAATCAGTAGAAGCTACATTTCATTTGTGTATGTGGTATGTGAGGGGGGGGGGTACCGGAGAACCCAACCTTGGTTCTTAAAGGGAAAATCCAGCATTGAAGGAACACACAAACATTTTGGGAAATCCATTTGAACGCACAGAGAGGAAATTAGTATCTTATCCTTTTGTCAGACTCTGGAGAAGACTGTAAATAAGTGGATTATAGTGCTTCACAGCAGTATAATAGACATAAATGGACATAAAATAGACATAAGCATAAAATGTGCATAGAATTGGCAGAATAAAAGCAATGCATAAAGTGCAAACATAGAATGAGCATAAGAGAGCACAGAATAAGAGTAGTGCTCTCAATGATCCTGGTCCTGGTCCGGGTCTCTGTCCCGCCTCCATCAACTCTCCTACTGTAGTGATCCTGGTCCTGGTCCTTAAGCCCGCCGGTCACTTGGTTTCTCTGCTTCCAGAAGGATCGTTTCAGTTGCTAGAGAGCAGCACGTCGGGGAGCTCCAGGAAGTGGAACACGCTCTCTTACACACAGTACAGATTTGGCCGTAGCCTGGCTTTCATATGGAAGCAGATGGCCACCCATATGCATTTCTTTGATCCTTAAATTCACTAAAATGATGGAAGTGGTTGGCGGCATGATGACAAAAAGAATCCGTAACCTCGGCTAATTAAAGCCCCGTTGATGTATTTATTGATTGTGTTCCCCTTTTGACTCCTCCTGCCTCGAGTCAGTCCCTCTGTAACCACGACGACCACGTGACCCTTCAGCCTCTCTGATCTGCTGTTAGACTCTGCTGTGTGAAGACTGTGTGTCCTGATGGATTGAATCAATAACCGTCATGTCTCCCTCTCTCTCTCCCGTGCCTGCCGCGCCGTCTGTAGAGCATGCTCCATATTGACCCCGTCTGGTAAAGTAAACTATGACCTAATCATCTCTACTGGCTTTTAAAGATGCCGTATACCCTGACCCACAGCAAGCGACACACATCTCTACTGGCTTTTAAAGATGCTGTACAGACGTAATGATATCTATAAAGCACTGGAGATATATATACCCTGTCCCACAGCAAGCAACACACAGCTGTTTACCATGCAGACATAACGATATCTATAAAGCACTAGAGATATATGGACTGGTCACACAGTCACTGTGATATGTAGGTAATAGATGATGAAGTCACTGTGATATGTAGGTAATAGATGATGAAGTCACTGTGATATGTAGGTAATAGATGATGAAGTCACTGTGATATGTAGGTAATAGATGATGAAGTCACTGTGATATGTAGGTAATAGATGATGAAGTCACTGATATGTAGGTAATAGATGATGAAGTCACTGATATGTAGGTAATAGATGATAAAGTCACTGTGATATGTAGGTAATAGATGATAAAGTCACTGATGTGTAGGTAATAGATGATAAAGTCACTGATATGTAGGTAATAGATGATGAAGTCACTGATATGTAGGTAATAGATGATGAAGTCACTGATATGTAGGTAATAGATGATAAAGTCACTGATATGTAGGTAATAGATGATGAAGTCACTGATATATAGGTAATAGATGATGAAGTCACTGATATGTAGGTAATAGATGATGAAGTCACTGATATGTAGGTAATAGATGATGAAGTCACTGTGATATGTAGGTAATAGATGATAAAGTCACTGTGATATGTAGGTAATAGATGATAAAGTCACTGTGATATGTAGGTAATAGATGATGAAGTCACTGATATGTAGGTAATAGATGATAAAGTCACTGATATGTAGGTAATAGATGATAAAGTCACTGATATGTAGGTAATAGATGATAAAGTCACTGTGATATGTAGGTAATAGATGATAAAGTCACTGTGATATGTAGGTAATAGATGATAAAGTCACTGATATATAGGTAATAGATGATAAAGTCACTGTGATATGTAGGTAATAGATGATAAAGTCACTGATATGTAGGTAATAGATGATAAAGTCACTGATATGTAGGTAATAGATGATGAAGTCACTGTGATATGTAGGTAATAGATGATGAAGTCACTGATATGTAGGTAATAGATGATGAAGTCACTGTGATATGTAGGTAATAGATGATAAAGTCACTGATATGTAGGTAATAGATGATAAAGTCACTGATATGTAGGTAATAGATGATAAAGTCACTGATATGTAGGTAATAGATGATGAAGTCACTGATATGTAGGTAATAGATGATAAAGTCACTGATATGTAGGTAATAGATGATAAAGTCACTGTGATATGTAGGTAATAGATGATAAAGTCACTGATATGTAGGTAATAGATGATAAAGTCACTGTGATATGTAGGTAATAGATGATAAAGTCACTGATATGTAGGTAATAGATGATAAAGTCACTGTGATATGTAGGTAATAGATGATAAAGTCACTGATATGTAGGTAATAGATGATAAAGTCACTGTGATATATAGGTAATAGATGATGAAGTCACTGTGATATGTAGGTAATAGATGATAAAGTCACTGATATGTAGGTAATAGATGATAAAGTCACTGATATGTAGGTAATAGATGATGAAGTCACTGATATGTAGGTAATAGATGATAAAGTCACTGATATGTAGGTAATAGATGATAAAGTCACTGTGATATATAGGTAATAGATGATAAAGTCACTGATATGTAGGTAATAGATGATGAAGTCACTGATGTGTAGGTAATAGATGATGAAGTCACTGATGTATAGGTCACAACCCAGCGGTGGTTGGAACACAACATTTTACACATTACTGCCACTTAGTGGAAAGAGTGATAGGGTTCAGTAACCTCATTACAGAACGAATCAGGAGCCTCTAGGTGGCGCTATATAGCCACATTTCCCTCGGGATGAATAAAGTATTTCTATTCTATTCTATACGCATTCTGTACTCAAATGTTGTCCTGCGGTGAGGAACAGGAACACTATCATCTCTATTGTCTAAAGAATTCTCTTCTCCTGGACACCATCACTGTGACAGTGACACCTGGCCTCAGGGCCGCTCATCCACCCCCCCCCCCCCCCCCCCCCCCCATGCCCTGTGTCGAGTGGCTGCTTGCTAGGAGAAGGGTGTACGCGCAACTTTAAAACTTTTCACAATCTGCAATGATTCTCCAACCAACCCACAGATGAATGCCAGGACCCCCCCCCCCCCCCCCCTTATCTCTCAAAACTTCACTTTTGGATGTTGGTTCTGGTCAACGCTGTCTCAACCAGCTGACCTCCTGGTCTATACTCTCTCTTCCCATTGGAGATTGTGATGTCTGTCTGTCTGTCTGTCTGTCTGTCTGTCTGTGAGCCAGTCCAACAGTCGCTCTCTCTGTGTGGTCTTGGGTGGGTGAGGTGGAATGAGAGATGGTACTGTGTGTATGTATCTCTGCTTTCACTTGAGGTGAGATGGCCGATGGTTTGTGGCGGCCATTTTGCATGTTTATTATTTGATCGTCTAAATTATTTTAGGTTTAGTTCTACTTCTACATCTCTACATTTCTCCATCTCTTTTTTTTTATATAGAATCGATCAGCTCAATTCATTTTCTCAATAGAAATGCATTTACCTCCTAGTAATTATTACTCAGCTCTAGTACCTCCTAGTAATTACTACTCACTACCTCCTAACTAGTAATTATTACTCACTACCTCCTAGTAATTATTACTCACTAGTACCTCCTAGTAATTATTACTCACTACCTCCTAGTAATTATTACTCACTACCTCCTACACAGAGTAAATTTTACTCAAACTGAGTCCATTTGAGCCCAAGTGAGTAAAATGTACTCAGTTTGAGTAAAATTTACTCAGCGAAATTTACTGTGTAGTAATTATTACTCAGCCCTAGTAATTAGTACATTTGTTCACTTACCTGGGGAATACACTGAGAACAAGCTCTCATTTCCATGTGAGAAAGAAGAATGTATTGTTAAAGATAATATATAATCAAATTAATAATCATAGTAAAGGTTAACTGAGCATGATGATATTAAATGATTGATGCAGGGAAAGAGGGGAATATTTAACATTTGGACGTACAGTGTTTGTTCTGTGAGAACCTGCAGCTGCACCGGGTATTTAATTGATTTATGATCTTTACTACTGAATACATAACGTATGATATATCTTTACTACTGAATACATAAAGTATGATATAGCTTCAGTACTGAATACATAAAGTATGATATATCTTTACTACTGAATACATAACGTGTTTCAGCAGGAGAACCTGGATTCCACTGCACTGTTTGAAACTAGAAGTGATCTGTGTCTGTTTCAAAGGGTGATTTCTTTGGATTTGTGTCGAGATTATAAACAATATTCAAGCATTTATAAGCATAATTCTTCTCCAGACTACCCGGTGCAGCTTTAAACAGAGAGACTGTACTGTGAGTGAAGCCTCGTCTAGCACCGCCTCTCCATTCTGACTCCTCTCTTTCCCTCTGGTCCATACAGGAGTCCAAGCGGCGCCTCCCCCACCCCCTCCTCCACCTCCCCCTCCTCCTCCTCCTCCCAGCCAGCCGGGTGGCCGGTCCCCCTCCCCTCCTCCCCCCTGCTCTAACGGGGCGGGGGGGCGGTCGGCTCTGCTCAGCTCCATCCAGACCTTCAGCAAAGTCAAACTGAAGAAGGCGGAGGCCACCGACCGCGGCGACCCTGTCACCTGACCGTTACCGCGGTAACCCAGGCATCCGAGCCCGCCCCCCGACTGACTTATTTTTTTTTACTTACGTTACTATGGTGATCCAGTCGTCTGACCTAATGATGACCGTTGCTGTAGTGACTGAGTATTCTGACCTGGAAAAACACCACCTCTTCCTCCCCCTCGGAGACGGATCCCTGTTCTGTTTGTTTTTAAGGCTTGTTTTCTTTCTTGTGTTTTTCAAACTTCAGACTTTTCTGAGAGATCGCGAGGCTGGGAGGGTTAAACGGAGGCCCAGGTGTCCAGCTGCTGGGGCGACTGGCTGCTGACTGGTTTATACAGGCCGGGCTGACTGGTTTATACAGGCCGGGCTGACTGGTTTATACTGGCCGGGCTGACTGGTTTATACAGGCCGGGCTGACTGGTTTATACAGGCCGGGCTGACTGGTTTATACAGGCCGGGCTGACTGGTTTATACAGGCCGGGCTGACTGGTTTATACAGGCCGGCACAAAGATGGATGGATGTATGGATGGACATGTTGATAAGCCACACCAGAAACTCTGCTCTGAATATAAATATTTTAGCTTTCCTGTGTTTTTAATGCCCTTGATGTTGCTGTACCAATCAAGAGACTGAGAGCAACGGGGGGTGAAGACTGACCCGCAGGGTCTGGGAGGGAGGGGGGGGGGGGGTGGGGGGCTGGCAGAAGATCACATCAGTGTCCACATGTCACCTCTCGTGTGACCCTCTGTTCTGTCCCTCTGTTCTGTTCTGTCCGTCTGGTGTCTTCATGCCGGTAACGTTGCAGAGTTGGAGGGACGAGGACGTCGGACTACAAGTCAACGGGTGGTCGCTAGCGGACAGATAAACGGTCGTACCGGTAGCCCCGACACACGGGAGAACGACCGGGTTCTTTAAACCCACAGAGGTCGAGCACCCTTTCCTCTGGCGTAGGAAGAGGGCCTGGATCCCAGGGAGTCACTTCACTTCTCAGTTTGAGTCCCGGGCAGAGAAGAGTTCAGAATGATGCTCCTGGACTGTAATGAGGCCGTCCCAGACTCTGAGCACTGAAGGATCTGGGCTGGACTTCTGTAGATTCTCTTTTAAAAGTATACTTTGTATACTATTTATGTATTCAGAAAGTATACAAAAGTTGTGTTAAATTGAAAACCACTTAAGTTGTACTTAGTGTGTTATTGCGTTGTACTTAAGATGTGCTTAAATTTATTGAAATTATACTTGTGTATTTTTGGTTACTTATGCTTACCAAAATAGTACACTTTTAAGTACAACTTAAGTTTGGTAAACATCTCAATTTTTTTTTTTTTTAATAAGTGTACTTAGATTACACTTACAACATATGAGTGACTACATGTGGTACTGTGCTACTTGCCATGTACCACCTGGACGTCAGTTGACCGGTCTGTGCTGCTTGCTATATGTACAGAAAATACTTTAGTGACCAGACTGTTGAGATGCATCAGTCGCATACTGTCCATCACGACTAAAACACACAAGTACGTTTCACATCCTGTCCAACCAACAAGCCCGACGGACTGCAGACTCCTTCCCAGTACCGTTGTGATGAGAGTATTAACTCTTTCAATACCACACTACAGAAGGTTAACCTTTCACTACCACACTACAGACGGTTAACCTTTCACTACCACACTACAGAAGGTTAACCGTCTGTAGTGTGGTAGTGAAAGGGTCAACATTCTCTAGTGTGGTAGTGAAAGGGTTAATGGTGCAGTCAGGCTCGGGCAGCTCAGATTAGTCACAGTCATTCGTTTTTACCAGTTTGGGAAATCTATTCTCGTGTCTGATATTGTCAAATCTGAAATCTATATTTGGGAAGCACTGCAGTACCCCCCCGCCCCCCAACCCCAGTACTATGATGTATATGTGATTGTTTTAATTCCGGCCGTTCTAATGTATTCTCTTCTTTGGTTGTTATTCTGTTGTGTTTTAGTGTTTGCGTTCTTCAAATTGAAGATCTTTCACGATACGTTCTGGACAGCCTGCGTGCCATTATGTATCTTTACGCGTGCCTAGACGTCAGAGGGAGAGCGATGGTCATACAGTATGTATCTACGTGTGCCTAGACGTCGGAGGAAGAGCGATGGTCATATGTATCTTTACGTGTGCCTAGACGTCAGAGGAAGAGAGATGGTCAGCGATTACGGCCATTATTGCTTGGGCGATGAACATGGAATTGTACATTTGAATGTTCAGAAGTGTTTCTGGTTTGCTTTGCAGTGCCACGCTTAAGATTTTTATTTCCTTTTCGTTTTTTGTGCAATCATTGTCAAATCAAATGCAATGGTGTTTTACATTTTTTTTTTTTTTTTTTTTAGAGTTCAAATGTGTCAAAGGATTTTGCCAGTTTCTCTGCAGCACTTTAAAGGAAAACCTTGACATTTAGATTAGACTCTTATTGTTTCTCCAACGGGCACTTGTGGTGAAAATGTTTGTATTGGTTTACTTCAGCCAATCAAACATCACTATAGCATTCGTCGTGCTCACAAGCTGTTTTTATTGTACATTTTGTTTAGTTTTTTTTGCCCCCAGAACCCAGATTGATAAAAAATATATATTCTCCTATTCTGGTCATATAGGGACCTAAAGGTAATGCATAACTAAATATCAAATGAAGAAACATTCACACAATATCATACACGATATGATACACATATGATACAAAAATCCAAAATGTCAAACCATCTCTTTAAGCTTTTAGACAGTTTGGGTGGCCTAGCGGAGATTGCGCTCGTCACCAATGCAAGAGACTCCGGTCTCGACTCCCGGTGTCAGCATTGCCTTCGGCTTGGGCCAGTCGTCATACTATCTCAATTGGCAGAGGTAGCGGGTGGAAGTCGATGGGTGCGGATTGGACGTTGTGGACAGCGACTCCTACAGGTCGGTTGGGTAACGCCTGTACAGCAGAGACAGGAAGTGTCGGGGGCAGCGTGAGCCTCCCACGCGCTACTCCTCGCCACTCAGTCTGCGCTGTCTGGTGAAAAGATGCGACAGGCTGCCTCCTCGTGTACCAGAGGGGACACGTGATGCAAGGCCTCTATCCTCACTACAACCGACCAGTGGGGGGCATAGTCTAGCAACGTTCAAGACGGGAGGGGAGAATTGGCAACACGAAATTGGGATGGGAGAAAAAATAGAAAATTAGGAGAAAAAGTGGATAAAAAAAAAAGCTTTTAGACAGTTTGAAGTGAGTAGTACCCTGAGAGAGAGAGGAGGGGGGGTACTGTAATCATGGCAGCCCCTGTTCAGCGTTTAGATGACGGTATTCATGGAAGCCACTGTTCAGCGTTTAGCTGACGGTATTCATGGAAGCTACTGTTCAGCGTTTAGCTGACGGTATTCATGGAAGCTACTGTTCAGCGTTTAGCTGACGGTATTCATGGAAGCTAATGTTCAGCGTTTAGCTGGCGGTATTCATGGAAGCTACTGTTCAGTTAGCGTTTAGCTGACAGTATTCTTGGAAGCTACTGTTCAGTTAGCGTTTAGCTGACAGTATTCATGGAAGCTAATGTTCAGCGTTTAGCTGACGGTATTCATGGAAGCTACTGTTCAGCATTTAGCTGACGGTATTCATGGAAGCTACTGTTCAGCATTTAGCTGACGGTATTCATGGAAGCTACTGTTCAGGTAGCTTTCAGTTGGCTCTACTCGCGAGCACACCTGCTTTTGCAGGGAAACACAGACGCAGTCCTGTAGATTGCTATTGTATTTGGTCGGCAAGACCCTTAACATTTTCAAAGACGTTTGTTTAGTTACTGCATCAAGTTATGTGAAGCAATTACACACAGTGCAGAATGACACGCAATGCTGATGGCACACAGTGCTGATTGACACGCAGTGCTGATTGACATACAGTGCTGATTGGCACACAGTGCTGATTGACATACAGTGCTGATTGACATACAGTGCTGATTGACATGCAGTGCTGATTGGCACGCAGTGCTGATTGGCACGCAGTGCTCTACTAACCCTTTAATACCTTCCCATCGGCTTCTGAAGACAACATTCTCAACAACAGATGGAAGGAACTAAACCCATTGGGGTCAATAAGAGTTCTATCTCTATTGACGTCCCCATAGTGCGTTTATAAAAGCAATGTTACAATCATCAGCCTCCTTTGCTTTGTAAGCTATATTTATAAAACTGCTCAGTTCATGGTCCCTCGGTCACTTCGGTTCTGGAAATGGCCTGAGAGCCATAAGGAAGAAACCTGTGTTTTATTTTTGAAGAATCATTTGTATTTCCATTTTATTTGCACACTCTTATCCAATTTTGCTTGACTTCTGTTTTTCATTAAAAGAACACCTTGCCATTCTGAACTTTAGTTAGCTTCTTCACAAGACACTTGCCACAGTGTGGGGGAGTTTTCCTGACTCCAAAATAGGGATTGTTAGCATTTCCCGCATAAGCCAATATACTAGTCGCAAGCTAGTCACAAGAATTAAGACAATTCTAGCCATGCTAAAAAAGAAAAATAATAATTGCCAATGCAGAATGTTTTTCCCCATATATGTGATAAGTGCTTTGTGAAGACGAAGAACAGAATGATTTCCTACAGAGTAAACGTTGTACTTTGTCTGTAAAAAGTGTTATTGGTGCCGTTCCGAAAGGAAGGAATACCTACAGACTGAATGTTATTCCAGTGAATTTTACCTGCACTACGTTCCCTGTAGACATTCCTCCCATTCTAGTCAGCAGGAATTGTAGCTGCAATTGACCCCAACATGTATACACTCAAATAATGTGTGTAGTAAAAAAAATCTATCTATAGACCCTTTTATTGTTTGTAAACAGTGCAGAGGGTTTGGGAAGTGTCCTGGGACGGTCTGGATGAAACCATGTGACCCGTCTGTGTTTTCATCCAGAATGTCTCTGGAGTCGACATTGGCAACAACAAAAAAAACTATAACCTTATTCAAGCTGCAATCAAAGATCAGGCCTTTAATGTAACCCTACACTGTTCCCATCTGTCCACTGCACCAATGTTTTTTGGGAGATGCATGCACTATCTTCTGAAGACAACAATACCAAACTAAGGTGGGTTGCACCAACAAGGATTCTCTTTTAA
The DNA here is from genome assembly GCF_963971535.1 of Notolepis coatsorum. NCBI lineage: Eukaryota > Metazoa > Chordata > Actinopteri > Aulopiformes > Paralepididae > Notolepis > Notolepis coatsorum. Next base: position 176,022,780 of record NC_140170.1, on the reverse strand, counting down.
ACTACATTAAATCCTGGTTTCTCACTTAATTCTGTTGCACCAAATTTTAAACTTGGTTTAAAACTAAGCAGTATTACATTTAAACCTCTTTTTAAATCTCAGTTTCGTTGTTTACTCTAAGCAAAGATTAATCTTACTTCTGTTCCTCCAAAACATTAGACTCTAATTTAAAAGTTGATCAGGGATTCACTTTAAAGTTTAAACCGATACTTGAGGTGGTTTAACTTTTGTAATGGCTGCAGAAAGATGAGACAGACTCGGCACAATTTAGTTTTACGATGGCGATGAGAATTTGTCATTTGGTGCAACCCACTGTAAGGTTCCTAATGGCACGGTGTCTCTATTGTGACTGACTGGCTGTAACTGACAGCTTGTTTGTTTGAAGCTCTGAGTTGATCTTAACCCTTTCACTGCTGCACTACCAAATGGTTAACCCTTTCACTGTGACGATACATAAGGTTAACCCTTTCACTGCCACACGACACAGGGTTAAACCGTCTGTAGTGTGATAGTAAACGGTTAACCTTCTGTACTGTGGTAGTGAAAGGGTTAACTAAATGTTCTGCTCCACTATGTTTGAAAACTCATGATGTACCTATATATAAATTTATTCCAATTACGAGATCATTGTGTCGTTTCTTTTTTTCCATCTATCTATTCCATTCTATGTCATGACAAACTTCACACTTTTGGAACACTGAAAATAAAGGAGGAAAGATATACATGGAACATGGAAAACAAGCAAAGGATCGGAAGCTTTCTGGTAAATTCCCTAAAACTTTCCATGAGAAGTTAAGCTCGGGAATTTGGAAATCTTGCCCAATTTCAATCAAAAAGCGTAGTTTATAATAATGACAGGGTTCCCACGGTACATGGAAAACATGGAATTTATTTTTTCATTTTCCAGGTATGGAAAAGTCATGGAAACTGAGCAAAAGTTACACTTACATGGAAATTGAAACAGTTGTCCTGGAAAATATTATTGGATGATGTGTAAAATAGTAATCAAATGAAACTATTGAGCACATAATTAAGATGAGTTTATAAAAACCCTTTACATGTGAACAGCTTTTAGAGCATGCTCTTGGCATCATATCTGGTACATTGGATGTTGGAATTGATGCAGGCAACCTGGTGATATGGACTTTAAAAGTATAGTTTCGGATTGGTGGACTTCCGGAATAATAACCGAGAACCGTTACTCGCGATCTCAATAGAACGGTCAAATACATGCATTTCCCAGCCAACACAGGAGCCTTGACATCTACAGTGAAACTTCTTATGCAAGTAGCTGTGTTTTAACTGTGTGGTAAACCTGGGTGTATCAACGTTAGTTAGTAAGCAGTGCAATCTTGCTAGCTAGCAGCTTACGCTAGAATTGTTGAGGTCATTTTTACCTTGCTTTTAAAATACTAGAACTATGTTTGATCCCCATATGTACTATTTCACTCATTGACTTTTCCTAAAACCGTGTTATTCACCACATTTAGGGGAGTTTGTTTTGAATTTGGATTCATTAATGATGGTTAGCAAACACATGCAGTACAATCTTGCTAGCCAACATTCAGCTTGCTAACTAACTAGCTAGTGTTGGCTAGCTTGCATTGCTAGCTAACTACCAATACATTTTCACATTAGGCTGTGACATTACTTCTATACTAGTTGACATGACCAGTCATAACCAAATATTAATAACCCTTTCCGGGATCTTCACAGAAAAAAAAAGAGTCAGGAAATAAATAATAACACTATTAATGAAATAAATAACACTTTATGAAATAAATATACAGTACCTACAGACCACCTAGCTCTAGCTCTGTACTATTTAAAAGCACAGTGCAGGACACACTCAAAGGTTATCGCACCTCAGAGATGGCAGTGGACATGTATGACAGGACAAAGGCCATATGTAATGGCCTTGGGATTGAGGAACATACTACCAGCCAAAGGAGGAAGCAGAAAAGGATGGACGAGTATGTAGTTGAGTCATCTTGTGGCACAAGCTCAGACCTCAGCTCAGGAGATCAGCTGAGACAGAGACTGTTCTATCCAGTCGTCGACAGAATGCTGCAAGAGCTTGAGAGCAGGTTCTCATGAGTTGGAGAACAACTTATGAGAGGCATACAGGCATGCATGTTATCCAGCGTCAGACCAGTTTCTCTCAGTGGAATTGCTGCAACCCCTCGCCACACATTACAATATCCAACTACTGCCAGAGGAGATCACAGTTGCAAAGTGTTTCCTGGCCAGGACAGGCAGAGATGCAGTCCCTACTATCCAAAGTGTCTTTCCCTCCTGGATGATAATAATAATAATGCATTTTATTTATAAGGCGCTTTTCAGGACACTAAAAAAAAAGTCCTCAAATCGGTGAATGAAAAATGTATAGGATCAAATGAAAACTACTACTTACTAAAAATGGATATTTAAAAGTACTAAAAACCAAAAAACATAAATCAAACGCTAACAAACATTCAGCACCGACAATGGGGATGCTGCCATCTTAAACAAAAAAAATCGTTATTTTTATAAAAGAAATGTAAAGCTCCGGGGCTCTAGGGGGCCGGGCCAAATGTGGAGGCGGGCCGGATTAGGCCTGCGGGCCGTAGTTTGGGGACCACTGATCTACAGCTTGTTGCATTATTTCATGCATTGATATTATCAATAAGACATCATCTCTAAGCATTTACAATGTAGCCTTGACTGGCACATCTTTTAAATCAAGTAAGTAGTCAGGTGTCCTAGGGGGTTGTGTGTGTGAGGGGAGGGGGCGCGGATGGGGGCGGAAAGCTTCAGGGGCCTATAGATCATCACTTAATATGGTACCTGGAAAATCAGGAGGTAGCATGGAAAATGTTTTCAAGGCAAGCGTGGGAACCCTGAATTAACTTGTTTTTTGGGGGGGACGGGGGGTAATCCTAATAATAGGCAATATTCTGGTTAAATATCCCCATTTAATGTTAATTCCAGCTCTACTGTGCATTCAATGTGCAGCACATTCTCCCATCACATGTACAGAGCGCACCTCTATCACATGTACAGAACCCTCTATCACATGGGAAGAACCCTCTATTACATGTGCAGAACCCTCTATTACATGTGCAGAACACTCCTCCATCACATGTGCAGAACCCTCTATCACCTGGGAGCCTTCCTAGGTCCTCTGGGTTGGTGTCTCTTCACCTGGGAGTCTTACTGAGTCCAGCAGGTTGGTGTCTCTCCACCTGAGAGCCTTCCTGAGTCCAGCAGGTTGGTGTCTCTTCACCTGGGAGTCTTACTGAGTCCAGCAGGTTGGTGTCTCTTCACCTGAGAGCCTTCCTGAGTCCAGCAGGTTGGTGTCTCTTCACCTGAGAGCCTTCCTGAGTCCAGCAGGTTGGTGTCTCTTCACCTGGGAGTCTTACTGAGTCCAGCAGGTTGGTGTCTCTTCACCTGGGAGCCTTCCTGAGTCCAGCAGGTTGGTGTCTCTTCACCTGAGAGCCTTCCTGAGTCCAGCAGGTTGGTGTCTCTTCACCTGAGAGCCTTCCTGAGTCCAGCAGGTTGGTGTCTCTCCACCTGGGAGCCTTCCTGAGTCCAGCAGGTTGGTGTCTCTCCACCTGGGAGCCTTCCTGAGTCCAGCAGGTTGGTGTCTCCACCTGGGAGCTTTCCTGGGAAGGATATCTTTTTATAAATGTTTTGGTAAATTGTAAAAAAAAAAAAAAATAATAATAATAATAATAAAAACATTCAGTCATACCAATTGATATATCAAGAAGAATAAAGGTAATTTTGGTGATAGGCTTCTTCAGACAAAAATAGTACATTATAGTACAAAAGAGTGCATTTGAATTTCTGACGTGCATGTTTTTTTATTATATATATTTATTTTTGCATTAACATTACAACATACATCCACATTCGCACACATTGAACCTGCAGTAAAAAAAAATTGTGATTATAAAGATGAAAGTGTATATTATATTTAAACAGTATTGTGATGAGGGATTCACCAGGCCATCGAGCCCCACAGCAGAGAGCTGGGGCGTGGCAATCAGCACCCACAGCTGGTGGCCAATCACCCACACCAGGAACTCATCAGGCCTCATCAGCAGCCACACAAAAGGAGGCTTCTGAGAGCACATGGGCAGTTAGTCTGACTCACCTCAAACCAGAGCTCACACGTTTGTCCTTTTGCCCTGCTTAGATGGAGAAGATTGACCGGATGCCCCACCAAGCGTGACGACCGCTGGGACACCACGCCTCTACCCTCCCGCCTGCACCGGCTGCTCCTCGCTCCCCCCACTCCCCCACACAGACTTCCTTGGGGTTCACCACGGGCCAGGCAGCCATGAGCCACCCCTATCACTCAGTCTTCTCCCTCCCTCTGGATTCCAACAAAGATGGTGTTTTCCCCTTAAATACGATGTCCGGCTTGTTGTGTTGCCCAAGCGGCGTTTCCCCAACGCCACAATATATATTATACACATATCTATGATGTTCAGCTCCCATTTGAGGTCATGGGAGATGATAGTTCCCAGGAAGCAGAAGGACTCCACAGTGTCCACTGGGGAGTCACACAGGGTGATGCGGTTTAGTGGGGCTGGGGTCCTTCTGTAATCCACAACCATCTCCAGTGTCTTGAGAGCGTTGAGCTCCAGATTGTTCTCGCTGCACCAGGTCACCAGATGGTCAATCTCCCACCTGTCGGCGGAGTCCAATGAGGGTGGTGTCGTCCGGGAACTTCAGGAGCTTGACGGACTGGTGACTGGAGGTGCAGCTGTTGGTGTAAAGGGAGAAGAGGAGGGGAAATAACACAGCCTTGGGGGGAACCTGTGCTGATGGTCTGGGAGTCTGAGGTGTGTTTTCCCAGTCTCACGTGCTGCTTCCTGTCAGACAGGAAGTCTGTGATCCACCTGCAGGTGGAGTCGGGCACGCCCAGCTGGGAGAGCTTGTCCTGTAGCAGGGCTGGGATTACTGTATTAACACTTTGGTTGCCACTGGTTAAGATGGTAAAACATGGTTGAATGCCACCACCCACTTCAATGATAGCGCTCTAAACGCATAATCTATGTCTTAAATTATGGGTATGTGTCTAATCTGCCCGTCGCTTATCAATGACTTGTTTGCAGTCAACATTGTCGAAACGGATTGTTTTTTAATCGGTTCATTTCCGTTTTATAGCATTTTGAAAAGCCCTCGTTTTCTTGAAAGTTTCAGGAAAATGTATAGATTCCGTGATAAACGGCATTTACTGGAATATTCTGGAATACACAAAAAACGTAATTTTTTTTTAGTTTTCAAATAAACGCTAGATTATCGATAGTATATGTGTACTTATGCACGCTAGAGAAGCGGGCCGAAAAATATATTCTCTCATTTCCTGATCAGCACACACACACACACACACACACACATGGGGCAAACGCTGATATATAGGTGAAAACAGATCCGATTACCCCAAGACTGGTAAAATAAATTGCTTACCTCAGATCAGATGTTCTCCAAAAAGATTATTCCAATTCCTGATCGCCATTCCAAATATCGATCGTGTTTATTGATTCAGCGCTGGGTACTGTAAATATGTATTCCACGTTGTTTTCCGGCTCGCCAATCACTTCGGTCTCTTCAGATGGCTCACCGGATAAGTAAAATCAGGAAACTGGACCCCCCCCCCCCCTCCCCATCAGTCTAATCCAATGGGGTGCAGTTACACAGGGAGAGACGATAGGGGGCGGTATTTTCCCAATGGAGCTCAGAGAGAGTCTGCAGCACTAGCGTGAGGCTCGATTGATGAAATATGAATTCAAATCGCTAATAAAAAAAAAAGACAAACAAACGCTATATAGCGTTGCTGGCATTCAACTGGCGGCATGAACTAACAACAAAAAGCGTCCGTGGCACTCAAAGTGTTAAAAGCAGAGCTGAAATCCACAAACAGGATCCTGGCCCGTAGGTTCCTGCAGAATCCAGGTGCTGGAGGACAAAGTGGAGTGCCATGTTCACGGTGTCGTCTACAGACCTGTTGGCTCTGTAGGCGAACTGCAGGGGGTCCAGGAGAGGGTCTGTGATAGATGTAAGGTGTGTAAGTGTGACCGATCGTATGCTACTCCTTCTGCGTTGTGTTAAATGTCGATGCCCCGAGGGAGTTTCGAAGCCATTGAGCCTGCGTAGCCCAAGGTTGGGTGCTATGTGGTGGTGAAGGAGGACATTTCCCCACCCTACATTGTGGGGAGCGCTTTGAGTGTCTATAAAGCGCTATATAAATGTAATGAATTATTATTATTATGATTTACCGGGCTCCAGCCCCAGCCATCTCGGCAGCATGCTGGCAACAAATTCCAGGTAAGCTATAGCCGCTTGATGCCTGAGTTAATTGCTGCTTCTGTGCTTTCAAGTGTGTTTTTTACCTTGTGTATACGGCTCTCAGCTTCGCCGATGCGTGTCGTGTTAGATGAAACCATGTTTTACTGCAGACGTGTGTCGATACCATCCGGCTTTATTCCGAAGTCTGTTCGAAGTGATTTTATCTTGTGAAGAACTTCAGCCATGCTAGCTATGTAGCCCACGTTAGCTTCCTTGTCTCTCGGTGGACTTGGCGAGGGTGTTGAAGCAATATTCTTGCGTCCCGAGAAAAAAGATCACGCGGTTTGTTTGCCTGAGGTTTCTACATAGTGGTGCTGTAGTTTTATCTAAGTAGTTAGCATTAAATATACAGGTTTTTTATTTAAATCGTTCACGGTTGTTGGGAGCCTTTTCACTAAGCTGCCATCTTGGTTTCGGCACCGTTGATCCCCACTGACATGCATTTCTTGTATGTATGCATATGTTGTACATCTTGTATGTACAGTATGTGTTTGTCCCCCAATATACCCAGACAATTAAAATAACCTCTCCCATGGTACTGTGTGAGGGAGAGAGGTCAGTTTTACTGTACAAAAGTACATTGCCCTTTACAGACAAATGTACTTTTGTACAGTAAAACTGAACAAGAGATTAACATTGGAGTCCATTCAGTTGGATTTGTGACACTGTTTTGATTCCACATAGTAGAAGGGGATGTTTTTGTGACCCTTTATTTTCCCAATGTGAGGTTGGACACGATGACATTGTGTGATTTGCTTTAGAAGTGCAAGGGACCCAGGGAATGATTTTTGAGTAATGGAACATTTAGCTCACCAATGTAGCCTACCTGTTGTACAATGTGTGTGTTGTTACGATGCATTGAGGTCCATCGTTTGGTTTCAATGCTTAAAAAACAGGGTACGTTGATCTGCGAGACAATACACTATCCAGAATAGATTATGTCTTTGCATCACAGAGACTATTTGATAATTATGAAGTGGAAATGATACCCAACGCACTATCAGATCACTGTTATTTACTCCTTAAAGGTACATTTGGTATACTATCCTCCCGAGCCCCAAGATGGCGATTTAACTCGTTGCTGCTTAATAACAAGGAATTCATTACACAACTCAAAGAAGCTCTTATAGTATTCCAACGGGAGAATGCAAACTCGGTGCAAGACCCCAGAATAATATGGATGTCGGTAAAGGGAATGATCAAAGATTTCACGGATAGCTTTTCCTCCAAAATGCGCAAGAATCAATGCACAAAACTGGCTGAGCTGGAAACGCTTTACTCAACGTTATTTAATTCTCTAAAATACAACAACTCAACTCGACTAGAGAATCAAGTTAACATACTAAAAATAGAGAACAATGCCATATACAGACAACAATCGGAAATACAAATACGCAGCACAAGACAACAGCAGTACTCCCATGGTTCCAAACCCAGCCACCTATTAGCCATGCGATTAAGAATTAATGCAAAATTTGCAGATATAACTACCATTAGAGCACAACAAGTACTTGTAACAGATCCTGTAAAAATAAACGATACATTCAAAGAATTCTACTCCGACTTATATAAATCAGAAACGACCTTCGATCAAAACAAAATGGACACATTTCTTAATCAAATTATTCTCCCTAAACTTTCAGAGGATGACGCTAAACAGTTAGAAACACCGATCACACTAGAGGAACTCAAGACGGCCATAACCGCAATGCAAAGTGGTAAGGCTCCTGGAAGAGACGGTTTCCCATCAGAAATGTACCTTTCTTGTTGGGACATAATTGGCCCCTTATTACTAAATATGATCTTATACTCAGTCAAGGAGGGTAACTTCCATAAGAATGACAATATTGCACTCATAACAGTCCTCCTTAAAAAAGACAAAGACCCCAACGAGTGCGGTAGTTATAGACCTTTAAGCCTCCTCGGAACCGATATCAAACTGTACTCTAAGGTATTAGCCATCAGATTACAAAAGCATATGACGTCTTTAGTTCACCCGGACCAAACTGGCTTCATAGGAGGCCGCCTGATCACTGAAAACATAAGACGAATACTGCACGTACTTTATGCCGACAAGGAGGACACCATACCTAAGGCGATGCTGTCCCTGGATGCTATGAAAGCCTTTGACAGGCTGGAATGGTCGTATCTATGGGCAGTACTAGAAAGGATGGGGTTAGGAAAAGGATTCATCGATATGATTAAAGTATTATACAAAGACCCATCGGCCATGATTACAACAGGCACAATCATCTCCAAAATCTTTCCGGTATCACGCTCTGCCAGACAGGGTTGTCCTCTTAGTCCCGGACTGTTCAATCTATCATTAGAGCCTTTAGCACAATATATAAGACAATCCCAATCCATAGAACCAATCGTAATCAAGGGCACACAACAAAAAATTAGTTTATATGCGGACGACGTAATATTGTTCATGCAAAACCCCAACACCACACTGCCTCATCTGCTCAAGTTGATTGAGGACTTTGGTGATTTATCAGGATTTAAGATAAATTGGCCGAAGTCGGCTTTCCTTCCACTTAACACCCCTGCAAAAAAAGATACAACCCTCCCAGGAGAGATACCGATGGTAAAACATTTCAGATGCTTGGGAGTGGAAATATTCCCCACCATAAGACAAACGGTGAAGCACAACTACACAAAAATCCAAAACAAAATCAAAGACGACATTGATAGATGGGCAAAACTTAAAAACACAGTACAAGCACGGATATCAATAGTTAAGATGGATGTACTACCTAGAATCAACTTCTTCAGTTCAATGCTACCGTTACCCCCTCCAGAGGGTTACTGGAAAAGATTACACTCCTCCACATACAAATTTATTTGGAATAACAAACCACCACGTATAAAAAGATCCACCGCACAGAGAAATAATGCAGATGGTGGCATGGCATTTCCAGATTTTTTCCTATATTTTAAGGCGTACACATTAAGTCCATTGACAACATGGTTTGACCCCCAAGCATTAGTATCCTGGAGAAAATTAGAAGAAAACATAGTAGCCCCACATAGACTGAAGGACATAGCATACACTAAACTACCAATCAAGCACTGTGAACGAAAATTTGGCCCCATAATTACTCATGCGATCCGGATATGGCGTGAATCACAAAAAGAAAATCCTAACCCACAAAAATGGCACAATCATACTCCCTTATTCAATAACAATGCACTCTTAATTGGAAAACGACCTATAAGATTCCCTATATGGGAAGAGCAAGGCATACACTCATTAGGGGATGTTTTTAACAAACAGGGTTTTTGTAGTGATAAAGAAATACGCAAAAAATGTAATCTCACCAAGTCCACATGGCTTTTTTACAAACAGTTACAGCTATGTTTGAAGTCTCACGGTGTTCCATTAGACAGACCAATTGAACACCACAGATACCACAAATTCTTCTACGAAAGAGAGACATCGAGAGGTTTTGTTTCAGAATTTGATCATCAATTACTAACGTCCTCGTATGAAACCCTCCAACTAGACTCTGTCTGGAGGAGGGATATACCAGACCTGGAAAATGACTTTGATTGGCAAGGAGCCTGGGCAAATGTCCGACTTACATCAAGGAACCCGGATCATCAACAAATCAATCTTAACTATATTCACAGGACATACTTGACTCCTATAAGACTGTGCCGAATGGGGCTTAAACAAGACTCCAAATGCTCCCAATGTACAAATGGGGACGAAGGGACATTTATGCACATGTATTGGGACTGCTCACCAGTTAAGGCATTCTGGAAAGATGTGACCCAACAAATATCAAAACTCGTATCTTGGAATATACCTGTACACCCCTCGGTATTACTATTGAATGATGTTTTTGAGTTTGCAGTGAATCCATAGCTAAAGAGATTGGTTATATCGGGTATCACAGTAGCTAAAAAGCTGATCGCATCACGCTGGTTTCAACCGGAAAAAAATGTGCCGTAAAGTTTGGTTTCTTACATATCTCGATGTAATTTACCAAGAAATATCTACAGCAAGAATTCTGGGTCTCAATGAATCCAAAATGTCAATGTGGTTAGAAGTGGTGGAGAGAATAAAAGCTAGCTTAGTGTCTGGTTAGGTGCGAGGGATAGTGGAGGTACTTCTCAAGGTGGGGTCCGGGAGGGGGGGGTTCGAGCTGGAGCATATGTGTGTAGGTTTTTTAGATAACAGGTATTAGGGGTATATCTTACTATAAGACAATTAACTAAAATGTGATCTCATTGGATGTGCCCTGACAATTAATGCTTGTATATCTTATCGTGTGTTGTCATGTTTGTTTATGTGTTTGTTTAAAAAATAATAAAAAAATAAAATACAAAAAAAAACAGGGTACGTTTAATTGAACCTTTATAAGAGTAAAGTTGCACACTACATTGTGTGAGTACTCATATTACTGAGTAATGTTACGTTTACAGAACATATTGCTGACGCTGTTGCGTCCCCGGCGAAGATGGACAGGAGTACCTGGATTGGTCCCTGGGCCCATGCCGCAGCCCATGTCTGCTCCCGGCTGCCCTTGAGGCCCTTGGGGGGCTGCAGGACGACGGGATGGGAAGTGCAGAGAACATTTCACCACGACTCAGTGCATGTGTGTGTGTTCCTGTGTGGGTCGCCCATCTCGCGAGTGTGTGTGTTAATCTGACATGACAATTAAAGACTTCTTAGTCTTATTTTTAAATTAAGTTATTCTTCTTCTTAAATTAAGCAGGTCAATATGGCCATCTGTTGTTGACTATTAGGCTTTGCCATGTTATGATTATTTGTAGCATATTTATTTTATGCTAAATGCAGTACCTGCTACCTTGAATGCTATTTGTAATTTTGATTATTTATTTTATTTATTTATCATATCTGCAATCATATTATCTGCCCACTCCCATGTTGATAAGAGTATTAAACACTTGAAATATATCCCTTTTTAGGTACATTTTGAACAGATAAGAAATGTACGATTAATATGTGATTAATCACAGTTAACTAATGGACAATCATGCGATTAATTGGAATTACATAATTTTTTATCGATTGACAGCCCTAATAATATATATATATATATATATATATTTTTTTTTTGCTAATTGTTGTCCATCCTACCCTGAGTAAGAAAATACAGATTTTTATTTCCCAACATGCAAAGGGACAGAGGTATTGAAGATAATAAATGGAATATGTGAATAACCCACATTAAACCAACAGTAATATACAGTAGTATTGATGCTGGCACTGGCTGCTTGCCCTTGGATGTTACAACTTGAGTTCTTCCGCCTCGCTCAACCAGTGAACCGTCGCGATTGGCTGTCCTCGATGACACGCATTGGGCAAAACACCAAACGTATTTCTGATTGGCTGAACCCCCCTTGGTCACTTGTAAGCCCCTCCCACTCAGCAGCAGAGGACAGGTCAAACATGGCGTCGCTGAGGTGTTTTGCTCGCTCTGGGAGGGTAAGTAAAAACACCAGTACAGCTTTACATTACAAATACAGCGTATTTACAGATGACATGCCAGCAATAACCGTGTCTCTATGTGTCTTTACAGAATGCTGTTTCGGCGGTTCTTCGGCGGGAGTTTCACAAAACGTCGCCGGCCTCCGCGCAGGTCTGTCCCAGGTCGCAGCTGACGTTAGCATGCTAACCGTAGCTAACTAGCCTCTTCACGTCCACAGCACGGTGTAAACTCATGCTACATTAGCAGGCTATGCTAACGTCATTTAGCTTAGCTGCTGTCATTCACACCAATGTTATGTCAAAGACGGCGTTTTTAACGCAATTTCATGAGCCAACTTCTACCTACTTCTCGCAGATAGATGCTATTGATTAGGCAGGTGTCACTGTACTGGGGATGTCATAAGTGCATTTATCTGGATGCAAGTTGTGAAGATGAGTACAGGATGGGTGGTGGTGACAGCTTGCTTGGCTAAAGGCAGTGTTGGACAGTGTCCAGGGCAGGCACTCGCCTCAGCCTTGTTACTTTAATCAGGACCAGGAATATGAAAATGGTGTTTTTCTATATTAGTCCATTGTTTATCAGAGGTGTCAATGTAAAGTTACCCATAATGCTAGAGCTGTGAGTATTATGGAAATGTGACTTGATGTCAGAGACGCACCAAAGCGTTGTGAAGCGCCTTCCTTGTGCCAAAGGGAGCCTGGCGCTTCACACCAGATGCCACCAGGTCAACAAGAGATTATGCTCCAGTCACATCATGTAGAGGTGCTTGTGGTTTGTGGATAGAATAGACCACGAAACTATGGTTGAAGATTGTGAGCTGGCCGCTGCACAGCTGGTCTCAACTGTACAGTCGGTTAACCCTTTCACTGCCGCACTACCAAACGGTTAACCCTTTCACTGCAACAATACACAGAAGGTTAACCCTTTGATTGATTGATTGAAAACTTTATTAACAGATTGCAGAATGGGTACAATACAGTACAGCTCAATACACACAATTGTTAAGGGGATGCAGACCAGAGAAAGACTTTCGTCTTGTTTACATCAGGGTCCCCCATTTTCAATTCATCAGGACCATTTCACTGCCACACGACAGCCGGTTAACCCATTTCCGTCGGTTGTGTGATAGTAAAGGGTTAACATGAGCGCTGAAAGAAAAACTGGCTGGTCTTCCTGGTGCTTCTGGAGCACTTTGTGGTGCCTCAGGGTGCCGTGCTTTGCAGTGTTTCAAGGTGTGTTTTGGGGTGCTTCCAGGTGGTTCTGCATGCTTTGGGATGCTATTGGTGTGCTTCAGGGTTCTTGGTGCCGCGTGCTTCATGGTGCTTCGGCATGCTTTGGGGTGCTTTGGTGTCTGGTGTGTTCCTGGCGTCAAGCCTCTTGAGGGACTATCTTCCTGGTTTGTCGTCATAACCATTTCAGAGCCAATTTAGTCCCTGAAAAGATTACATCATCTGCTCTGTTACCCTGATTGGCCCATCACTGTAGAGGTCAGTTGCCAGTAAAGGATATTGGCTCGCTAGTCCACAAACAAGTAATGCAACTGGTTTGCTACACTTTAGTTAATGTAAGTGGTTAAAAAACATCCACAGCAACTGTGACAATTTATTTATCACATGCTATCACAGCAGGTTAGACTATCTTAATCTCCCATACCAACCATTCACACTGGTCCCATGAATTTGTTTACATTTGAAAGCTTCATGTTATGATACTAACTTGACATCTTCCTGAGAGCCACGCCCCCCTCAACATACTGAGGGTTGGCTGTGCTCAGAGATGGTGCACTAAGCCACGCCCCCCTCAACATACTGAGGGTTGGCTGTGCTCAGAGAGGGTGCACTAAGCCACGCCCCCCTCAACATACTGAGGGTTGGCTGTGCTCAGAGACGGTGCACTAAGCCACGCCCCCCTCAACATACTGAGGGTTGGCTGTGCTCAGAGAGGGTGCACTAAGCCACGCCCCCCTCAACATACTGAGGGTTGGCTGTGCTCAGAGACGGTGCACTAAGCCACGCCCCCCTCAACATACTGAGGGTTGGCTGTGCTCAGAGAGGGTGCACTAAGCCACGCCCCCCTCAACATACTGAGGGTTGGCTGTGCTCAGAGAGGGTGACCCAAAACAGTTATAATTATAACAAATCAAATGATTTGTTACACCCGAAGCTGAAGAAATGACACTCCTGGCATTAATATTCCACTAAGCTTTTTCTGACTGCATTAACATTGTACAGGTTCTTTAAATATCATGTTGCACATTGGAACATCTTGTTGCAAGGAAACAATGGAATATATTATTGACCCTGTGTCTACGACGTTGCTGGGTGTGTTGCCCATTGACATTGCTTAATCTTTGTTTTGTTCTATGGTCAACTGTGGTATAATGTATGAATAATCATGTGTTGTTCCTCCCAGATCACTGTGCGTGATGCTCTGAACCAGGCCATGGACGAGGAACTGGAGAGAGATGACCGGGTGTACCTGCTGGGAGAGGAGGTGGCTCAGTACGATGGAGCATACAAGGTCAGTAGAATAAAATAGAATAGAGCCCCAGTAGAATAGAACAGACGTTTATTCTTTAAAATTATTAAGTCCAATGGGGGACTCTAGCTTCAAATCAAAAGGCCAAAAGAGACAACATAAAACATATGTGTTTGTTCACTGGGGGGAACTATTTATGGTCCACTATAGCAATGAGCACCCATTCTAGTTTAATAAGCACTAGAGAGGTCATTAATAAGCATGGATTAAAATCACAATTATTTATGAATTCATCACATATTACTACAAATTATGTTCAGCACAAAGGGAGCAATGTTACTTATAACAATTTTAAGTGATTGGGGTAAATGGAGCGGTTAAAAGTGTCTTTAATCATGATTTTCGCATAAATTACACATATATTTGCATAGAGTTCTTTAGTAAGCATTAGAGGTATTTCTGTATCAACACATTATTATCAGAAGTACAATGATTGGGTGGTTTTACCCCCCAAAAATGGTTTTACAGATTGGTTAGTTCTGGTTGGTTAGTCAATGAAATCAGTCGAGTTCAGTTGAATTAGCATTACTTCTTGCGATCGCAAAATGACAGTTTCCTGCAGGGACTGGTTTGTGTGTGACACTGTAATGACATAATGACCCACATCAACCGCTGTGCAGGTGAGCACAGGGTTTGTGCTGTTTTTAATGACATAATGAATGACCCACATCAACCGCTGTGCAGGTGAGCACAGGGTTTGTGCTGTTTTTTAACCATCTCTATTGTACACATTTCATTAGGTGAGCAGAGGTCTGTGGAAGAAATATGGAGACAAACGCATCATGGACACTCCAATCACAGAGGTGAGGCTTACTGGAGCTGTTCAGAAAAACATTTCAATGGGATTTCTTTTATTTCATGATTTTTATACCAGTTACTGTGGTCGTTCCTTTGGCTGCTAGGACTCGTTTGATTTCTCTCTCTCTCTTCTGTCCCTCTAGATGGGTTTCGCTGGAATTGCTGTGGGATCTGCCATGGTGAGTAGAAACACACATTTATGCACACGTAGAGTTAAAAAAAAAAACACAACAAAAGACCGGCGCAAAGGATAAATGTGGACGAGCTTGTATAGAAAAAAACATGAAGAATACTAAACACTACGTACATGACCAACAGCACACGGCTGAAAAACTGTGTGGCTTCCCAAAATGAAAGTCCTTTATTCCATACACCTGTGATCCCCTTTTGTCTGCGAGTACTACTGTGATTACCTGCCTACGCCCTCTAGTGTGCAGGTGGAGTAACAACAACAACAACATTCTTTAATTAAAAACCAAGCCAACACTGAATAACTAAACTAGACATATTAATCTTATCATAGGAAATGCTGTACCATCAAACTAAGTTCCGATCAAACTGTCAAACTAGGCATTGCAGATCAAATTATGAATCGAGATCCAGAATCATATCATATATATATCATATCAAACTTACCATTAACCCATTCCCTGCCACCACTTTGATCATCTTATACCATTCTCTGCCAGTACTGTAAGTCTATGGAGATGTTCACCTTCTTTGCAGGGCTATAACTTTTTAAATTGTATAGCTAAATTGACATTACTATGGCCCATTCAACATCGATTATATATAGTTCGATATATCGAGGGGGGGGGGGGGGTCGTTTATAATTCCGTGACCGACGTTAAATGATTTATGTAGTATGGGTGATATATAGATCAGAGCAGTTTGTATCGAAAATGATAAAGAAAAACACTGAAACTCACGGCAGCTTCCTCGTAGCGTTGGGCGATGAGAGTGGAGCAAACAGATCCCAGTTATGTGATGTGGATCGAGGCGATCCAGTTCCGGTTTGTATAATACTAATATACGCCCAAATCATGTGGATTATTGAGTTATGGCAAAGATCCATATCCAGGGTGTGTGTCTTGAGTCCAGGGACGATAAACGAGTGGCCGGACAGAATAGGGAGACGCACCGGGATCACAAGAGATCCACTTCCGGTTGCAACTCGCCGATCAGCCACCAGGTGGCAGTATTGAAGCGTTGCAGAGTTGTGCTGAGTCCCGCAGCATAGTTTCAAGTTCAAGTTTCTTTAATAGTTGTCATACAGAAGTACAGAATACTTTCATACAAAATGCTTCTTACTGTTACGCTCCAGAGACTGTGCTAGACAAGATAGTATCAAATAACATAGTATAGCATGTAATTTAGAAGAAGAAAATGAGGTCACAGTGTTCGGTATAGACCAGGGTTAGAAATTAACATTTTTTTTCAAGGGCTTTTTTTGCCCCCCTTAATTGATTTTCGGGGGCTTTTTTTTGTATTTCGGGGGCACAACATTTTTATAATGAAAATTAACATAAAGATTATAAAACATTGTTGACACTTTTTTTTACAGTCTTCGTCCCTATGTTTGATAACGTAATGTTAATGTCTCCATATATAGGGCTCTACGCTAACCTTTTTCCCAAGGAGCACATGTGCTCCTAAATAAAATGTTAATAAATAAAATCTAAATACAAATTTAGGAGCACACAGAAATTTAGGAGCACAGTGACAATTGTTCAAGTAACACACACACACACGATGTGTGACATCATGGCTTGGTTTCATGTTTTGAGGTACCTTCAATTATCTGTAAATAATACATACATACTCTTATCTAAATAGATTAAATATTATTGTCCCTGAGGGCAAGTTGTGTTGTTGTCTTGATATATCTACAAATAGCAGACGAATAACCGGTTGCCTCTGGATCAATGAATGTCTAATATTGAATAATATTATTAGATTTTTAACATCCCTAATTCCAACAGTCAAGAGGCTTGTTTCAAATTGATGAAAAACCCCACACACGCAACGTTTGTGAGTATAGGCTCTGGCCAGATCGATCAATGAAATACGTTGCGCGCTCAGCGCTGTGGAATGAAGGAAATGCGCATCGGGATCGGATTTGGATGTTACAAATTGGAGTTGTGTTACAAATGGAACGGTCTTTCCCCGCCGAACACAAGTTACTTAACGTTACACAGGTCGCGCTATGCAGATGCTTAGCTTGCTAACGTTAAGATAGCAGTGTAATGCTTGATGAGAGCAGAGCGCTCTGTCTGTGTTCGCAGCACCTCTCAAGTGCCTGGAAGCATCTCCCTGTAACACGCAGCGGGCCCCGCCTCCCTCCTCCTTGGAACAAACATTCCACCCAAAAACTGAATTTCAGTCCAGTTTCAATCTGAACTATTAACAGCGGAGCTGTTTTGTAATCTTCACAATCACTCGTCTGTCTCGCACACTGCAAGTAATTGATTTTTCCGGTTCGCACACACACATTTTATTAGGGGCAAATACGAAGAAATGCTCGCACTGTAGAGCATATATATAATTATATATATAATTAGTAAACTGTCGGGGGCTTTTTTTGCCCCCCTTAACTGATTATCGAGGGCATTTGGTCAATTTTCGAGGGCATTTAGCCCCAAGCCCCCGTTAATTTCGAACCCTGGTATAGACATATGTACAATGTTCTGAGTTACCATATAATATACAATACTATGCAGTGTACTAATGTACAGTACTATATAGTGCAAAGCAGAAATGGGATGAGGTACAATTTAGGTACAATTTACAGTAAGGTGTACGAGTTGTAGTGCAATCCTTCATCAATAAATATAAAGTGTGGGGAGTGGGTGCTACAGTGTGTTTGTTTAAAGTGGGTGTGTGCTATAAAGTGTGTGGAGTGGGTGCTACAGTGTGTTTGTTTAAAGTGAGTGTGTGCGTGTGGATGTGTGTGCTATGTGCGTTTGGTGGTTGTTGTTGTGTAGTGTTCATTGTTCGTTTAGCAGCCTGATGGCCTGGGGATAGAAGCTTCTTCTGAGTCTTTCTGTGCTCGCATTGAGACTCCGGTATCGCTTGCCTGACCGCAGCAGTTCAAAGAGGCAGTTGTTCGGGTGACTGGAGTCTTTAATGATTCTCTTAGCCTTGCCCTTGCAACGCTTGTTGTAAATGTTCTGGAGGGTGGGGAGCCCCCCTCCAATTGTGCGTTCGGCTGAACGTGTCACTCTTTGTAGTCTGCTTCGGTCTTGTGCAGTGCTATTCCCAAACCAGGAGGTGATGTTGCCGGTCAAGATGCTCTCTATTGTACATGAGTAGAAGTTCTTAAGGATCTTCTGACTGACTTGGAACTTCCTTAGGCGCCTGAGGAAGTAGAGGCGTTGTCGTGCCTTCTTCACAACACTGTCAATGTGTGTGGTCCATGTCAAGTCCTCGGATATGTAGGCTCCGAGGTACTTAAAGCTGTTGACTCTCTCAACCGGTGCCCCGTCGATGCTGAGGGGGCTGTAGTCCTTGACATATGACAAGGCTCCGTGAGTGAAATATGAATACCATGGCGAAAATATGAAATATTGATCAGAATCACGTCGTACGCCGTTATTGGCAGAATTCGCATGAACTTGAAACCCGTCGTACGACGTTATAGGCGTGAAAAGGGTTAAAAATGTTGTCAAACATATTTTAGGTTAAACTTTAGGTAGGAAAGCAGAAAGTTGACAACAACCTTGCCGCTATTTTCTTTTTGAAAACGTGAGCAGAGAACCAGGTACCGCCCACTAGCAGTGTGTTTATCCAATCAGGTGCATTCCCCCTGGGGAAATGCCACGTAGGGAAGGGGCTACATGGGCTGTCTGTCTGAGTGGGTCTGTGTTTCAGGTGTTTGATCTACCTGCTTCTCCTCTCCCCGCAGGCCGGCCTGAGGCCCATCTGTGAGTTCATGACCTGGAACTTCTCCTTGCAAGCCATCGACCAGGTCATCAACTCGGCAGCTAAGACCTACTACATGTCTGCCGGTCGCCAGAATGTCCCCATCGTCTTCCGCGGACCCAACGGGGCGTCAGCTGGGGTCGCTGCTCAACACTCCCAGTGCTTCGCTGCCTGGTATGAAACTGTTCCACCTGTTCAGACAGGACTAGTATTCCCTATTCAGACAGGACTACTATTCCCTATTCAGACAGGACTAGTATTACCTGTTCAGACAGGACTAGTATTCCCTATTCAGACAGGACTAGTATTACCTGTTCAGACAGGACTAGTATTCCCTATTCACACAGGACTAGTATTCCCTATTCACACAGGACTAGTATTCTCTATTCAGACAGGACTAGTATTCCCTATTCACACAGGACTAGTATTCCCTATTCACACAGGACTAGTATTCCCTATTCACACAGGACTAGTATTCCCTATTCAGACAGGACTAGTATTACCTATTCAGACAGGACTAGTATTACCTGTTCAGACAGGACTAGTATTCCCTATTCAGACAGGACTACTATTCCCTATTCAGACAGGACTACTATTCCCTATTCAGACAGGACTAGTATTCTCTATTCACACAGGACTAGTATTCTCTATTCACACAGGACTAGTATTCCCTATTCAGACAGGACTAGTATTCCCTATTCAGACAGGACTAGTATTCCCTATTCAGACAGGACTAGTATTCCCTATTCAGACAGGACTAGTATTCCCTATTCACACAGGACTAGTATTCCCTATTCACACAGGACTAGTATTCCCTATTCACACAGGACTACTATTCCCTATTCAGACAGGACTAGTATTACCTATTCAGACAGGACTAGTATTACCTATTCAGACAGGACTAGTATTCCCTATTCAGACAGGACTAGTATTCCCTATTCACACAGGACTAGTATTCCCTATTCACACAGGACTAGTATTCCCTATTCAGACAGGACTAGTATTCCCTATTCACACAGGACTAGTATTACCTATTCACACAGGACTACTATTCCCTATTCACACAGGACTAGTATTCCCTATTCAGACAGGACTAGTATTCCCTATTCACACAGGACTAGTATTACCTATTCACACAGGACTACTATTCCCTATTCACACAGGACTAGTATTCCCTATTCACACAGGACTACTATGGGGATACTGTGAATAATGTATATTTCAGTGGATACTGTGATACTGTGAACAATGTATATTTCAGTAGATAGTAAATTATAACACTACTTTATGCATACTGCACCTTATGTGACACAGGCTGCGGTTACATGGTGACTTTTAATTCCGAATTATAACTTCGGAATCAAATCATTCGGATGTAAAAAAAAATCATGCGAGTTTACATGTCAAATCTTAATTCCGACAAGGTGTTTACATGAAAGTCACTGTCTAATCGGGAGTTTTCGAGTCATCGTAAGGTTTGGGGCTGGGAAGGCTTCTGATTGGGTAAACGTAAACAGGATGTTAACGTCATTACGTTTACCAGAAGTAAACAAACAGCTGCGACCGGTATTCTCAGCTACTGTGCTAGCGTACCAAACAACATTAACCAGACTCTCGGTGTGTCTATTCTGCTAACGTTAAAGGCCTCTAAATGCTACAGCAACTTCAAAGCAACTGCACCACAACATCGACAAAGCAAAGGTGTTGCAGGCCTTTATGCTTCTGCAACATCGACGCACAGCCTATGTAACATTGTACCCCGTATGTAGCAACCCATTGATAACAAGCAGACAAATAAGCATAATTTTTACTTCCGGGCGGGGGGTTTCAAAATAAAAGAGCGACGTCTAAAAGCACCGTAAATACGTTTATTCTTTACAATATCTAATATATATATCTATACACGAACCTAAACTAATCTAAAGTTAGTTTAGGTTCGTGTTAACGTTAGATAATGTACAAAATAAACCTATTTACGGTGCTTTTAGACGTCGCTCTTTTATTTTGAAATCCCCCGACGGAAGTATTATAGTGTCTGTTGCTAGCAGCTTCACTTTTGCCGGCCGGTTCTGTGCTTTTTCTAGCTAACGTATCATCATTCGTTTCCAAAGGAGAGGAGAGAAAGACCGCGGCTCACATGCAGCTCAAACTACCTGTTGGAATAAATTAATTGATTGATGTTTAACTTGTCCCTGTGTGTGTCCAGTCATTTCGACTAGCAAACGTTGTATCTAACGTTACCTCAGGATACCATTGTATTTAGTTGGTTAGCTATGTAGCTATTTTGTGGATAGCATTTTGTGTAGCATCAATACTAGCTGGCTGGCTACAGCTTTATTTACTAAATTATGGAGGCTTTTTAATCGTCAAGGTAAGAGAGGATTTGTCATGATCAACTGAAGGCGTATGCTATGGAACAATATGTGCCCCTGTTCGCGATCATCTATGTGTACTGTAGCCTATGCGCGATCATGTGCAGAAAGACCGGGGGGAACTAATTCCGAAAAAGCGTTTACATGGACAGAAAAAGCTTTAATTCGGAATGATAAACGGAATAAACCGGCCACTTACATCGGAATGGATTTTATTTCGGAATGGCCATTTTCATTCGGAATTAAGTATTTTCAGATGTTTACATGATAACTTTAAATAGGATTTAACGTTAATTCCGAATGAAAAGGGGAATAAACTGTCCATGTAAACGCAGCCACTGTGAATACTGTGAATAATTTTCAGTTAGTTAGATAGTCAATTATATTGACCTATTTGTTTACACTGCTTGTGTTGTTTTTACTACCTGTACCCCCCCCCCCCCCGTCCCCCATGCTGCTATGATGCCTGAATTTCCCCAAGGGGATCAATAAAGGAATATCGTATCTTATCTTATCTATCTTTCCCTATTCAGACAGGACTAGTATTCCCTATTCCGACGGGACTAGTATTACTACATATCACCTTTACTAAGCTCTATTCACACAGGACTAGTATTACCTACATATAAGATTTACTAAGCTCTATTCACACAGGACTAGTATTACCTACATATCACCTTTACTAAGCTCTATTCACACAGGACTAGTATTACCTACATATCACCTTTACTAAGCTCTATTCACACAGGACTAGTATTACCTACATATCAGATTTACTAAGCTCTCTTTACACAGGACTAGTATTGCCTACATATCAGATTTACTAAGCTCTCTTCACACAGGACTAGTATTGCCTAATGCCTACATATCATCTGATCATAGGATGATAATGTCCTCTCTGCAGGTATGGCCACTGTCCTGGTCTGAAGGTTGTGAGTCCCTGGAATGCAGAGGACGCCAAGGGTCTGTTGAAGGCTGCTATCAGAGACGACAACCCTGGTGAGAGAACGCTGATATCTTTTCAAGTCAAGTCAAGAGTTTTATTTGTCACGGCATACAAGTATACAATGAAATGCGGGGGGTCTTGCCCGCAACGATTGTGCATGATACAATAGTAATATATATAATAAGAATCTTCAGCACGGCCCAAGGATTTGTCTCTCCACAAGGTTCAAGGGAGATATTCTATTGGGTCTATTTTGTGTTAGTTATATTTGAGGAGTTATTTTGAAATTACTTAATTTTATTAAGAGGAAACACATAAGACTAATGACAGTTTAGAAATGGCTAGTTACACATTTAGAAATTGTTCTAAATACAGTAGTTCCTTTTCAGTCACATCCTCTATTCACGGCCCTCTGTCGGGCCTCTAGGTCAAAAGGTCAACCAACAATAACATGCATTTCTTACCCTGTTGTCTGTGTTGGTCAAGTCTGTTTAAACAGTGTTATATCTCTATATCAGGGGTCGGCAACCCTAGGCCTGCGTGCCCGCATTGGCCCGCGGGAGCATTTTCATTGGCACGGGGGGCAGCATTAAATTATTATATATTTTTTTACTTTGCTTTGAAATACCGGTATTATAGTGAAATATTTTGCACTGTTGTCTCATTTATCTTGTTGAAATCCTCCCACCGGTTCTTTTTTGTAAGTCGACTGTTTTGCACACCCTGTAGTTTGCCGAACGTCTTATTCTTATTCTTATTACTTGTATTATTGCACAATCGCTGCGGGCATGACCACCCGCATTTCACTGTATGCTTGTATGCCGTGACAAATAAAACTCTTGACTTGACTTGATATATATGTTCTAATCTACAGTCTGTTTAAATAGTGTTATATTTCTATATAGTTCTAATCTACAGTCTGTTTAAATAGTGTTCTATCTCTGTGTTCCAGTTTATAATAAAACTAGGGCTGTCAAAATGAATCTCTGGAGATTAATTTAAATTATTTAAAGCGTTAATCTATGGAGTGAAAATTGTTCAATATAATATAAGAAAGCGATCTAGCTGAGTCAATGTTGATGGTTTTGTTGAACATTTGTATTTCACAGGAGAGAAACTGTATTCAAAGAAAGCTATTAAAATAGTCTTTGAATCTAAATATACTTTCTTTGTGTTGATTTTACATTAATTCCATGATTTTACTCAAGTAAATATCTGTTACAAGCTTCGGTCTTAAGTAGAAAAATGCAATTTTTAATCTAGATTAATTACAGAAAATTGTGAGATTAATTAGTAAAAACAAATGTAATCTATTGACGGCACTAAATAAAACACCAGATGCTTGTGCCCTAATGATGAGGATAGGTGCTCAATGAAGTGTTAACATGCCTGTAGATACTTGTGCCCTAATGATGAGGATAGGTGCTCAGTGAAGTGTTAACATGCCTGTAGATACTTGTGCCCTAATGATGAGGATAGGTGCTCAGTGAAGTGTTAACATGCCTATAGATGCTTGTGCCCTAATGATGAGGATAGGTGCTCAGTGAAGTGTTAACATGCCTGTAGATACTTGTGCCCTAATGATGAGGATAGGTGCTCAGTGAAGTGTTAACATGCCTATAGATACTTGTGCCCTAATGATGAGGATAGGTGCTCAGTGAAGTGTTAACATGCCTGTAGATACTTGTGCCCTAATGATGAGGATAGGTGCTCAGTGAAGTGTTAACATGCCTGTAGATACCTGTACTGTTGAACTGCAGCCTCCAAAAGACCCACGTTCTGTCTCTCTGCTCCAGTGATCTTCCTGGAGAACGAGCTGATGTACGGCGTCTCCTTTGAGATGTCAGAAGAGTTTCAGTCCAAAGACTTCATCGTCCCCATCGGCAAGGCCAAGGTGGAGAGGCAAGGTAAGGGTTAATTACAGACCTCTTGACCATCATTAGACCTCTTGACCAGTATTACAGACCTCTTGACCAGTATTACAGACCTCTTGACCAGTATTACAGACCTCTTGACCAGTATTACAGACCTCTTGACCAGTATTACAGACCTCTTGACCAGTATTACAGACCTCTTGACCACTATTACAGACCTCTTGACCAGTATTACAGACCTCTTGACCACTATTACAGACCTCTTGACCAGTATTACAGACCTCTTGACCAGTATTACTGACCTCTTGACCACTATTACAGACCTCTTGACCAGTATTACAGACCTCTTGACCATCATTAGACCTCTTGACCAGTATTACTGACCTCTTGACCACTATTACAGACCTCTTGACCAGTATTACTGACCTCTTGACCAGTATTACTGACCTCTTGACCAGTATTACAGACCTCTTGACCAGTATTACTGACCTCTTGACCAGTATTACTGACCTCTTGACCACTATTACTGTCTTGACCAGTATTGCAGACCTCTTGACCAGTATTACAGACAAAAGTCTTACATTTAATAATCAGGATTGTAGGCCTTAAAAAGTCTTATGATTTGTATGTCTTAAAAATGTATTGTATTAGGAAGTTACTTCTATGTTGTGATAACTTCTCTGTATCTTGTTTAAATGCTGCAAATTAAGCAGTATGATAATGGCCGTATCAATTCACAATTCATCTTGCATAGTAATTTTCCATTCATACTTTTTTGCTAGTCTGGCCTTGAAATAGGTATTACATTCTTTAAAAAGTCTTACATGTAACTTGTTGAAATCGGCAGGAACCCTGATGCAGGCACTTTGATGTAAATACTAGTGCTGTCAGGCGATTAAACATTTTTATCTAATTAATTACAGGATTTGTAATTAATTAATCTAATTAATCACATTTTAATCACATAACCATTTTATGCCTGATATTCTATATTCTATAATCATATTTCAAATTACATGTGTCCGGATGGCACAATTCAGTACTGTATCTACAAAACCTTCTGTTTAATCATCTTCCATCTATTAATTTGCTTAGATTTTTCAGGTCTGGTCAATTTGAGCATGGTGTTATTCACAGTCAAAGATAAAAACATTTTTATTCATATTCTCATTTGGTTCATTACAATTTACTCAAGCCTATAGTAACAGACACAGTATTTCTGACACTGGGAATACATTCCCTGAGATCCATAGATGTCCCTAGAATCAGATACCAAGAACATGCAGATGGACCATAAAAAAGTCTGTAAATGTGTATTCTACGTTCTTATGGAATAAATGAGATAAAAAAAAAAAAAATCTAATTAATTTTGAGTACATTTTCATAACGCGATAATTTGCTGTGTAATTAATTAATCTAATGCTATAAACTGACGGCCCTAGTAAATACATATTCAGTCAGTTTATGTTTTTCTGAATCTGTTGTTGTTAGGAACCAGTGTGACCATGGTGGCTCACTCTCGCATGGTGAGCTTCTGTCTGGAGGCGGCTGCCGTCCTGGCCAAGGAGGGGGTGGACTGTGAGGTAGGTCACATTACAGACCCTCCACGATGTAGACCGTCACATTACAGACCCTCCACCATGTAGACCGTCACATTACAGACCCTCCACCATGTACTGCCACACTACAGACCCTCCACCATGTAGACCGTCACACTACAGACCCTCCACGATGTAGACCGTCACACTACAGACCTCCACGATGTAGACCGTCACACTACAGACCTCCACGATGTAGACCGTCACACTACAGACCTCCACGATGTAGACGTCACACTACAGACCTCCACCATGTAGACCGTCACACTACAGACCCTCCACCATGTAGACCGTCACACTACAGACCCTCCACGATGTAGACCGTCACACTACAGACCTCCACCATGTAGACTGTCACATTACAGACCCTCCACGATGTAGACCGTCACACTACAGACCCTCCACGATGTAGACCGTCACACTACAGACTAGGGCTGGGCGATATGACCAAAAACGTTATCGCGATAAAATTATAAAATTATTTTCATATAATTCGATATCGATAATTATCGTCGATATAATGTCCGTCAAGTTTAATTAACTTCTTATGCTGCTGCGAATGTCTCAAGTCGAGTTGATGTCGTCATCAGTCTGCGCACGTTAGCCGACAAGCGGAGTATCTCATGACAATAAATATGACACTAAAATACTCTCTTCCGCCACAATATATTGAAACGAGGTCCACTGTATATCCCACACTACCATAAACGTGGCCTCAGAATTCAAAACACACACATACTCGGCACGTAAATATATAAAAACAGCGACGTGCAAGCTAGTTAACCTAGCCAGCCTGTTGGTTCTAAGCGGAGTATTCCATGACAATGTGCTAAATATGACACTAAAATACTCTCTTCCGCCACAATATATTGAAACGGCGTCCACTGTATATCCCACACTACCATAAACGTGGCCTCAGAATTCAAAACACACACATACTCGGCACGTAAATATATAAAACAATGCCGTGGAAGCTAATTAGCCTAGCAAGCCTTGTTGAGTGAGTCCTACCTCCTTCCGGGTCTCGGCCATCTCCTTCACTGATTGGTTGTTAGCTGTTGTGCGTAAGTACGTCATCACGTAACGCTGGTTGTTGTTAGTGAGTGTGTTGAGCCGAGGCTGAACGGAGGAGATACTATTGGAACGGAGCCAAGCTTGGAAAATCGATATATCGAAACTTTGCGACCACGTTTCATGTTTATTTCGAGGAAATAATTTATCGCGATAGTTATCGTTATCGTTTTATCGCCCAGCCCTACTACAGACCCCCACCATGTAGACTGTCACACTACAGACCCCCACCATGTAGACTGTCACACTACAGACCCTCCACGATGTAGACCGTCACATTACAGACCCTCCACGATGTAGACCGTCACATTACAGACCTCCACGATGTAGACCGTCACATTACAGACCTCCACGATGTAGACCGTCACATTACAGACCCTCCACGATGTAGACCGTCACATTACAGACCTCCACGATGTAGACCGTCACATTACAGACCTCACATTTGATATAGTCATAACATTCCGGGCTAGGAGGTGAGAGCGTGAGAGTTATCTTAGGGTTAGAGGTTATGGTTGGGTCAGGGTTACACACATGTAGTTGTTATAGTCGATGTTTGGGAATGAATGTAAGTCTATTGAATGTCCCCACAAAGCATGGATACACGGCATGTGTGTGTGTGTTTGTCTCCAGGTGATCAATCTGAGGACCATCCGACCTCTGGATGTGGACTGTATAGAGACCAGTGTGATGAAGACCAACCACCTGGTGACTGTAGAGGGAGGCTGGCCTCAGTACGGAGTAGGAGCTGAGATCTGCGCCAGAGTCATGGAAGGTACGAGCCTCTGCTGTCAGTATTACTACTGAGCACCGAGTACAAGTCCTCTTACTAGAGTCGGCTCCTCTCTAATCAGCTCCTCTCTAATGGTAGAGTCAGCTCCTCTCTAATCAGCTCCTCTCTAATGGTAGAGTCAGCTCCTCTCTAATCAGCTCCTCTCTAATGGTAGAGTCAGCTCCTCTCTAATCAGCTCCTCTCTAATGGTAGAGTCAGCTCCTCTCTAATCAGCTCCTCTCTAATGGTAGAGTCAGCTCCTCTCTAATCAGCTCCTCTCTAATGGCGCTTTTCCACTGCATAGTACCTACTCGACTCTACTCTACCCGCTTTAGGTACCTGGTACTTCGTTCCTTTTCCACTGCAGGTAGTACTCAGTTTGTCTCCGGGAGGCGGGGCCGCTGGTGTACAGCATGAAAGCTCTGTGAGCATAGCTATGTCCGTGAGGGCTTGGAGCAAGCCAGAGTTTAACACAGTATCAATCAATCAATCAATCAATAACAACATTAACCAGACTCTCGTGTCTATTCTGCTAAAGCTAACGTTACCTCTCATTGTGTCTATTCTACAAGCTTTAACGTTACCTCTCGTGTCTATCTGCTGACGTTAACGTTAGCATTAGCATTAGGCTAACAACAAGCTTTAACGTTACCTCTCGCGTCTATCTGCTAACGTTAGCATTGGGTAATAACCGGTTTAAAATGGATGGTGATTACCTCACGTTGTGTCTATTCTACTAGCATTAACGTTACTAGTACAAACAACCAATAGCGAGTTATATTGATCACGCTATGTTTGCTAGCCATGGTAAAACGGAAGCACATTAGCACCTAAGCTAACAACAAGCTTAACAAATGAGCGATCTTTTTGTGACACTAAACTCTCCGCTCGGTGGTAAATTGGGTTGATGTCGGTTTTGTTTCATCAATAAATGAGGCAGAATACACAGTGAATCTATCCTTTTTTGTTTATTGCACTTGTTCCTGCTGCAAACAAATAATGAATGAAATGAATCCTAAGCGAGGCATTAAAGATGGCGGCTTTCTGCTTTTGTGCAGACGCTCCAACGTGTGACGGAGACCCATCAGTGGTCTGCAGTGTTTCACGTGACTTTTCTGGTACCACTTCTACCCGCTTGGAATCTCGACAGAGCAGGGACTAAAAAAGTACCCAAAAAGTACCTGGTACCATGCCGAAAATGCCGAGTAGAGTCGAGTAGGTACTATGCAGTGGAAAAGCGCCATAATGGTAGAGTCAGCTCCTCTCTAATCAGCTCCTCTCTAATGGTAGAGTCAGCTCCTCTCTAATGGTAGAGTCAGCTCCTCTCTAAAGGCCCTCCCATAGTCGAGCAGACTGTACACAGAGCAGACTCCGCGGAGGTCCGCACGGACTCTTTGAGCTTTTGATCTCAGCGGACGTCCGACAGAAAATAGGAGCTTCGCACTTTGCACTCTGCTGTGGGTCTGCTTTGACTCCCTTTGAGTCTGCGCGGACCTCGCGGAGTTGCTCTGTGTACAGTCTGCTCGACTATGGGAGGGCCTTAATGGTAGAGTCAGCTCCGCTCTAATCAGCTCCTCTCTAATGGTAGTCGGCTCCTCTCTAATCAGCTCCGCTCTAATGGTAGAGTCAGCTCCGCTCTAATCAAGTTTCAAGTTTCTTTAATAGTTGTCATACAGAAGTACAGAATACTTTCATACAAAATGCTTCTTACTGTTACGCTCCAGAGACTGTGCTAGACAAGATAGTATCAAATAACATAGTATAGCATGTAATTTAGAAGTAGAAAATGAGGTCACAGTGTTCAGTATAGACATATGTACAATGTTCGATGCAGAATAGACGTAACTGAGTTACCATATAATATACAATACTATGCAGTGTACTAATGTACAGTACTATATAGTGCAAAGCAGAAATGGGATGAGGTACAATTTAGGTACAATTTACAGTAAGGTGTACGAGTTGTAGTGCAATCCTTCATCAATAAATATAAAGTGTGGGGAGTGGGTGCTACAGTGTGTTTGTTTAAAGTGAGTGTGTGCGTGTGGATGTGTGTGCCATGTGCGTTTGATGGTTGTTGTTGTGTAGTGTTCATTGTTCGTTTAGCAGCCTGATGGCCTGGGGATAGAAGCTTCTTCTGAGTCTTTCTGTGCTCGCCTTGAGACTCCGGTATCGCTTGCCTGACCGCAGCAGTTCAAAGAGGCAGTTGTTCGGGTGACTGGAGTCTTTAATGATTCTCTTAGCCTTGCCCCTGCAACGCTTGTTGTAAATGTTCTGGAGGGTGGGGAGCCCCCCTCCAATTGTGCGTTCGGCTGAACGTGTCACTCTTTGTAGTCTGCTTCGGTCTTGTGCAGTGCTATTCTCAAACCAGGAGGTGATGTCCTGGGGGACCCTGATGGAAACAAGACAAACGTCTTTCTCAGGTCTGCATCCCCTTAACAATTGTATGTATTGAGCCGTACTGTATTGTACCCATTCTGCAATCTGTTAAATAAAGTTTTCATTCATTCATTCATTCATGTTGCCAGTCATGATGCTCTCTATTGTACATGAGTAGAAGTTCTTAAGGATCTTCTGACTGACTTGGAACTTCCTTAGGCGCCTGAGGAAGTAGAGGCGTTGTCGTGCCTTCTTCACAACACTGTCAATGTGTGTGGTCCATGTCAAGTCCTCGGATATGTAGGCTCCGAGGTACTTAAAGCTGTTGACTCTCTCAACCGGTGCCCCGTCGATGCTGAGGGGGCTGTAGTCCTTGACCCCCGACCTCCTGAAGTCCACAATCATCTCCTTTGTTTTGCTGACGTTCAGGGAGAGGCTGTTTTCCTGGCACCATCCCGCCAGGACCTTGACCTCTTCCAGGTAGGCCCTCTCGTCGTTGGCAGAGATCAGGCCCACCACCACTGTGTCGTCAGCAAATTTGATGATTGTATTGCTACTCCGCTGAGCCACACAGTCGTGTGTGTACAGGGAGTAGAGGAGGGGACTCAGAACACAGCCCTGGGGGGCCCCTATGTTGAGGGTGATGGATGAGGAGGTGCAGTTGCCTGCTCTCACCACCTGGGGTCTGCCCGTCAGGAAGTCCAAGACCCACTGGCAGAGGTCATAGTTCAAGCCCAGGTCCCTGAGCTTGGCTATGAGTATGGAGGGGACTATGGTATTGAATGCCGAGCTGTAGTCGATGAATAGCATTCTCACATAGTTCCCCTGCCTCTTGTCCAGGTGTGATGCTGCTGTGTGCAGCACATGGGCTATGGCGTCCTCCGTGGACCTGTTGGGGCGGTATGCAAATTGCAGGGGGTCCATGTTGATGGGGAGGGAGGAGCAGATGTAGCCCTTTACTAGCTTCTCAAAGCACTTCATGGCTATGGAGGTGAGAGCTACAGGGCGGTAGTCGTTGAGGCAAGCAGGCTTGGATTTTTTGGGTACAGGGATGATAATGGACTTCTTCAGGCAGGTGGGGATGACAGCCTGTTCTAAGGACAGGTTAAATATGTCAGTGAATACCGGGGCCAGTTGGTCGGCACAGACTTTTAGGACGCGGCCGGGATGCCGTCCGGACCTGCTGCCTTCCTGATATTCACTTTTTTAAAGGTCCGCCTCACCTCATGCTCTGTTACCCTGAACACTGAGTCTCCATCAGCAGCAGACCCCCCCCCCCCCCCCATTGCCGTGGCTTGTGAGCTGGTGTTGTTATTACCAGCATCAAACCTCTCATAGAAGGTATTGAGGTCATTTGCTAAGGAGATGTCACTGTTCAGTTTGAGGGAGGCGCCTTTGTAGTCTGTCATCGTTTTGAGCCCCTGCCACATAGCTCTAGAGTCAGCCTGTTCAAACTGGAGTTCAATTTTATCCTTGTAGCGCCGTTTGGCCTCTGTCA
The DNA here is from genome assembly GCF_963971535.1 of Notolepis coatsorum. Classification (NCBI taxonomy): domain Eukaryota; kingdom Metazoa; phylum Chordata; class Actinopteri; order Aulopiformes; family Paralepididae; genus Notolepis; species Notolepis coatsorum. Next base: position 175,991,209 of record NC_140170.1, on the reverse strand, counting down.
CTGTCCTCCTTACGTTGTATCGCGCCACCTTGTGGTCATTCATGTTGCCTGCCACTAGGCCGTCGTTGTATGCTTTGGTGCGCGCTCTCAGAGCTTCACGGACGGATTTGTCTACCCAGGGTTTTTGATTTGGGTAAACTCTCATTGTGGTAGTGGGGATTGTTTCTTCCACCAAAGTACGAACATAGTCCAGCACTGTCTCCGTGTAGACATGAATGTTATCTGTGTCGCGGAACACGCTCCAGTCTGTGCAGTCAAACGCAGCCTGGAGCGTCTCCTCTGACGTCAAATCCCATTTCTGCACCTCTCGCGAGACTACAGGAGTGCTTTTGATTCTCTGTTTGTACTTTGGTGAAAGAAAAATGGCCGCGTGATCTGACTTACCAAAGCCACTAGCAGAATGAGCCTTGTAGCCACCCTTGAATTGCGTGTAACAGTGATCTAGGATGTTACCGCCTCTGGTGTTACAAGTCACATGCTGATAGAAGTCAGGTAAGACCTTTCTCAGATTGGCGCTATTGAAATCACCCACCACTATAATGGCGGCGTTAACGTTCGCCGCTTGGATTCTATTTACCTCGTCGTGGAGTCTGGAGAGCGCGACATTATTGCTGGCTTGCGGTGGAATATACACTCCGACCAGGACGATCGCCGTTAACTCCCTCGGGAGGAAGAAAGGACGACACTTGATGGTTATATATTCCAGGTCTGGGCAGCAGTGGTTCGATAATTCCTTCACGTTAGCTGGATCGCTCCAATTGTTGTTAAACATGAAGGCGATACCTCCTCCACGCTGTTTGCCGGACTCTGCTGATCTGTCCTTGCGGTGGATGAAGAAGTGATCGGCCGGTTGTATGGCGTGGTCTGGGACGTCCGGCGTCAACCACGTCTCGGTGAAGCAGAGAACGTTACAGTCTCTAACGTCTCTTTGGTATTGAATCCTTGCTCGGATGTCGTCCAGTTTATTGTCAATTGATTGTACATTGGCTAGCAATATACTGGGTAGTATATCAGCTCCTCTCTAATGGTAAAGTCAGCTCCGCTCTAATCAGCTCCGCTCTAATGGTAGAGTCCGCTCTAATCAGCTCCTCTCTAATGGTAGAGTCAGCTCCGCTCTAATGGTAGAGTCAGCTCCGCTCTAATGGTAGAGTCAGCTCCTCTCTAATGGTAGAGTCAGCTCCGCTCTAATGGTAGAGTCAGCTCCGCTCTAATGGTAGAGTCAGCTCCGCTCTAATGGTAGAGTCAGCCCTGGTAACTACTTTATTCAAGCCCTGGCTGACCATGGAGCTAACGTTAGTATTGTTGCCCTGGTAACTACGTTATTCAAGCCCTGGCTGACCATGGAGCTAACGTTAGTGTTGTTGCCCTGGTAACTAACTACATTATTCAAGCCCTGGCTGACCATGGAGCTAACGTTAGTGTTGTTGCCATGGTAACTAACTATGTTATTCCTAGGCCTACGACAGTATTCACAAAATGAAAACATTCCCACATTTTTTATGAACAATGATATTTCAGTAGGTAAATAATAGGGGACTTTCATACCTCATTTTCATATTTGTTTTACAAGGAACATAAACGTTTCATAATCCTTGCTGTTTTACAGGAGGCTGTCAGTGGACCCTGTCGGTAGCACTGATGATAAAGCTAACGTTACACTAGTGCCCCTAACGTAAATCTATTGGCAAAGATTGCTGAGACATTTAAGTAACTAGTTAGCTATTTTAACAAACATTCTGTTGAATTATTATTCACTGATTTCCAACTGTAGAAGATTAGCGACAATAAGGCTGGCTAGCATAACGTTAGCTTCTAGCTAACAGCATGGCACTGACTAACGGTAGAGGCAGAAGCCAGCATGGGGAGTGTCTCAGCCAATCACAGCGCGATACAGAAGGCCACGGCAGTCCATCACGCTATGGGGCGGGGCTTTGCGCTAAACTCATGTGGGAATAGTTAGGGCGCGTCTCAATGGGCTTCACACGCCCACATTACAATGTAACATCCCTTGACCTTTAACCCACAGTGAAGATGAGGAAGAACTCTCTAAACTTAATAGGAGGTCTGTTGATATTGTCTGTTAACCCTTTCACAACCACACAGTTAACAGTCTGTAGTGTGGTTGTGAAAGGGTTAACACTTTGTCGTGTGGCAGTGAAAGGGTTAACCTTCTGTATTGTCGCAGTGAAAGGGTTAACCCTTTGGTAGTGTGGTAGTGAAAGAGTTAATGTTGATGCACCAAATGACCAAGACAAATGTGCAAGATTACTTGGCAATAAAGACCTTTTTGAGAAAGACTACGGTCGCTTTCACACAGTGGCTGTTTGGTCCGGACTATCGGACCAGAAGTCGATAGTCCGGTTTTTCGGGTTTGTGTGAATGCGCAGTCGAACTCGGTCCGCGGACCAAACACGCGAACTCGGGCCTCCAAAAAACATAGGTCTCGGTTCGCCTTCATCGGACCAAACGTAGTCAGTCACCTGATAAACTGCATCTTGGGTAGAAGGAACACCGCAGCTTATTATTATTATTATTATTAATACCGCAGTGCGCAGCACACTGCATCTATCTATCTATCTATATATCTAACTGTGCATCTTCTTGGGTAGAAGGAATAAGAAAAAAACACGGCTTATTATTAATACCGTGGCGCGCGGCATTACAAGCACACTGTGTAAACATGTCTCGTGGACAGACTTGGGTGATCCGCTGATCTGGAGTCAGACATGGCTCGCAGTCCACAGACACACACACGCGCGCACACGGGGGCTCGCAGCCACACACATTTCCACTCTCTATGCCACGCCTCTGCTACTATCACGCCTGCTCACGGCTACGCAGTTTGTGTATTTCCGCATTTCACTTTCTGAAGGGGAGGGATTTCCACTCTCCATTGTGTCCAATAGACGAGCGGCCTTTTCGACCGCGTGACATTGTTCAGAAAGTTCGGTGCGCTTGACAAATTGCTATGTGAATGCAGACGAACCAAATGAAGAATGCAACAATGTTGCAACTTCACCACCAGAACCGCACAGAGTCCACCAAAACTATATGTGAAAGCGACCTAAGGAGTGGTTTTTGTTTTGTGTCTCTTATCAGGTCCTGCCTTCAACTTCCTGGATGCCCCGGCCACCAGGGTGACGGGAGTAGACATCCCCATGCCCTACGCCAAGATCCTAGAAGACAACAGCACACCGCAGATCAAAGACATCATATTCGCCGTCAAAAAGACTCTCAACATCTGAGCTACTGTCTCTCTCTGTGGAACCACGACTGGGTTTAAACACGAACACAAAAGATCTGCTTTAGAACTCTCCAGTCTCGACCTTGTCTGGCTGGATGATGTTGTTTGTATATATACTCCTCTGATCTCCGCATCGGGCGTTAAAACGGATGGAAACCTATTCAATTCCACATGGTTTCTGTGTGTTTTAACGGCCTTCAGAAGATCAGAGGTCGGGTGCCAGGCGTTTTGTGTCTGTAGAGATCCAGTCGTCTACCGTCTCCAGTCTCTGATAATGAGACTTCTGTCTCCTGGTCTGTCTGACGGCCCATACTGCATACTAAAGACCAACTAGTCTCATGTTGGACCATGCGTAAAAAATACCAACTATCAACTACTGTCTGATGTAACATGTAATGCCAACATCTGAAAATCCGGTATGGTGCATTTTATACATGGTTGATCTAAGCTAGCATACTCTGAATCCCTACTAAATAGTAAGCAGTACGAGCTTTTCAGACGAGCCGTTGCGAGCGCTACGCTCTAAATGGTCCCTAAGAAGAATGTTCCAGAATGTAATGTTGCCTAGCAACTGAACAGTTCCAGGACGTCTCATACGCACAGCTGAGTTGACGGAACTCTTTTTTATTATCTGCTTCTGGCTTATACCCAGAGCCATACATGGGAGAGGGTTTGGGTGGCATGTTGAGGTGTTATCTGCACCCAGGTGTTTTTCTTTCATCCCGTTTGTCCGTTTAAAAGATCTGCTTGATATCATCTAACCTCATTCCACCCTTAACCCTTTCACTACCACACTACAGAAGGTTAACCTTTCACTACCGCACTACAAACGGTTAACCGTCTAGTGTGGTAGTGAAAGGTTAAACCGTCTGTAGTGTGGTAGTGAAAGGGCTAAAGAGGACGAGGTTCTGAATAAACCAACGAGAACTTCGTTAGAAGCTTTTTAATTGACCGGGTATCCAGTTTGGTGTGCACGGAATGCCGATTCATGAACAGCCAAACTCAGCTTCCTGGAACAACATGCCACTCAACTGAACGCATGGCTCTGGTTCTGTCCCCCTTTCCTTCACAAAGCGCTTGAGGAGGTCCTCTCTCTTTTCCCCTCGTCTACTTACTATCTATTTGTATTTCAACTTAACAGTAAATATCCACTACGTACGTACAAAATGAAATAGTAGTCGAGACTTGGGATACAGAGTTGATGACACGGTTTAAAAAAAGAAATTTAAATACTTGCACTCCGTTGTTCTCAAGATGGTGTTAAAAGAAAGGAATGATCCGATGTCGGAATCATTGACCCCGTTGGAAAAAGGCATATTGTAATATGACAACTCTGTAAGGGACTGTATTTATTGTAGTTGGAACAGTAATGACTCACATGAATTATTTTGTTGATGTAAATGAACTATGTTACGGAAATAAAGATGTGTTTTACCATCTGATCCGACTGCTGCGTTTATAGACTTTAAAGGAGCCAGCACACTGTAAACAAACTGTCCAAAAGATTAAAGACATTTCTTTCTTTTTCTATTTTGCAAAGAGTTAAAATATCTTCGTCAATAAGGCTGTACATTTTTGTTATAAAAACCAGCAGGAACATGAAGTCTTTATCAAGAGAAAAACACATGAACTCAACAGAAGGCAGGGTTTACTGGGGTCTGCCGGCAATGCACCTTCAATTCAGGTAACTTCACATGTAAACGGTAACGGATATGAAATCACCTCATTACAGTGTAAACCGGTTGGTGGTTTATATCCCTCAGGCACAGTACATGTAGACACTAGCTCTTTACCAGAGAGCTCGGATCATGTTGTTGGGATCAATGTGCCTCTTAACACCTGTGAGATTATGTGTCTCGGAGATCTGTGGAGAAACTGAAAATGGTGATCTATCCATCTTCATATCTATCGATGTAAATCAGGTGAATTGGTCACGTTGGGAAAAAAAGATCTGACTTAACAAAAGTGTCGACTCGCCACCACCACTATCTTCCTCTTCGTCTCCACTGCTCCCTCCTTCCTCTTCTCCCCCACCACCACTATCTTCCTCTTCGTCTCCACTGCTCCCTCCTTCCTCTTCTCCCCCACCACCACTATCTTTCTCTTCGTCTCCACTGCTCCCTCCTTCCTCTTCTCCCCCACCTCCACTTCTCTCTTTCCATCCTCCTTAACCTTTAGTCCTTCTCCCTCATCTCCATGTTCATCTCTCTTCCTCGTCTCCTTCCTCAGGTTTGCCTCCCTCTTCCTCCATTCTGTGAATGAAGAAGTACCTTGTTAGTTAGTCAGTTCTTAGCAGTCAGTCTGTTCCCAGCAGTCAGTATGTTGTTCCCAGCGGTCAGTATGTTCCCAGCAGTCAGTATGTTGTTCCCAGCAGTCAGTATGTTGTTCCCAGCTATCAGTCTGTTGTTCCCAGCAGTCAGTCTGTTGTTCCCAGCAGTCAGTATGTTGTTCCCAGCTATCAGTCTGTCGTTCCCAGCGGTCAGTATGTTGTTCCCAGCAGTCAGTATGTTGTTCCCAGCTATCAGTCTGTCGTTCCCAGCGGTCAGTCTGTTGTTCCCAGCTATCAGTCTGTCGTTCCCAGCTATCAGTATGTTGTTCCCAGCAGTCAGTATGTTGTTCCCAGCAGTCAGTATGTTGTTCCCAGCTGTCAGTATGTTGTTCCCAGCAGTCAGTCTGTTGTTCCCAGCAGTCAGTATGTTGTTCCCAGCGGTCAGTCTGTTCCCAGCAGTCAGTCTGTTGTTCCCAGCAGTCAGTATGTTGTTCCCAGCGGTCAGTCTGTTGTTCCCAGCAGTCAGTCTGTGGTTCCTCACCGTTGGTTCCTGGTCTTTTATTGTGTTGCTAATCTTCCTGACGGCGTCCTGTTTGACGGACAGCTCCAGAGGGCTGAGAGCGTTGATGCCGGCAGCACGACAGCCCTGTGTTCTCAGCTCCACCCCCACCGCCTGCTGCAGAAGACTGTTTCTAACGCTCCAGGTGAACAGAGGGATGGCCAGAGCCACGGCTGCCCTCTTACTCAGCAGCTGCTGCTGCTGCTCCTCCTCCTCCTCCTCCTCCTCCTCCTCCTCCTCCTCCTCCTCCTCCTCCTCCTCCTCCTCCTCCTCCTCCTCCTCCTCCTCCTCACACAGGTCCCTTCAGAACACAAACAGCAGCTCACTTTCAATTCATATGTTAGACAGAAAGTACTTGCAGTGTACTTCAGGGGTCAGACAGTAAAGGGTGAATCCCTTAATAACTCTTTGAACGCCACGCTCTTTCCCCATCTGTACTCAATGGCGCCAGTGTTATTTGACCATTTTAGCGATGTTTGCAGACCCATCGTGTGTTCTGTATTATAGCTATGGAGACAATAGTATGGCTCATTTGACAGGCATTGTTCATAGTCCATCACTGACTAATCAGTTCATTTCTACATACTGTAGTTTGTGCGCTATTACACGCTAAACATTGCCCCTTTCCAAAATAATCCAGTATTTTTTCATAGCTCGCGAGATATGACGCGTTACATGCAATATGCACAAATCGTTCTGGTTGATCGCCTGTAACCCAGAATACTTCCAAATCAAAGATATATACCATGTACAATACATATGTCTTCACAAAATCATCAGGGGGGGGGGGTCGTTTTAACTAGAAACTGCGATCGTGTTTGTTGAGCATGTTTTACGTCCGGTAAAACACGACACTGATCGGTGCAGAAGCATGTTTTACGTAAAAAAAGAAATCCAGCAGGTTACCTAAGATAGACCTTACCTCAGTCAGAAAGTACTCCAAAATGAATAAATCCCAGTCGATCCCATGGCGATCGCAATTACTCGTGTATATTGGGCATGGCCACCATACGGGAAAGAATAGCTCCGAGGCACCAAATCTTCCACCGATTGCTATGTCCTGATCCACTCTGAGGCGGAAGCAGCCAGAGGCGAACTCAGTACTGGGGACAAGTGATATCCCCAGTTCAAAGGGTAGGCGATACTGCCACCTGGTGAGATTCTATCGTCATTGCAATTCCAACGTAGGCAGATGAGCCAGGGAGACCTAGGGAGCTCCGGCTGAGTGTTTAGAACGGGGATCAAAGGATCTAAAAACTAGTATACTCGTTATTGGCGCTCAAGCGTTGGCGGCGGAACACGAGTATACTCGTTATTGGCGCTGAATGTGTTATCCTTCTACGTGGGCTGTCATGGCTCTCCTCCACCATCATACCTACAGCCTGTAGGTCTCACTATGGCATTCGGGGCTAGTGGCTTCACCCTGGTGAAGCATCACTACCCTCGGGCCAAGCATCACTATTATAATATTATATTATTTATAATCCATTAGAGAAATCTAAATGGAAGTATTCTCCTTGACTTTATTATTATTATTATTATTATTATTATTATTATTATTATTATTATTATTATTATTATTATTATTATGCCTTTTATTTAGGGATACAAAACGCACAATATATAATAGAAAAAATAATAATCACCTGTGCAAGTCTACAAATATAGGAGGTCTTGCCTTACCCATCTCTCAATATTACTACTGGGCCAATGCTAGAGCTCTGGTCTACTGTCAGGAGCCTGGAGAGACCAGCACCATCACCCCTGTGTGGTGTTACCCTGGTGAGACCAGCACCATCGACCCCTGTGTGGTGTTACCCTGGTGAGACCAGCACCATCACCCCTGTGTGGTGTTACCCTGATGAGACCAGCACCATCGCCCCTGTGTGGTGTTACCCTGGTGAGACCAGCACCATCACCCCTGTGTGGTGTTACCCTGGTGAGACCAGCACCATCGCCCCTGTGTGGTGTTACCCTGGAGAGACCAGCACCATCGCCCCTGTGTGGTGTTACCCTGGAGAGACCAGCACCATCGCCCCTGTGTGGTGTTACCCTGGTGAGACCAGCACCATCGCCCCTGTGTGGTGTTACCCTGATGAGACCAGCACCATCGCCCCTGTGTGGTGTTACCCTGGAGAGACCAGCACCATCGCCCCTGTGTGGTGTTACCCTGGTGAGACCAGCACCATCGCCCCTGTGTGGTGTTACCCTGGTGAGACCAGCACCATCGCCCCTGTGTGGTGTTACCCTGGTGAGACAAGCACCATCGCCCCTGTGTGGTGTTACCCTGGTGAGACCAGCACCATCGCCCCTGTGTGGCAGAAAGGGCCCTTGAGGTTGTTGTTACAAGAGACAACTTCATGATGAACAATGATTGACAATATAGAACCAGATTAGAAAGGTTTTTCAATGACCAGAGACCTCTGTCTGTACTGTCTGTCATACCCCCCCCCCCCCTCATACTACACTTCTTTTATGTGGCGGAAAGGGGGAATAGTAACAGAAAAGTAACAGATTAGATTAGAATGTATTGTCTTCATACAGCACAAGTACAGTACAACAGAAATAAGTTTGGCATCCAACCAGAGTGCAAATGTAACAGTAAAGTGTGATAGTAATATACAAGTGATATACAGGTGGTATAGAATATATAAATTAGTACTACTGAGTAATAGTGCTAAGCAGATGTATGTACAGAGTTGTAGTATTAATATGTACAGTGATACAGGTATAAAGACACCTTGGTAGTAAGTCGTACTGGCCTACGTACTGCGTAACTACTAAGAGTAGGTAAGGGATATGTACAGATGTAGATGTGTAACAAGGGTTATATGCAGGTATATACAGACAGATGTGGATAAACATGTATACGGTAAGAAGATATATCTATGCGGTACATACTGTAGATGGTCATTTTGTCTAGTTTTGGGTCACCTCTTTTGGTTTTGCCTGAAGCTCCACAGGTTCTGGGGTGAGGTGTTCCAATGTTACTCAAATATTTATAGCCATGACCCATGATGGCACATTTGAAATGCCCTATCGCTGCGTAGCTTTTCGATTTCCCTGGCTTCCTCCTCTGTTTGTCCACCTAGAATCACAATCAGAAACATACTGGAAAACCAGACCTCACACACAATGTAGAGCACAACAAACATCACTCTTGATGAAATATGACACATAAATATAGCAGACACATTCCTCGACACAAAGGGATCTCTCTCTTCCTCTCCCCCATGCCCCATACAGATACACACTCTGACCTTCTGACACGCTCACACTCACACACACAAGGCCCCAAACCTCTCCCTCCCCCTCTCTCTCTCTCCCTCCCTCACTCCCTCTACACCAAACGCCACAGCGGTTTGCCAGATGGCCACATCACAGATCATTATCAATGGCACCTCCACAAAACTAACCATCAATTTAACTCATTGACACAAGATGCCAAAAGTCGCTGAATATATGACTGTATAATGCCCCGGCCAGATGCAGGCTGAGTACCTCACTCTCTATCAATCACAGATCGTTATCGATAAGACAGACGGACGCACTCATGCACGGCGGACATACAGGCTGACCAATACACAAAGACACACAACGTGCACTCAGGACAAAGACACATACACACTGGACTATGGGGTCACTAATAAAACACTCTGACAGGGAAGGAGGGGCACTTCTCTGCTTTTACTTCTTCTGGACACTGCTGGACTGATTGGACGGACTGATGGGACACTGACTTGAGTGCATTTCTTTTCTACACGACCGGCCGGTTGTACCAACTTGATTTCAATTGTACCTTGCTTATTCACTTTTTATAATAAATACCCTCAAGAGTGTTTCATCTATTTTATCCTTAAATATCTTATTACAACTCTCACGTATCCAAGTTTAAAATACGTGACACTCTCCATGCATTTAGTAGCCTTTTAGGGGTGTAATGATGATACCAGGCCTACAACTGTTTTGATAATCGATGAATCTGTCAACTATTACTTGGATTAATTGAATAAAAAGAAAAAAAGCTCAAATGTATGCAAACAAAATTACGTTATTCCTCGTCTTATACAATGCTCTTTCTAACAACTTGCAAATTGACAGTTATGTATGCTGTACATCAATAATGTAAAGAATTATAGTTTTTCTTTTGTTTTTAAACAAAAAACATTTTAAGTCTCCAGTTTGAAAGGAGCTGAATTGTTTCAATAATACTAAAGAAAAACATAAAACACAAACTAACAGGCTTTGCTAGACATCAAATGGTTTCAACAACAGGCCATGGAGGTGGTGCATCCTAACACCTAACAACTAATCCATTATAGAAATAGTTGCCAATTATTTATTTTTCTTTTCGATTAGTTGTTGCAGCCCTAGCTTTGAATTGATGAGCTTTGTATGTATTACATATATAAAACATGCAATTATATATATAGTGTTTGTTTAACATCTACATGTAGGTCCCATAGTTATAATATTAAAGGTGCTATAGATAACAGTTTTATGTAGAGTAATAACTTTAAAAACATCCAAGGTGCAGACTAAAAGTATTGATTTCCCCCCCCCCAAACATTTTAGATTAATGAATTTATTATTAGAAAAAATGTTGCAGGTCCAAAATCACCCATTTCTCCACGTGGAATGCACCTGATTGGATAAATGATGTACTGGTGCTCTAGTGTGACATCTTGTGGCTGAATGTTATCTATAGCACCTTTAAGTATCATGCTTACAAACCTCCACCTCTGCTCTCCACTTCTTTGGAAGGGTATCCTGGCCTTTCCTCAGTCTGTCTACGTGGCCCAATGTAGACGGCACAGACTGGCAGATCCCCAGACTGTTAAGTTATCAGAACATCTTCTGTGAGGAGCCCTGCCTCCACATCTCCACTCCTATACAGGCTTGTATGAAACACATTTTGTGTGTGTTTGCTGTATAAAGTATTTGAGACAAGACCATTCCTGTCCTCCGGTCGAGAGTGGTCTTTGCCTCTTCCTCATTTATGCCCCTGAGGAAAACAAATGCAGAAACTTTTAACAATGAAATTAATTACTCAAGGTCATTTACAGTGCTGCTTGAAAGTTTGTGAAACCTTTTGGAATAGTCTTTATTTTACATGTAAAAAATGGAAACAATTTGAAACTGCATTTAGGACAATAAGTGGACAATACGTGTTAGGAAGTAGATTTCATACATCCTGTGGCCAAATTCTTTACATTGTGTTCACAGTACAAACACAACCTTAAAATGAGCACAAGGCCTGATTCTGCCTGCATGTGTGACTCCCCCCTATGCATCTATAGTAATATGACTCTTTGTCTGTGCTAGTTATAAGGAACCGCCATCTTCTTGCTCACTCTCTCCTCTGGCCTAGCTGCTCCTGCTCCCTCTCCTCCTCTCCCCCTCTTCTCTCTCCATCCCCCTCTCCTCTCTCTCTACCTTTCTGCACTCCTCCTAACACACCCTCCCTCTTGAGCTCACTTTATACCACAATTATAACTATTTGTATGTTACTAACTGGATCCATGTTGTAATAAACGATCGTACTGAACTTATAGAATTGTCTCCTTTATATTTCTGATAATAAGTCATATTATAATTCATAATGGTCAGTGAATACCATGACCACAACACCAGAGCGAGTTCCACAAATCATGTTCAACCCAGATTCGGCTCAAACAAGGGACTAAACACGTTTCGCAATTATGCCACATCAATGTGGAACGCCCTACCCACAGCCGTAAACAATTTTTAATCCCTACCCACCTTCAAAACCGCTCTCAAAGACCACCTACGGGAGGCTGCAATTCGAAACTGGCCCCCGTAAATGTCCAAACCACCCCCCTCCCTATGCTTGCACCTCTTTCTCTGGTCTGCATCCCCTTAAAGGGGAACTATTTTACTATTTCTTTCACTATTTGGGCACTTTTACACAATTCCTGTGAGTCTATGGAACACCTCTGTAATATATATATTTTTTTTATTCATTGTTTTGTATTTCTAATCAAGTCCTCAAAAACAGCATTTTTCTACCTCAAGATCTCGAGCTGTTTTGAGCCTGGGCTGCAGGGCGGCACCTAAACCACTGAGCATTGTCGTGTTCACCTGAACATTAACATGCAGCAGTGACTATATGACATCACATATAGGGCACATTTTCAAACGACTCAGTTCAGTGAGGGTGAATATTGTGAGAGGAGAATTGGAAGAATGCGCCAATATGAGAATTTTGAGACATAGATCATATTAATATAAGTTCACATAGCTAGGAAACAATGCTAAACACTCAAAAATGCCATTTATAAGATAGTTCCCCTTTAACAATTGTGTGTATTGAGCCGTACTGTATTGTACCCATTCTGCAATCTGTTAATAAAGTTTTCAATCAATCGATCAATCAATCAATCCTTAATCGAATACTGCTCATGTTATCAAACTGTAAGGGGGTACGTATTGACCTTCGAACCGGATGGAGACAGTAATCAATGGAACGACAAGTTTTTAGCAAAGCTGGCTGTTTGTAAGAACATTTTATTTTGTACTGTATATAATATTTTTTTCTTAAATATTTCAATATGTACGCTATGTTGAGGACGTCTTGGTTTTGTTGTAACCGAGCAGGTCCCTCCGTTGGTTTTGGCTCCTGCTTATCAACAGAACCTTAACCCTTTCACTACCACACTATCAAATGGTTAACCCTTTCCCTGTGACAATACAGAAGGTTAACCCTTTCACTACCACACTATCAAATGGTTAACCCTTTCCCTGTGACAATACAGAAGGTTAACCCTTTCACTGCCACACAGCAAACGGTTAACCTTTTCACTACCATATTACAGAAGGCTAACCCTTTCACTACCACACTACAGAAGGTTAACCGTAGCCGTAGGAGTGTGTAAAGTTATTTCATTAGATGAGATTAGATTCAAATGTATTGTCATCGTACAGCACAAGTACAGTACAACAAGAATAAGTTGTAAAATAAATGTAACAGTAAAGTGCGTTAACAATATGTATAGTGTGATTAAATGTAAAGTGATTAACTGGAATGTATACAGTCAGGTCCATAAATATTTGGACATTGACACAATTGTGAAAACTGAACTATACACTACCACAATGTACTTAAAATGAAACAATCAAGATATGCTTTAAGTGCAGACTTTCAGCCTCAATTTGAGGGTATTTACGTCCAAATCAGGTGAACAGTGTAGGAATGACACAGTTTCTGCATGTTTTTAAGAGACCAAAAGTAATTGGACAAACTAACAATCATAAATCATTGTCATTTTTTATTTGGTTGCAAGTCCTTTGCAGTCAATAACAGCCTGAAGTCTGGAACCCATAGACATCACCTGTGTTTCGTCCCTGGTGATGCTCTGCCAGGCCTCTACTGCAACTGTCTTCAGTTCCTGCTTGTTCTTGGGGCATTTTCCCTTCTGTTTTGTCTTCAGCAAGTGAAATGCGTGCTCAATTGGATTCAGGTCAGGTGATTGACTTGGCCATTGCATAACATTCCACTTAGTAAAAAACCTCTTTGCAGTATGCATGCTGTGAAGCGCCGTCCAATGAGTTCTGAAGCATTTTGGCTGAATATGAACAGATAATATTTCCCAAAACACTTCAGAATTCATCCTGCTGCTTTTGTCAGCAGTCACATCATCAATACATACAAGGAACCAGTTCCATACTCACTGATGCGGTGGTATGCTTTGGATCATGAGCAGTTCCTTCCCTTCTCCATACTCTTCTCTTCCCATCATTCTGGTACACGTTGATCTTCGTCTCATCTGTCCATAGGATGTTATTCCAGAACTGTACAGGCTTTTTTTTTTTTATGTTTCTTTTGTCAAACTTTAATCTGGTCTTCCTGTTTTTGAGGCTCAGCAATGGTTTACATCTGTATTTACTCTGGTGAAGTCTTCTCTTGATTGTTGACTTTGACACAGATACACCTACCTCCTGGAGAGTGTTCTTGATTTGGCCAACTGTTCTAGCTCTTTAGGCCTCATATTGAGAGTTGACAGCAACAGATTCAAAATGCAAATACCAGGCTTGAAATGACCTAGACCTTTTATCTGCTCCTTGTAAGTGAAATAATGAGGGAATCACATACACATGGCCATAGAACAGCTGAGCAGCCAATTGTGCAATTAGACAAATGACTTTACACCTTAAAAAGGGATAGGTACATATAGAAATTGTTGTAATTCTTACACTGTTAACCCGATTCGGATGTAAATACCCTCAAATTAAAGCGGAGAGTCCGCACATCTTGATTGTTTAATTTCAATTCCATTGTGGTGGTGTACAGAGCCAAAATTACAAAATTGACAATTGTGTTGATGTCCAAATAGTTATGGACCTGACTGTAAAATAAATGGGAAATCTGTTTACTCCAGAGTCAGACAAGAAGAAGACAAGACAAATGTCCTCTCTGTGTGTTCAGTAGAAAGCTATCCGGCTACAAGCTAGCCTAGCTTAGCACAAATTAATAGAAGCGGATATGGATCAGCTAGGCTATAGCTTTCTACTGAACGCACAGAGAGGAAATTGGCACGGTCTATCTTCTTGTCTGACTGTGGAGAAGACGTAAACACATCTCCATTAATGTCGGTGTGTTCCTTTAACCACATCTTCTAATCTCCTTGCTTGCTTTCATTTAGCTTGAACAATTCAGTTCAACTACCCCCCCCCCCCCCCCTCCCACACCATGGCGAGTAACATTAAGAAACGTCAAGAGAAGACCAGCAGAAGAAGAAAGGCAGAGGAGGAGGATGAAGCTGCCTTATTTATAGGAACACGCCAACATTTTGGGAAATTAGCTTATCGTCTTCTCCAGAGGGAGACATCTGGCTGCACGTTAGCCTAGCTTAGCACAATGAATGGAAGCGGACAGTGCCGGTTAGCCTTCGGGAGAGGTTTTAGTTGGACAATGCCTAGGCTAACCGGCACTGTCCGCTTCCATTCATTGTGCTAAGCTAGGCTAACGTGCAACCAGATAGCTTTCTACGACTACGCCAAGACTGGCTGCGTCTTCAAGGAGGTGCCGCAGAATGGGACGGCGGTGGCCTCAAGGAGTCGAATAACTGTTTAACTACATGTGTTTTTTCCACCAAATTGGTCAATAAACTACTGAATGTGGCTAAGCAGAACACTTGTACCTCATTGAAAATTCAAGTATATATGAATATGCTAATTAAATATTCAAATTATGAAAAATCATTAATTGGATGTGTGTTCATTGTACATATGTCTATACTGAACACTGTGACCTCATTTTCTACTTCTAATTTACATGCTATACTATGTTATTTGATACTTATCTTGTCTAGCACAGTCTCTGGAGCGTAACAGTAAGAAGAATTTTGTATAAAAGTATTCTGTACTTCTGTATGACAACTATTAAAGAAACTTGAAACTTGAGATTATGTGCAAAATATATCTGCATTGTTTTTCGGGGAAGTAAGTAAGTCGTCCACTGTTTCATGTATACAGGTGTCCACAGGATTAAAGGAACTACTGTAAATTATAATGATCTCTCTCTGTCTGATTGATTGATTGATTGATTGATTGATTGAACACTTTATTAACATATTGTAGAATGGGTACAGTACAGCTCAATACATACATTTGTTAAGGGATGAATGAATGAATGAATGAAAACTTTATTTAACAGATTGCAGAATTGGTACAATACAGTACGGCTCAATATACACAATTGTTAAGGGGATGCAGACCAGAGAAAGACGTTTGTCTTGTTTACATCAGGGTCCCCCATTTTCAATTCATATTGACATTTATGACATACACAACATACATGACATTTATGGCATAGGGACATACAGGTATTTAGTACTGATACATTTGTGACATAAACGGTATTCAAATATACAGTACTGTTACCCATAGATCCTGACAGAGTATATACATATGATGGGGAGGGGACTGTACATTAGGAGGGGGTGGGTGGGAGAGAAATATACATACGGTGGGGAGGAGACTGTACATTTGGAGGGGGTGGGTGGGAGAGAAATATACATACGGTGGGGAGAAGACTGTCTATTAGGAGGGGGTGGGGGGTTTGGACATTTACGGTGGCCAGTTTCGAATTGCAGCCTCCCGTAGGTGCTCTTTAAGAGCGGTTTTGAATGTGGGTAGGGATTCACATTCCTTTACAGCTTTGGGTAGGGCGTTCCACATTTATGTGGCATAATTGCTAAACGTGTTTAGTCCCTTGTTTGAGCCGAATCTGGGTTTAACATGATTTGTTGAGTTTCCTCTGGTGTTGTGGTCGTGGTATTCACTGACCTTTGGGAAGTATTTTGACATGTACATGGGTACCTTAGTCGTATAGTGTATCTTGTAGACCAGGCCCATTGCAAGTTGCTGTACTCTGTCGTCTACTCTAAGCCATCCTAGGTTGTCAAAGTGGGCAGGGGTGAGGTGGGTTCTAGGGGTAAGGTCAAGTAGTAGTTTGACCAGTTTGTTTTGTGATGTTTGTAATCTTGTTTTTAGCGCCTTTGAGGTGCTTTGGTACCATGAGGTGCAAGCATAGTCGTAGTACCCTTGAATGAGTGCTCTTGCCAGAGTCTTCAGGGTATTCTTGTTTACCAGAGAGGAGATCCGGTACACGAATCTAGTTCGTTGGTTGACTTTTTTTATTACATTGGATGCCATTTTGTCACAGGAAAGATTTGCCTCTAGGATGGAACCCAGGTAGGTAATTTCATCTTTCCTTGTGACAATATTGTCACCCACTGTAACTGAGAAGCCGTCGGTCTTGCTGAGTTTGTTATTTGAACCGAAGAGAATGGACTCTGTTTTGCCCATGTGTAATGATAGTTTGTTATCAGCGAGCCATATGCAGATTTTGCCTAGTTCCGAGCTGAGGGTTTTTTCAACCTGCAACTTGTTCTTGTCAGAGACCAGCAGGGCTGAGTCGTCCGCAAACAGGAACAAGTTGCAGTCACAGGCTGACAACATGTCATTTGCATAAATTAGGAACAGTAGCGGTCCTAGTATGCTTCCTTGTGGAACACCACAGCTCACTGTAAGGGGGGGGGGGGGGGGGGGTAGAGTACCGTTTACCTCCACCATCTGTTCTCTCCCCTCCAGGTAGGATTGCATCCAGCTCACTGATAAACTATCAAAACCAATTGCTTTTTAGCTTGTCAATCAGAATGGAGTGATTGACAGTGTCGAAGGCCTTTTGTAGGTCCAGCATGACCATGCCGCAGTATTTGCCCGCGTCCACCTCTTGTTTGATGTGGTCGTTCAAATAGAGAAGGCATGTGTCAGTGGAGTGGGATGTTCTGAAGCCAGATTGGAATTCGTAGATTAGATTTTTTTCCGCAAGGTACTTTTCGACCTGTTCGTAGACTATTATCTCCATGACTTTCGAGATGGAGGTAAGAATAGAAACAGGGCGGTAGTTGCCTGGGTCTAATTTGCTGCCCTTTTTGTGCAGAGGGGTCACTCTCGCAATTTTGAAGTCCTTGGGGACGTGTCCCTGTTTTATGGAGAGGTTTATTATGTGTGTGATGACTGGGGTGATGGTGGCTGCTGAGTCTCTGAGGAGGGGATGCAGACCAGAGAAAGACTTTCGTCTTGTTTACATCAGGGTCCCCCATTTTCAATTCATCATAACATGACATAGTCACATACACAACATACAGGTAGACAGTAGCCTACTGCTACATACATTTATCACATACCAGATTTGCAAATACAGTACTGTTTGTGATACAAAAAGAGTCCAGAAAAGATACATTTGACATAGAAACGGTCTCCCCCCGTCCCTCTCTCTCTCTCTCTCTCTCTCTCTCTCTCTCTCTCTCTCTCTCTCTCTCTCTCTCTCTCTCTCTGTGTCTCTGCACATATCTGGAACGCGCACGTGTATCGGCGCGCACACACATTGTTGACGTAAAACCGCGCTCTTTCAGCCTCCTGTGTTGACATGAGTGACTTGAAAATGGGGGACCCTGATGTGAACAAGTCGAAAGTCTTTCTCTGGTCTGCATCCCCTTAACAATTGTATGTATTGAGCTGTACTGTACTGTACCCATTCTGCAATCTGTTAATAAACTTGTCAATCAATCAATCAATCAAAACTGTGACGTTGCAGCTGGTTGGAGTAGGGTCCAGCTGCGGCGCCGGAGAATCCTCTCAAGGGGCAAGCCTGTGGCAGCCACGAACAGTGTAGTGGTGCAGTCGTAATATGGGAACTGCCCAAACGCCACGTGCACGCGCGCTCCCGCGGGCGCGTGCGCGTGCATACATGTTCCCTCGGTTGCGCACAAAACAGATGATTATTATGCATAACAATGTTTTAAATGTAATTGTAGTTACAATTTCTTTAATTGAATTAACTTAAACTAGAAAAGTAAATACAAACTAAATTAACAATGTAACTTAGAGTTAGTTTACAGAAGGACAGTTTCCTTCAGACTGAAGCACAACTTAATGTCTCATCCTTCCAGTCGGGACCACAGATCAAGCAACCCCCCACCAATTGGTACAGGGCTTGTATTTTGGTTTGGCTCTTCTCGTTGTTATGCTATCGGTATCCTATTATTATGCAAAGTCTAGGTGATAAGTGCCGGCCGGGTACTTGCCGCATGGCGCGACGAGTCCAGTGACAATTGTGAACGCATTTTTGTGTGCGCGCGTGCACATCTGCACGCACTTCTGCCTCAGTGATCTACTACAACGGCGTGTAACCGCGTCCTACCACCACTGCATCGCTGGCCACGAACCTGCGCTGTTTTAAGTGAGCGTGTGTTATTGGATTGATTGATTGATTGAACATTTTATTAATGTCCGTCTTGTTTCAAACTGGTTATGCTTAGGCCCTCTTTCGAAGTCGGTTATGCTTAGAGTTTATCTTTAGAGCAGGGCGATAGACCACCAGCCCTGATTCCAAACTCTAAGCATAACATACGGTTATCCTATAACCATAGTTATATGAGTATAGCGAGCACTCTGCACTCTGGTGGAACCCTATCCCTTATTAATCTAATACTGAATAAATGTCTTCACATGTACACACCCATCCACCTGGCCACACCCACATCCGCTCCTCTACATAAGCGGGGACGTGGCCATACTAACAGCTCCTTCCCAAGTCTTTCACCACCGAAGGCGAAGACCACGGGGTCCCAGTGAGTCAGTGCAGAGCGCTTGCTATACTCATATAACTATGGTTATAGGATAACCGTATGTTATATTTCGTATTAGCTTACGCTCTGCACTCTGGTGGAACACAGGAGCTGAGCAGAGCGGAAGCTCAACAAATGTACCGACTGAGGCCCCCCACAACCATCAGAACCGGGGAGGACCCGAGCCACCGGACCCCCCTAGAGGGGGACGGGAGGGAATCGGATCCGACTGTGCGAAGAGGGTTTAGCAACTCAACGCACAGGGTGAGCAGATCGTGGGACTTACCTTCACACAGAAGGACCCGCGACTACACAGGCGCGCATCCCACATGCCACCAGGGAACGAACGGGAAGGGAAAAAAAACGTTACAGCCCCTAACATCACAGGGTCAAGGGTCAAGAACCCAACCCCTGTGGCAAGGCCATAGCAGCGGAGCGTGGAGGAGGACCCAGCCCCAGGAACAGCCTGAGGGTCAGGAACCCCTGGAAAGGGGGTCTGGTGAGGCCAACGATGCCGTAGCATCGAGACCCCACCAGACGGTCACTAGTGACACCACCCCCCACATCGCCAGCGTATCGGACAGGGCCCAATCCAAGAGCAGGCCCTTTCCCCCTACAGCACGCCGCCCTGAAGCACTCTACAGAGGCTACACCCCCACAACACTGTGGGGCCAGTCGGCGCACCGGGGAGACAACCCCCAAAGAGGTTGATCCCTCAATCCAGGTAACAGGCCCCAAGAGCATAACTCGACCTGTACCTGGAGCACTGCGGACTAGACAGGCGCCTAAGGGGTCTACTGTGATCAGCACCCCGGCGGAAGGGGCGTTCGGTATGCTGTGCACCATGTCGCAGCCTCCACAAAACCCGACCCCCTAGAGAGGCCGAGGTAGAGAAGGCTGACACGATTGGCAGACGTCATGAAAGGTGCGGGGGCACACTCGCAGGCAGACGGGGTCAAGCCCGGCCTAAACCCGAGAGTCGACTCCGCTACCAACATACCGGGGAACCAACCACCCCCCTATGTTTAGTCGTTGTTCCCTTAACCCCCCCAAGAAAAAACTCTGAAACACCAACTGCGCGTATACAACGGCTATACAGGCAGTACAAGTGTTTCAGTTTTCAAGAAGGGGTTAACCCAGGCCAACAGGTCGACGAGAACGAGTCCGGACCTGGGCCCGGCGGACCGGGACGTACACAGGGATGCCAGAGGGGTACAATAGAACCACCTCGACAGCCCCCTCCCAGCCCCACCAAGCAGGGGAAGGGAGGGGCGAAAAAGAATGGAGAAGGACCAGGCTCTTTAGCACAGCGCAAGGTACAACACAATATGGACCAAGCAACTGCGAAGGATAACTCGTAGTGACGTAATCACGAACACACCTCCATAACATCAAACCCTGCGACACCCGGGCCAACGTGGCATTTTCCCCCTGAAAAAGCACAAAGTCCTTCAGGGTACCAGAACAGCACAATTTTCAATCAATCAATCAATCAATCAATCAATCAATCAATCAATCAATCAATCAATCAATCAATCAATCAATCCAATAACAGATGCTCACTTAAAACAGCGCAGGTTTGTGGCGCGTGTATCGGATTTAGTCGGATTTCGGTTTCCGGGTTGGCCTGATTGGCCGCGACGGCCACGTGACCCACGCCGCTATACGCCCCTCTCTGCCTCTGCCGCTGCCTGTGTGTTGTCGCGCGCGCGGACATCACTGCCGCTTTCCCACTTCAACGCCAGAGCAATATTGTCGCGCCATCTTCTGAGTGCAGACGCGCTGCTGTTTAATCACTTTTCCCACTTCAATGACAGAGCTGCTGTTTAATGCTCACTTTTCCCACTTCAATGACAGAGCTGCTGTTTAATAATATTGTCGCGTTGTGGAAAGCAGGATGAGAGAGCGTAGATTTCAGTGTGTATCATTTAATCATTTATCATTTAACATTTGAAAGGCATACATTGTTGTCATACAGAAGTACAGAATACTTTTATCCAAAATGCTTCTTACTGTTACTGTTAGAGACTGTGCTAGACAAGATAAGTACCGTCCAGCAATTCCATCCATCTTTCTGGCGAATGCACGTTCGTTGGAGGAAAGGATGGACGACTTGAGAGCGAGGGTCCGATTCCAACGGGAGATGAGAGACGTTAACATCATGTGTTTCACTGAGACATGGCTCAAGCCAGCAACATCGGACAATTTCACCGTACTGAGAGCAGATCGCACGGCAGCCTCTGGGAAGAGCATCGGAGGTGGGGTCTGCATCCTCACAAACAATCTCTGGGTTAATCCCAAGGAAGTACATGTCCTCTCAAGTTCATGCTCCCCAGATATGGAACATCTCCAAATCCTGTGCCGACCGTACCACCTACCCCGTGAGTTTACCGCGGTCATTATATCCGTCGTGTATATTCACCCACAGGCAAATACTGGCAAAGCGCTGGTGGAATTACACGACCACATCAACAAACAGCAGATCAAGCACCCGGAAGCCGCGACGATAGTGACTGGTGACTTCAATCAGGCAATTCTGAAAAAAGTGATGCCGACCTTTTTTCAGCACATCGCCTGCTCCACAAGAGGGGGGAACACACTCGACCACTGCTACACCCCGTTCAGAGCTGCCTACAAGGCTGTAGCGGCTCCGCCACTGATGGGCTCTGCAAGCGCGAGCGATCACGACTCCATTTTTTTAATCCCAGCATACAAACAAAGATCGCGTGACGTCGTCGTGTCACGTGAGACAAAAAAGTGGTCTGACGAATCAGAGACCGAGCTCCGTGACGCGTTCGAGGATACAGACTGGGACATGTTTAAAGGAAGCGCCAGTGACGTCAGCGAGTACGCTGATACCGTTGTTTGTTACATAGCAACAGTGGTAGACGGCATTGTCCTCACAAAGAAGGCACGGGTTTTCCCAAACCAGAAACCTTGGGTGGACAGCACTATAAGAACAGCCCTAAACTCACGCACCACGGCTTATAACCTGGGCAGAGAGTCAGGAAATATGGAAGAGTACAAGGCTTCAGTCTACACTCTGCGCAAGGCTGTTAAACTTGCTAAGAGGACATATGCTGAGAAACTGGAGACACAAATGGCACAAGAGGCTTGTGGAGGGGACTGAAGACAATAACTGACTACAAAGTCAGCGCCCCCTCAATGGGGAGCGACGACGCCTCTCTAGCGGACAAACTCAACTCCTTCTACGCTCGGTTCGGTGTAGACAGTGTCGCCGCTAGCCCTCTGGCTAGTGACGTCACTGGCGCACCGGCTGTTGTGGAGGGGGGGGGGCAACCGCGGGGGGGCGGGGGCGCTCTCTCGTTGTCGGAACACAGTGTGAGAAGAGCATTTATGCAGGTGAACACCAGGAAGGCTGCAGGCCCAGATGGTATAACAGGACGCATACTTAAGTCCTGTGCAAACCAGCTTGCCCCGGTGTTCACCGCCATATTTAATCAATCCCTGGCGGAGTCAGTAGTCCCTGCCTGCTTCAAGATGTCTACCATCATCCCTGTACCGAAGAAACCCTCCCCAACATGTCCAAATGATTACAGACCGGTGGCACTCACCTCTGTGGTCATGAAATGTTTCGAGAGGCTGGTCAAGGACCACATTTGTGCCTCTCTCCCCAGTGATATGGACCCTATGCAATTTGCATACAGGACAAACAGGTCCACTGATGACGCGGTCTCCCAGGTACTGCACAGCACTCTCTCCCACCTTGACCGTCAGAAGGGGGGCTATGTGAGACTGTTGTTCATTGACTACAGCTCAGCGTTCAACACCATAGTCCCCACCAGACTGGTGGACAAGCTGATCGAGCTAGGCCTGAGCTCCGCCCTGAGCGCCTGGGTACTGGACTTTCTGAGTGAAAGACCCCAGGCGGTCAGGGTGGGGGGTCAGACCTCCAACACCATCACCCTGAGCATCGGGTCCCCCCAGGGCTGTGTTCTAAGCCCCCTGCTGTACTCACTCTACACACACGACTGTGCGGCCAAGTTCAGCTCCAACTCCATTGTGAAGTTCGCCGACGACACGGTGGTGGTGGGGCTGATCTCGGACAACGACGAGAAGGCCTACCGAGAGGAGGTTGAGGTACTGGAACGTTGGTGCCAGGACAACAGCCTGCTCCTGAACATTGGTAAAACCAAGGAGCTGATCGTGGATTATAGGAGAGGACAGCAGGAGACACACACACCACTGACGATTAACGGGGCTACCGTGGACAGGGTGAGCAGCTTCAAGTACCTGGGGGTCCACATCTCAGAGGACCTGACATGGTCAACACACATAGACACAGTAGTAAAGAAAGCGAAGCAGCGCCTCTACCACCTGAGACAGTTAAGGAAGTTCAGAGTATCGGGGAAGATACTCCAGTCCTTCTACTCAGGAGCTGTAGAGAGCATCTTGACCGGAAACATCACTGCCTGGTATGGGAACAGCACGGCACAGGACAAGAAGGCCCTACAGAGAGTGGTGCGCTCAGCCGAGCGTACCACGGGTATTGCGCTACCTCCCCTGCAGGCTCTATACAACAAGAGGTGCAAATCCAGAGCCTGCAGGATAATGAAAGACCCCCACCACCCCAATAACAGCCTGTTCCAGCTGCTGAGGTCAGGCAGACGCCTGCGAACTCCAGCTACTAGGACGGAGAGGCTTAGGCTAAGCTTCTTCCCCCAGGCCATCAGAGCCTTGAACAATGAACATTGAGAGACACAGAAACTGAACTATCCACACACAAGCACATACACGAGTCAACACGACACGCACGCTGAGCACGCTCACACACTAGCAGCCACTTTAACACTCATGCCGCACACACGCACACTTATGGCCAGAGGAAAGGCCACTTAAAGTAGTATAACATCAGGAACAGTGTATTGCACTACTAAAGCTACCTAGCATGTCCTATATGCTCTGTAAATACTAATGTACAGATACCGAGATGGCACACCATGTACCTGTTTATTGCACTGTTTTATTGGATTCTATTAATATGTTGTACCACTGTATTTTATTGGATTCTATTATATGTTGTACCACTGTATTGCACATCGTCGCGGGCAAGACCAGCCGCATTTCATTGTATACCTGTATGCCGTGACAATTAAAACTCTTGACTTGACTTGATTTGAAGTATGAAATAAAATAGTATAGCATGTAAAATAGAAGTAAAAATAGAGGTCACGCTGTTCAGTATAGACATATGTACAATGTTCGATGCAGAATAGAAGTAACTGAGTTACCATACAATATACAATATACTATGCAATGTACTAATATACAATACGGCTCACTTTTCCCACTTCAATGACAGAGCTGCTGTTTAATAATATTGTCGCGTTGTGGAAAGCAGGATGAGAGAGCGTAGATTTCAGTGTGTATCATTTAATCATTTATCATTTAACATTTGAAAGGCATACATTGTTGTCATACAGAATAGTACAGAATATTTTTATCCAAAATGCTTCTTACTGTTACTGTTAGAGACTGTGCTAGACAAGATAAGTATGAAATAAAAGTCTTTCTCTGGTCTGCATCGAAGCAGGCACCACTGCTGTTGTAATTGTCTGGTAATAGCTGTTTGAGTGTTTATTATTACTGCCTTCCTATACCCAGTTAAAATTGTCTTCATATCTCTATATACAACAGCAGTGGTGCCTGCTTCAAATGTCACATATTATAGGCTATAAGCCTGTGTAGATCTATTCGGAATAATAAACATATACAAAACATGACACAATGTCATCCTATCTCCGATAGAGCGGCTGGTCTGAGTTGAACGAACACATCGGGAGGAGAATGAATGAATGAATGAACCTGATTCTCGAAGTCAACTTCCTGCCTGTTGTTGCTACGCAACTGCAGTGTGGGGGGAAACTGCCCAGCCTGGTACATTGTGTACGGTTCATTTAGTGCAGGAACGGATCGTTAAAGACAATCAAGCGGAATTTTCTTCAGTCCTTCACAATGCCAAAGAGCTGCTGTGTTACGCGTTGTACTAATGACAAAAACAGAAATCCAAATCGCAAGTTTTATACCATCACGGAGGAAAAAGTGACTGTGGCTAACGTTCGGCTAACTCGCTCTGCTGTTGTGGTAGCTACATGCTAAGCTAACGTTAATCACATCATATCGAACCGATAGGAGCTTATGTTATCTAATCTTACATGGATGTTTGATCGGGTAGTGGCACACGTGGTACCACCACGTAAGATTAGATAAGATAAGCTCCTATCGGTTCGATATGATGTGATTAGCGTTAGCTTAGCATGTAGCTACCACGACCACAACACCAGAGCTAGTTAGCCGAACGTTAGCCGCCAGCCACTTTTTCCTCCGTGATGGTATAAAACTTGCTATTTGGATTTCTGTGTTTGTTTTGTTATTAGTACAAAACGTAACATAGCAGCTTCAATTTGAGTATTCGAGAGATGGCCATGTCTGTATGTGTTTTGTATGGACATTATGTCAAGTCAATCAGGGGGAGCTTCTTTGAATAATATCTCGCCTTAGAATCACCAGAAAGGCTTTCGAAATAGTGAAATGCCATGTTGGCCTCAATATTTTCAAAACAAATCGTATGAAAATGTTATGAAATGAACAAGAATGTGATAAAACATGTAATAAAAACGGACCTCAACGCATGCATTTGATGGTATAAATCCGTATGGCCCCCCTATACCAAGATGGCGGCGGTCTCGTGACAACAGAGTGTCTTCGAGAATGTAAACAAGACAAAAGTCTTTCTCTGGTCTGCATCGAAGCAGGCACCACTGCTGTTGGAATTGTCTGGTAATAGATCAAATCAAATCAAATTTATTTATAAGGCCCGACAACACACGTTAATGTCCCCATGGGCCGTACAGGTCTTCTTTAAACAAGTCAAGAAGAAAACATAACAATAAGTCAAGAACAGAACAAGAACACTATAAGGTCCAAAAAATTTAAGATAAATGCAAATAAATGAAAGAATGCAAGCTGTTTCGAGTGTTGATTATTGGGTTGTTGTCGTCGCAGACTCACTGCATGTTCAATTTGCGGCTCTGTCTTCATATCTCACGGCCGGCAGTCAAGTCCATGCCTTGCGCGCGTCAACACACAGGGCAGCGGCAGCAGCAGCGGTGGATAGGGGGGCGGGTCACGTGGCCGTCGCGGCCAATCAGGCGAACCCGGAAACCGAAATCCGACTAAATCCGTTGCGGAAGTGATACACGCGTTCGTGGCTGCCACCATAGATATATATAGAACACTAGATAGCTTAAGGCGGAGTCACCAGCATCTCTAAACCGCCGCCATCTTGCTCGAGTCAGCCTTGAGTGAGGGTGAGTGATCTGCACAGACAAAAATACTCATAACTCGCTGAAATATTGACGGATTTACAAACGGTTTGGTTTATTACAAGCATTATTAACATGGCTATGATTCAAGTGGTTTGTAAAAAAGAATATTAAAAAAAACATTTTTATAAGTATGCAGTATCATAACTACATATTTGATGTTTATAGCAAACCAACCAGTTTGAAAATCGGTAAAGAATTGAGCAATCTATGGTTATTTAAATAGTGTTATCAGTAGCTGAGCTGCCCTGGCAAGATGGCCGCCCTACGATGGTGTCACTCTCCATTGGCCGGCAGCACAGGTAAGCTATCTAGTGTTCTATATATATCTATGGCTGCCACAGGCTTGCCCAGTGAGAGGATTCTCCGGCGCTGCAGCTGGACCCTATTGGCTGGTTGTACCTCCATCACCCGGAAGCGACGCATCTAAACGGATCAGACCCTGGTAGGTAAGAACACGTACAACCATATGGTCTGCAGAATGATCTGTTATAAAAACACGTATAGGCTAGTAGTAAGGCTACACAATACACATGACGACAAGCTAGCTAGCTAACGTTAATGTTTACTGCAGTTAGCTTGCAGGGTTTAGCTGCAACCTCATGATGATAATGGTTCAATGTATTCTATCGTCACCATCATCATTCATCATCAACAACAACACCACGTCACCCTCATCAACAACAACATCCCATCAAACTGTAATGTATTGTTATCATACAGCACAAGTACAGTGCAACGAAAATACGTTTCTAAATGCTAAACTATTAAGACCAAACCCATCTACTGGCTAAATAGATGAATGAATGGAAAAAAATCCTTTGAATATCAACAAAGTCCTATGATTCTTAGTTGAGTAAGAGTTTATTTGTGGAGGAAACAGCCATAAGTCCCTGGATATGTAAGGACATTGAGCAATGCAGGGAATGGAACCCCTAACCCTGGCAGTGTTGGTGCCTTGCTCTACACATTGAGCTACACAGGGAATGGAACCCTTAACCCTGGCAGTGTTAGTGCCTTGCTCTAGCCACGTGTGGTTGTTGATGTTTCAGCTCATGTTTGATCTTCCTCTGATGTTGCAGATCTTTCTGGAGAAGGAGATTCTTGCTGTGAAGGAAGGAAGGAGGATGACATCTGGATAATAAGAAGCAGACGGGAGAGCGACTAGAGGAGAGCTATCAGGAAGCCTGCAAGAGACTGTGGAGAATGGTGACAGGGGATACATGGTCAGTGTGTGTGTGAGTGATTTCTAGACTAAGTAATATGTAACCAAAATCTTCTCAGATGCGGGTCCCTGGAAAATAAATCTTTCAAATATATTTTATATATACATACATACAGTATATATTAGGGCTGGCAATCGATTGAAATATTTAATTGCATGATTGTCCATAGTTAACTGTGATTAATCACATATTAATTGCACATTTATTTGATCTGTAAACAATGTTTAATACTCTTATTATCAACATTGGAGTGGGCAGATATGCTTGCTTTATGCAAATGTATGATTATTGAATGGAAAGGAATTATTAACCAAAATCCGTTGTTGCCCAATAGTCAACAACAGATGGCCATATTGACCTGCTGAAGGTCACATTACTCAGTAATATGAGTACTCACACAATGTAGTGTTTTTTAAGCATTAAAACAAAACGATGGACCTCAACGCATCGCAACTACCGGCACATTGTACAACAGGTAGCGGCACGGTGGTGTAGTGGTTAAACACTGTCGCCTCACAGCAAGAAGGTCCAGGGTTCGATTCCCGCTTGGGGACCAGGTTTCCATGATGCCAGTTACCCAGGTGGGGTATCTCCCAGGCCTTTCTGTGTGGAGTTTCAAATCAAATTTTTTTATTATTATTTACATGAAACAAGACAACACAATAACCACAATAACAATACACAGAACTCCACAGGAAAATAACAGAAACAATAATAATACAGAAATAACAAATTATAAAGACAAAAAAGAAAAAGAAAACAGAGTTCAACCTCTTAAATTTCAAGGGGTACTATCTAATAAATAAATGGCCTTTCCCAGTATTCAGCACCGTTTCCCGGCCGTGTGGCCCTATATTAATAAAACTTATATCTCTAATTTTCAAAAAGGCCCACTCTTCCAATTCACCTCACAACAATCACCCTCACCGAGCTGAGTCATCACAAAATGTGCATATCAGTGATGTCAGAGATTTCCCAGCTGCATAACAATGTGGCAGATGCCACCGGGTCACACAGTGGATGGAGCCCAGCCTCAAAACGGCCTAAGGTCCTGAGGTAGAAAAACGCCACTTTTGATCACACAACCAGAAAACAAAACAATGAACCTTCTTGAAAAACAAAAACCTACAGAGGTGTTCCATAGACTCACAGGAACCGTGTAAAAGTGTCCAAATAGTGAAGAAATAGCTAAATAGCCCCCCCCCAATAAAATCCCAAGTTAAAGTCAAGAGGACAACACAAAAGACAAGACAGACAAGACATTTCCTCCTCCCCCTCCCACGAGACCGCCGGACTCCCCCGAACAAGCACCCCAACCCCGCTCAGCCGCACACGGCGGTCCTGACCTTCTCAGCTGCTGCGAACCACAGGTCAATCCCAGCCTGCCCCACCCCAATCACCCGCGCCGTGGATATCTCAAGATAAATCACATCCAACAGTGTTAGGGACCAGTTAATCACTGTGAGCTTCTCAGGCTCCTTCCATCTCAATGCTATAAGCTTCTTCGCTGCTGTGACGCCCGCTAGGACAACCCTTTTTAGTTGTACGGACGCGGGTAGTGTTGTTATATCGTTCAGGAGTAGCGTAACAGCTGTGAATGGGATAGTTAAGCCACACAGATCTGAAAGTTTGTCCGTTATTGACCTCCAGAAGCGGGCCACTGGTGGGCAATCCCAATACATATGCATATAAGTGCCAGTGGCCCTTTGAGAGCACAAAGTGCACCGAGAGTCGGTTACCAGTCCCATAGCAAATAGCTTCCTAGGTGTAAGATAGGTCCTATGAATATAATTAAAATTAATTTGCTGGTGATTGGGGTTGCGGGAAGACAATGCCACATTTGCCCAAACATCATCCCAGTCAAACTCGGGGTCCAACTCCAGGATATCCACACACCAGATTGTATCCAATGATACATTTTTATACGTGGATTGAATTAAGAGCGTATAAAAGTCTGAGACAAACCCTCTGGAGGTCGTCCTGTCCACTATGAGCCTGAGAAAGGGGTGTGGTTGCAAAGCTTGAGCCCACGGCACGCCATGCGCCCTCAGCGCTGACCTTAGTTGAAGGTAAAGAAAGAAAGACTCGCCGGGAAGATCATAAAATTCTTTTAAGTCCTGAAACGCCCGAAGGCCGTTCTTTTTTTTAAACTTACATTTTTATTTTCATTTTTTCAACAACATACATAGACAACATTCATAGACAATACACAGTACATAAATTAAAACAAATAGACAAAAAATGAGTATAGAAAAAGTGTGACATGGGTCCTTCGGTCCATTCTACATTTGCATTATTTATTTACATTTTTATTCATTTCCTTGTATCCTTTTCAAACCTCTGTGATGTCGTTACTTCCCCTCCTGTATTCTTCCCATTTTCCCCATTTCCATTCAAACTTTTCTTCCTGCAGCCTCAGCAGATGTGTGATTCTCTCCATTTCCTGTATCCCCTCTACCAACTCTATCCATTGATCCTTTGTCGGCACTTCTACCTTGTACCACAGTTTAGTTAAAGCTTTCTTGGCTGCCACTATCAATATCTTAATCAAATATTTGTCTTCCCCTTGGATTCCTTCCTGTGACAGATTCCCCAAATACAACACTTGGCCTCCCTGGGGTATTTCGTATCCTATTATTTCATTTATTATCCCTCCTATCTCTTCCCAGTAGTGCCTTATCTTCTGACATCCCCAGAATATGTGTGTATGGTTCGCCCCTTCCTGTCCACACTCCCTCCAACATGTTTTCTTTGCCGGTGTGTAATTGCCCTGTATTTCTGGTGTTATAAAGTATCTAATTATATTTTTCCACCCAAACTCCCTCCATATCCTTGATCCTGTGGTTGTTTGTTGTGTCTTACATGTGTCATACCATTCCTCCTCTGTTATCTCTATTTCCAACTCTCTTTCCCACTTTTCTTTCACATACAATGTTGTATTTCCCTTACTGTCCATTATTGCCTGATATAGTGCTGATATCACCCTCCCCTTCCGTCCTTCGTATGACTTTACCATTATCTTAATTACCCCATTCTGTTCTTTGTCTCTATCTTGCTTTATTTCCTTGTTATAGTAGTCCCTAATCTGTAAATATCTAAAGTGGTCCCTATTCTCTAGTCCGTATCTTTCTTTCAATTTTTGTAGAGTCTGCATCTCCCCTCCTTCTATCATTGTACATATTGCTGTTATCCCCCCCCCCCCCCCCCCCCGTTCCCACCTCTTGAACCCATGGTCTTCTATCCCTGGTCTGAATTTGTTGTCGTGTGCTATCCATCTCAGTATCTTAGATTCTTTTTCTAGCTTGTATTTCTTTCGAAGGCCGTTCTTATCATAAATATCCTCCAGAGTATGAACTCCCCTCCTTTGCCATTGAGGAATACTAACTGGCTTGTGCCCAACAAGTAGTTGCTGGTTATTAAAAATTGGAGAGTCCAGGTGCCATGGGCATTTAACCGCACACGACTTCTGTACATTACGCCATGTTTGGATCACGTGAGTTATGATTGGTCCATACCTCAGTCGGCATTTCGAAATAGGGACAGTGGAGTACACTACATGTTTTCAAGGAAAATATAAAGATTCCGTGATGAACGGCATTTACTGGAATATTCTGGCATACACAAACACGTTGTAATTTTTCGGCCTATTTATGAATCGTTTTCAAATAAACGCTAGATTATCGATAGTATATGTGTACTTATGCACGCTATAGAGGCGATCTGAAAAATCGATTCTCTCATTTCCTCATCAGCGATCACAGCCACACACACACACACACACACACACACACGCATAGGGCAAACGCTGAGATATAGGTGAAAATAGCTCTGATTATCCTAAGACTGGTAAAATAAATTCCTTACCTCAGATCAGATGTTATCCAAAAAGATTATTCCAATTCCTGATCGCCATTCCAAATATCGATCACGCTTATTGATTACAGTGTTGGGTACTGTAAATACATAATCCACGCGTTTTCCGGGCCGGCGAGCACAATGGATTCTTCAGTTGGCCTTGACGGAAAAGTAAAATGAGGAAACTGACCCCCCCCCCCCCTTCGTCAGTCTAAAGTAATGGGGTGGAGTTACACAGGGAGAGACGATAGGGGGCGGTATCTTCCCAATTGAGCTCAGAGAGACTCTGCAACACTAGCGTGAGGCTCGATTGATGAAATATGAATTCAAATCGCCAATAAAAAAAAATACGACAAACAAACGCTATATAGCGTTGGCGGGCACTCAAAGGTTGGCATGAACTAACGACAAAAAGCGTGGCTGGCATTCAAAGTGTTAACAGACTAATATACTTTTGTATAGTTCTCTCTCTCCCCCTCTCACACAGTACCATGTGAGAGGTTATGGCTTTAATACGCATTTGCGTTAACACGTTATTAATGCGCTAGCTTTGACAGCCCTAACATTTGATCAGATATTTCATTACCCTAAATCCTATACACTGCATCTTAAAAACCTTTTGATGAGGGTTGTGTTTTTTTTATGGCTGTCAAAGGTAATGCGTCATTAACTCAATCAGCGCCTGGGGTCGGGGTGCCAGGGGGCGCTAGAACGCCATCACTTTAATCAATGGGGAGACTGCGAAATTTGCGAGTGCTTAAAATATATCTTCTATTATAGCTATGGGTCTAATACACCCGTCGATTGTCAGTGAGTTGCTTCCAGTCAACATGCACAAAACAGATTGTTTTTTCATCCGTACATTTCCGTTTTATACCGTTTTGAATACGAGTATAGTTTTACTTTTGGTGATTCTTAGTAATCCTAGGAAAAGACGCGATAATAGCGTTTTAGTGGAATACACTTATCACGTTGTAATTTTTCGCCTGATTATCGAATCTTCCTGAAATCAACGCTAGATTATCATTATTATGTCTCCTCGTGCATACATGAAATGGCCCTCGCCATTCTTTTAAGTTATTTTGTGCATCACTCTGTTTTGAATTTGATGCAAATTTGCAATGCATGAGGGTCATCCTTTTGTGTTAAATGGCTGCATAAAGCAAGCATTTGTTGACTCATGTTGATAAGAGTATTACAACTTGAAAAAGATCCGTTTAAGGTAGATTTAGAAAAGGGGAAAAAAATGCGATGAATCGATTGACAGCACTAGTTTTCTTTAACCTAAATGATGGAACCAGTGACGACCTTCAAAACATCTTGACAAGTGACTGACTGTTGTTGTCGTCCAGATGACGGAGCCAGTGACGCTAAACGTTGGAGGGTGTGTCTACACCACCTCCCTCTCCACCCTGAAACGCTACCCAGACTCCATGTTGGGAGCCATGTTCGACGGAGACTTCCCCACCATGAGAGACGCCCATGGAAACTATTTCATAGACCGAGACGGACCGCTGTTCAGGTGACGATACAGTCTTCCTCCATTCCTTTTTATTTCCGTCTAAAGAAGGCCTTTGTTTTCTCCTTGTTGGAGCCAGATTCAGTCCTTATTATTTATTTAGTTAAATATTTTTTTTAGTTTTTATCCACTTTTTCTCCCATTTTCTATATTTTCTCCCATCCCAATTTCATATCATCCAATTCAACCCTCCCCTGTCACGAACGCTGTTTCTTGCCTCCCACAAGCCGGCTGCAATGTGGACTAAGTCATACATAGGACGAGTCCCCTCCGGTACTTGAGGTAACAGCAGTCGCATCTTTTCACCTGCGCAGCTCGATCTCTCAGTGGCGAGGAGTAACGCGTGGGAGGCTCACGCTGCCCCCGACACTTCCTGATTCTACTGCGCAGGCGCACCAACCGACCTGTAGGAGTCGCTGTCCACAACGCCCGATCCCCACCCATCAGTTTCCCACCCCCTAATACGGCCAATGTGTATTAGTATGGACGACCAGCTAAACTGAAAGCAATGTGGAGCGCTGGGCTCGAACAGGCAAGCCCAGCGTCTCCGTCATTTGTGGCGAGCGCCTTGCCCACTACGCCACGTAGCCGCCCTTATTTAGTTAAATGAACTTGATTGATAACATCTTTTATTTGTTATGATTCGGATGCGTGTTGCTTCGACAACGTGGAGGCGTGTCTGGTCCAGCCCATTTTGAACCGGTGATTGCAGCACCTGAGCGTGTGAACACACTTTTATCAATGGGACTGGTGCGCTAGTAAAACACGACACTGGAAATGCAAGGCACGCAGCCCAGACGGTTTTTGACCGTTGCAAGCGCTACGGATTTGAAACTTTAGAAATTGGAAACCAGGACACCATGCAACGGGAATAAGCCAGCACACCTCCACGTCGTATGGTAAGAACCCATCCACGCTAAACAAAGCTTCAAGTAAATGACAATAAATACCCTTTTCTATAAACCAAACAAATTAATCTCCGCTGTTTTCTTACGGAAAAGCGCATGCTGTGAATTTCACACTCCTCCTGGACTGAGTAGATAATTCACGAGTTGAATGAGAACAAGAAAACAACTCTCCAATTTATAGACTGCAGCATCAGCCCTCACACCTCTCTGGACTACTCACTATCAAGTGTCAAGTCAAGTGTTCCTTTATTAAACCCCTTGGGGAAATTCAGGTGTCATAGCAGCAGGGGGGGGGGGGGGGGGGTACAGGTAGAATAGGTAAAAAAGAATAACAGCAGAGAACATAGAACAAAGTACAAAGTAATAATGATGATAGTGATAATATCTATGATAACAGTAGTGAACAGTAGTGAGTGGCAGGATAAAATTCAATCAGACAGTAGTAATAGTGATGATAGTATACATGGTCCAAACCGTAGTAACACACTGCACCAGAGTCCGTGCAGTGTTTATTATCAAGAGTCAGACAGTCCTAACAGTTCTCAAGTTCACCAGCCATTAGTTCTCCAGCAATTGGCAGCAGTCCATCCCCACAGTTGTGGAGGCTGATGGCTACTGGCAAGAAGGACTGGCTGAGGCGGTTTGTGGTGTGTTGTGGGGGGGATAAATCTGTGGCTGAACATGCTCCTCATCCTGGCTAGCTCCTCATAGAGGGGGTGGGAGGGGTTTTCCAGTATAGCATCCAACTTTTCCCTCGTCCTCCTCTCTGCCACCACCTGCCATCACATAAATGTATAATTTCAATAACATAAATCCGCTTCTTGCTTCTGACACTGCAAAATGCTTTTCACTGCTGCTCCTGCTATTTTCTTTACATAAATGCTACACAAATGCTGCTCAACTGCTTCTTTAATGTCCTTTAACCACATAACGTGCACCGGGACATAATACGTCCCGACGCGGAACGCACAAAAGTCACGGCACTTTGCGAGCGTCTAGCAGCTCGGGCTGCATTTTTCGTCGAACATATAAATCACTGTTAGAAATATCTATTTGTTGCCGTTCGAACGCCACCTCACTCGACCAAATCCATGCCTCGGGTCCCCGAGTTAGATGACGATATGTTAGGCGAGCGTCTTTTTACACGCTGTGCGTCAGATGACCACCCCAGACTCCCGACGCTATTTCATTAGCACTAAAAGTGATTTTCCTTTTTTGCATTAGTAACTTCAGAATGTTATCTTTCAAAAGAGACCAGGCTCATGCATGTGCTATAAGTATAAAGTGTAAAGCTAAGCTTTGCAAAAAAGTATGCAGTCCTCAAGTTCAAGTAAAAATAATTGCCACTTTTCTGCCTGCCTGTTAACACTTTCTCCGGCAAAAACGCTGTACAGCGTTATTGGCCGCCATGTGTTGAGCGCCAGACCTCGCTGTACAGCGTTATTGAGATCAATACAATAATTTGTTTCGCCATGGCATTCATAATTCATATATACACCCGCGACGCTGCAGCTGGACCCTATAGGTGACGGCAACGATGGCTCAATACCGCCGCCTGGTGGATGGTCGGGCGAGTTACACTCACCTACAGGATATGGGGGCTGTGCGTCGATTAAACTCATCCGGCCGTCAGATATCGTTGCATGACTCCCGACAGACACAATGTACATAATGGATCGCTTTCTAAACTTAATAATCTATATGATTTCGGCGTTTATTGCGACATACAAACCGGAAATGGACCTAGGCGATCGGCGTCGTATACCTGGGATCTTTCACCGCCAGTCTCTTTGACCCACGGTAAGAGGAATATAACGTTATTTTCAACCCAATTGTGAGTTTCCTTGTGAGCAAAGCGATCTGATCAATATATCACCCAACCTACACAAAGCATTTACTGATGATCGGGGAATTATAAAAGACCCCCCCCCCCTTTCCTCCACGCATGATGAAGCATAACGTATACCAGGGCTATTCAACTAAATTGTTCAGGGGGCCACATTGTCAGAAACCCAAGGGGCCAGGGGCCGGACTGCCACGGCGCCTCCCCGTGCTATGAATATATGTACATTTTACATTTACATTTAGTCATTTAGCTGACGCTTTTATCCAAAGCGACTTACAAGTTCTGTACGACAAGACAGCAAGAAGGGTACAACTCTATCAGCTGAGTAACAATGTTCATCAAGTGTTGCGTGTTACAGTGTAGGTTAGTTTATTAGGACAAGTGCATGACAGTAAGGTTAGTCAGGGTTAGATTTTTTTTTTTTTTTTTTTTTTTTTTTAAATCATTTCAGATAATGGTTGAAGAAGTGAGTCTTTAGTCGACGGCGAAAGATTGGACGGGATTCGGCTGTCCTAACTGGGATGGGTAGTTCATTCCACCATATGTACACTTGACACAACACGCAACCACATTTTCACAACTTTTATTTAACTACATTGCAAAAGTAGTATACTTTTCAAAAAAAGTGCTTCATTTATGTGCCACATCTGCAACATATCCTGCAGAAAGTGCTTCATTTATGACTGTGCAACAACTGCAACATCTCCTCTTCAACATTTCAATATAAAAATAAAATAAAAAACAAACAAGTGCATGATGTGCATCTGAACATTCTAACATCAACACTTGAACAAAAAAACACATTTATAGTAGGGCTGGGCGATATGACCAAAAACGTTATCGCGATAAAATTATAAAATTATTTTCATATAATTCGATATCGATAATTATCGTCGATATAATGTCCGTCAAGTTTAATTAACTTCTTATGCTGCTGCGAATGTCTCAAGTCGAGTTGATGTCGTCATCAGTCCGCGCACGTTACACGTTAAGCAAGCGGAGTATCTCATGACAATAAATATGACACTAAAATACTCTCTTCCGCCACAATATATTGAAACGAACTGTATACCCCACACTGCTATAAACGTGGCCTCAGAATTCAAAACACACACATACTCGGCACGTAAATATATAAAACGTCGGCGTGCAAGCTAATTAGCCTAGCAAGCCTGTAGTATCTAAGCGCTGTATTCCATGACAATGTGCTAAATATTACACTAAAATACTCTCTTCCGCCACAATATATTGAAACGACGTCCACTGTATATCCCCACTACTATAAACGTGGCCTCAGAATTCACGTCACACACATACTCGGCACGTAAATATATAAAACATCGGCGTGCAAGCTAATTAGCCTAGCAAGCCTTGTTGAGTGAGTCCTACCTCCTTCCGGGTATATTTCGCTCTCGGCCATCTCCTTCACTGATTGGTTGTTAGCTGTTGTGCGTAAACACGTCATCGCGTAACGTTGGTTGTTGTTAGTAAGTGAGCTGAGCCGAGGCTGAACGGAGCCAAGCTTGGAAAATCGATATATCGAAACTTTGCGACCACGTTTCATGTTTATTTCGAGGAAATAATTTATCGCGATAGTTATCGTTATCGTTTTATCGCCCAGCCCTGATTTATAGTGCAGCTGAGCTTATGAAAAAGTGCTTCATGTCTGTGCAACAACAGCAAATCACAGCATCTAATTTGAGGTCTAATGTCTTTCTCTGTGTGTTTCGACATGGACAGTCGCATTATTCTCAGCTCCCAACAACGACGTCAAAGTAAATCAACAACAAGGTTTACTATACACTTTCTACTCACCCTACTTTGGATTACGGATCAGTACCTTAATTCAACATGGAAATACCACCAGACAGGAGTGGATAAGGTAAAAAAAGAGTCCCATTGCGACTTTTACCTTCTAAATGGCTCGGAGAGGAAACATCCATCCATGGGGACTGCAGCAATACACAGCGTGTTAACGTCGAATCCGGGACGAAAGAGTTTACCCCCATCGGGCAGGTTTGATAGAAGATCAATGATCTTCTTATACCTGCTTCTTTCGGGAGACATTCCGCTGAACCCAGGTCCAGTTATCACTCGGTACCAAGCGAGACAACTCGGACTACAGACGCAAACAGCGACGACCACCGTTGCGACCAATGCATCATCCAACATCAACAACCCTCCACCGCCCACTACTGGATCACCGGCGCAACTACAACGGAACGCCCGAGGGACCAGAACTAGACGGGATGAACCAGAGGCTACAACACCGGTGCAAATCACAAGAAATCCAACCGGCAACCCCACGG
Organism: Notolepis coatsorum; assembly: GCF_963971535.1. Taxonomy (NCBI): domain Eukaryota; kingdom Metazoa; phylum Chordata; class Actinopteri; order Aulopiformes; family Paralepididae; genus Notolepis; species Notolepis coatsorum. The sequence goes on along the minus strand of NC_140170.1, from coordinate 175,952,971 downwards.
ACAAATCGCCTGATAAATTAGCCAACCTAGCCAGGCTGGCTATGTTTACCAGCCCAGGAGAACAAAGGGTTGCCGCCAGAAAAGACAGGACAAAGGATCCCCCCTCCCCACACATCAGCACACAGACCTCACGGAGACAACAACAAAGCCCCCCCCCTCCCTCCCCCACAGCAGCACCAGAAAACCATTACCTGGAACTTGAAGACATCAATAACACAGCTAATAAAAACGGACTACACATCTTTCACCTTAATGTGAACAGCATTAAGCATAAGCTGGACGAAATAAGAAACCTGTTTATGAGCGGTAAGGTAGACTTATTATGCTTTACTGAAACTAAACTTGATCCATCTGTAGCAGACCCTGAAATAGAAATAGAGAACTATACTATAGTCCGTAATGACAGAAACCAGTATGGAGGTGGTGTTTGTATGTACATACATAAGGACACCAAATTCATTACCCGTACTGACCTTCATCATGAGACAATTGAAACCGTATGGGTGGAAATTTTATTTGAAAGGGCAAAATCTGTTCTAGTCGGCACAATATACAGACCGCCAGATCAAACTGGCTTTTATGATACTATGGATGTGTGCTTAGCTGGAGCTGAGGATGCGGAAAAAATTCTTATTGGGGATTGGAACACGGATATGCAACAAAAAGATGCACCCGTCTTCAAATCCTTCAATAGGTTTTGTGATCTGCACGGCCTCAGCCAACTAATCACCCAACCCACAAGGATATGTGAATCAACTCAGACTACCATTGACCTCATACTGACCTCTGACAAGTCCAAGATATCCAATAAAGGGGTTATAGCATGCGGGTTAAGTGATCATTATATGATATTCTGTACCCGCAAAAAGCTAAAACTAAAGGCTGGCTGTCACAAAACAGTCACATCTAGAGACCTCAAAACCTACTCTAGCGAGGCCTTTAACCTTGAACTGGAGAGTCTGGACTGGTCAGATGAACTCAATGGTACACTGGTTGAAGAAACTTGGCTTGGCTTCAAAACCAAATTTTCATCAATACTAAACAACATGGCCCCCCTAAGAACCACCAGGGTAAAAAATCGCGCTGAGCCATGGATGCACACTGAAATACTGACCGCTATTAAAGCCAGAGACAAAAAATGCTCTGAGTTTCGTAAAAGTCAGTCAAACCTTACCAAAAGCACGAGCAGTGAACTCCAAGACCACGTGACTGAACTCAAACTAGAAAGAAACAGACTAAGAAATGACGTAAACTCCATGATCAAAACTGCTAAAAAAAATTTCATCAATGACAAAACCGAGGAAAACAAAAATAAACCACGTGAACTTTGGAAATTACTCAACAATCAACTAGGCTGCAGTAAAAAACTCAAAACCAGGTTCTCAAACATAAACATAAAGACGGACAACACGCTCATCACAGACAAGCTGGATGTAGCCAATTACTTAAACACTTTCTTCACAAACATAGCCACAACACTGGTAAACAAACTACCCTCCCACTCAGGGCAGTATGGGGTAGAACACATAGTAGCATACTACAAGAACCTAGGCGTCCACAAAGACGACTTCAAACTGGAAATAGTAACTACAGATGAGGTACTCAAAAAACTGAGCGCCCTCCAACCAAACAAGGCCACTGGCCATGACAACATCCCCTCCAAATTCCTCAGAGACTCAGCAGCAGCCATCACCCCAGTCATCACACACATAATAAACCTCTCCATAAAACAGGGACACGTCCCCAAGGACTTCAAAATTGCGAGAGTAACACCCCTGCACAAAAAGGGCAGCAAATTAGACCCGGGTAACTACCGCCCTGTTTCTATCCTTACATCCATCTCGAAAGTCATGGAAAAAATAGTATACGAACAGATCGAAAAGTACCTCGCGGAAAAAAATCTAATCTACGAATTCCAATCTGGCTTCAGAACATCCCACTCCACTGACACATGCCTTCTCTACTTGAACGACCACATCAAACAAGAGGTGGACGCGGGCAAATACTGCGGCATGGTCATGCTGGACCTACAAAAGGCCTTCGACACTGTCAATCACACCATTCTGATTGACAAGCTAAAAGCAATTGGTTTTGATAGTTTATCAGTGAGCTGGATACAATCCTACCTGGAGGGGAGGGAACAGATGGTGGAAGTAAACGGTACACTATCCCCCCCCCTCACAGTGAGCTGTGGTGTTCCACAAGGAAGCATACTAGGACCGCTACTATTCCTAATTTATGCAAATGACATGTCGTCAGCTTGTGACTGCAACTTGTTCCTGTTTGCGGACGACTCAGCCCTGCTGGTCTCTGACAAGAACAAGTTACAGGTTGAAAAAGCCCTCAGCTCGGAACTAGGCAAAATCTGCATATGGCTCGCCGACAACAAACTATCATTACACATGGGCAAAACAGAGTCCATTCTCTTCGGTTCAAATAACAAACTCAGCAAGACCGACGGCTTCTCGGTTACAGTGGGTGACAATATTATCACAAGGAAAGATGAAATTACCTACCTGGGTTCCATCCTAGAGGCTAATCTTTCCTGTGACAAAATGGCATCCAATGTAATAAAAAAAGTCAACCAACGAACGCGATTCTTGTACCGGATCTCCGCTCTGGTAAACAAGAATACCCTGAGGACTCTAGCAGGAGCACTCATTCAAGGGTACTACGACTATGCTTGCACCTCATGGTACCAAAGCACCTCAAAGGCACTAAAAAACAAATTACAAACATCTCAAAACAAGCTAGTCAGACTACTACTTGACCTGACTCCTAGAACCCACCTCACCCCTGCCCACTTTGACAACCTAGGATGGCTTAGAGTAGACGACAGAGTACAGCAACTTGCAATGGGCCTGGTCTACAAGATACACTACGCGACCAAGGTACCCATGTACATGTCAAAATACTTCCCAAAGGTCAGTGAATACCACGATCACAACACCAGAGGGAGCTCCACAAATCATGTAAAACCCAGATTCGGATCAAACAAGGGACTAAACACGTTTCGCAATTATGCCACATCAATATGGAACGCCCTGCCTAAAGCTGTAAAGGAATGTGAATCACTACCCACCTTCAAAAACACTCTCAAAAAACACCTACGTGAGACTGCAATTCGAAACTGGCCCCTACAAATGTCCTAACCTAGTTGTACAGTAAATGACCAAGTAAGGCTTTGTCAATATTCCAATGTACAGTGTAAAATGTGTGTGTGTCCCCTTCCCAACCCCCCCCCCCCCCCCCCCCCCACCTCCAATGTACAGCCCTCACCCAACCCACCCAACCCCACACCACCCAACCAACCTCCTCCAATGTACAGTTTCTATGCCAAATGTATATACACTCCTTTTCTGGACACTTTTGTATCACAAACAGTACTGTATTTGCAAATCTGATATGTCATAAATGTATAGATGTAGCAGTACTGTCTATCTGTATGTCATGTATGTCATATATGTTATGATGAATTGAAAATGGGGGACCCTGATGTAAACAAGTCGAAAGTCTTTCTCTGGTCTGCATCCCCTTAACAATTGTATGTATTGAGCTGTACTGTACTGTACCCATTCTGCAATCTGTTAATAAACTTTTCAATCAATCAATCAATCAATCAATCTTATTAGCACTTATTGTCCACTCTTAACTCTAAAACATCAGGGGGGGTGGGGGGCAGACAGGCCTAGCCTACATACACACATCTAATGAGAGCGATTGCACTTCTTTGACTGGGCAATGGCAGAGAAAGAGGGTTCATAGGAAGTGAGGGCTACCCGCAAACAGTGATGCAAATGCTCATTTGTCAAGGAGGCACGTTGCTTGTTTTAATGGCATTCATGTGAGAGAAATTGGATTCACAGGTGTATGTTGAGCCAAACATTGTTAGCACAGATATTGCCAGCGTTTTTATTTTGGGGAATGTCTTGACATGAATACACTTTATCCAAAATGTTGTGGTGGATTCATTCTCAAGTGCCTGCTTCAGAGCAGATGATGCTTGCATGTCAATTATTTCAAGTTGCAGGAGACCTTCATCAATGTGAAGTGATGCAAGGAACTCTTGTCCTTTTGTGGAAATAGCAGCTACATTGGCAAATGGGTTGCTCACAAAATGCATCAATTCTCTGGACATGTCAAATTCATCAAATCGACTTGCAAAGTTTTCCCCACAATTTATCAATGAAATCTGTCATTAATTGAGTGACTTTTGGCTCAATTGTGCGTGTTAACGTTGACATGAAAAGAAAAAAGTAATTTTTTTTTTTCTTTTTTAATTTTTTTTTATTATTATCATGTAATCTTTGGCGGGCCGGTCAGAATCATCGCCAGTTGAATAGCCCTGACGTATACCGATCATATACAGTTGAATTTTTTAATATAGCGTGAATAGGGAAGAAACGCCAATCGATAAACTATATATGCGTTTAGGCCTATAACTCACGTTCTAGGAATTACTGCAGAAAACGATAAAAACATACTTATATTCTAGAACAGGGGTGGGCAATTATTTTTCCCGGGGGGCCGAATGAGCAACTGAAAATATGTTGGAGGGCCGGGCCAAAATTCCAAGCTCAATTATGCATAATAGAAATTTTATTTCTATATAAAAAGCAGTAAATGGCATTGTTTTGACCCCTGGTAAGAGTGTATGTTATTATTTGGCAATTAAAAGGTGAGGTTAGCTTTCAAAAATATAATTTATTCAAATAGAATTTATTTCCAAAATGATAAACAAAATGTGAAACATTAATAACAAAGGGCATGTATGAAAAAGTGCTATACAAATAAAGTTATTATTTTGAGTTTCATATACTATTGAAACAAGGATTTTCTTAGCTTTCTAAAGACATCACATCATCTTATAGCCAAAATAAACAAGACATGTCACTGAACTGTGTAAAGAAAAGTGTCCCAGTAGCCTTTTTTACTTTACATGCCTATATTAAACATTTAATGTTTTCAGAACTGTGCAATTCAGTGTGATAAATCCAGTCTCTGTTGAGCTTTAACAAGTCCATCAAAGTCAGGTTGCATGTCTGAGGTGGAGATGCGAAGCACAGCTGCCAGATGTTCATCAGTGAGAGAGGATCTGTACCTGGACTTGGTAAACGTCATGACTGAGAATGTCTGTTCACATATAGGTGGATCCAAAGAGAACCAACATCTTCTGAGCATGTCTCCTCATGTTTGGAAAGTTCTCCTCCTTGAGAGCAGAGTAGAACTCTAGCAGTGATGCTGACTTAAAGTGCTCTTTCAGTAGTGAATCAGACTGCAGGTCAATGAGTTCAAGCTGAACATCAGTGGGTGCACTATCATCAACACTGCAGGTAAAGGGAGAGGAAACCAGCTGCATTTCATCCTCAACCTTTTTGAAATCTTGAAAACGCCTTGAAAATTCATCATGCAGTGCTCCCAACATGGATGAGTACCTGTGCCGGTGATCAGCTGATGGTTTGACTTCTTTCAGGGTTTTCATGTGTTTGAGATTGTTGCTGCCTAGTTGCCTTGAAATTAATTGCAACTTTGTCATGAAGGCTTTCACATGGCTATGCATTTCATGAGCAAAAATGCCCTTGCCCTGCAGTTGTGTGTTCAGTAGGGATGGGTACCGTTCACATTTGAACCGATACGGTACCGGTACCTGTGAATCGATACCGGTACCCAACGGTACCCTTTTTCTGTACTTTAGTCTGAAAAAATTTAATCTACCTACAGTACCTCAGTTGTGAAAAAAGAAATCCAAACTTCAAATAACCACACTTTCGACCGGTTTCGGCTTGCCCCGACTGCTTTGTTACATCAAGTCAAATCCTAGGTAAGCGTATATTGTGCGTGTGAATGTTGACATGAAAAAAAAAAAAAAAAAAAAAAAATATATATATATATATATATAAAAAAAAAAAAAATTTAATTTTTTTCTTTTTTTTTATTATTATCATGTGATCTTTCGCGGGCCGGTCAGAATCATCCCGCGGGCCGTACAATGCCCAGGTCTGTTCTAGAAGGTATTTTTGTATGAATGAAAAAGTATAACGTTCCCACATCCTGAACGATAGATAATCGATGTTGAATGGGCCATAGTAATGTCAATATAGCAATACAATTTTAAAAGTTATAGCCCTGCAAAGAAGGTAAACATCTCCATAGGCTTACAGTGGTGGCAGACTGGGTATATTGATGGGTATAACCAATGGCGGGGAATGTGTTAAGAGGTTAACGTGTAAGACTCGCTACGCTAGCTTATAGTTCCTACGACACCTTCCTGGAACTTTTAACCCCTTAACACATTGACGACCACAGTCTTTGCGGCGATTTATGCCTCAGAGGACAGAGGATTGTTTACAAACCGATGTACTTTCTAAGAGCTATATATATCATTTATAGTATTGCTATCTGTCCATTCTCATTGTCACTTGAGTGCATAAACCGTGCCTTCATAATGGCTTAAAGAAAATAAAAATCCATCGGTTGGTTGTCATTTTATAGCGCCGTGAATATAAGGTTTATCGCGCTTTTCGTCTCTTCTTTTTTTCAGGAAGCTAGAAAATAGGCTAAACGTTGGCGCCGTTATATCAAACACCATTTCTGCTGTATATATACGAATGAAATAAAACAAACTGCGTAGCATCCGGACTATTACAGAGCATCTATGGATGAAATGGGGGCGGCGGGGAACGCCGATTAGTATTATTGATTAGCAATAGAGTGTGCGTTCAGGTAGCCAATGTCAGTACGTTAGGTTTTAAAACAATGTCCAATTCAGCTGTAATTTGGGGTAATAGTATCCTACCGTCAGGCCATGTGATCGCCGGCAGCATTTCTTCATTAGTCATCGGATTCTGGTCGATCGATATGTCCATTGGCTAATCATAAATCCCATTATTCCAGGTTGAAAAATACGTTCGGTAACTGGATCAAAGATGGAGGGCCTTCGTTTGGAATCGAGGCTCATATGATCCACAGGACGTAAAAGAATAATTTTTTTTAAATCCCCTCAATGATACTGCAGTGGAGTGATGGCGCCCCTAAGCGGATCTGGCCGGTATTGCATGTTTCGAAAATCAAATATGCGGGTAGGTCATGGATCTCGATCGCGGACGTTAATAGCATTATAAATATGGAATAAAACAATAACAACTTGCCACGAGTATATACGTGGCTCTGGTCTACAACGCATGACACCGAAACACGTATATACTCGTGTCTGGTCCTTAAAGTGTTAACACATTGACCGCCACAGCAGGGGGCGCTAATACCCCATTCATTGCCAGGTCTTTATTCAATGGATATAGTTTTAGACTGTGGCATTTGCGAGTGCTTAAAATATATCTTATATTATATCTATGGGTCTAATAACGCTGTCGGGTCTCAGTGAGCTGCTTCTAGTCAACATTGCCGAGACAGATTGTTTTTTCATTTGTACGTTTCCGTTTTATACCGTTTTGAATAGAGTATGGTTTGGGTGTTTTTCGGTAATTCCAGGGAAAGGCGAGACATTTTATTTTATTTTTTTTACTAAATTTTTTATTTTTATTTTTTCAACAACATAGACAATACAGTTCAACATACAAAATTATAAAGACATAGTATAAAAAATAAAATAAAAAATAAAAAAAATAGACAGAAATGAGAAAAGAAAAAAGGGTGACATGTGTCCTTCGGTCCATTCTATATTTACATTGTTTATTTACATTTCCATTTATTTTCTTGTTTCCTTTTCATTCTTCTGTGATGTCGTTCTTTTTCTTCCTATATTCCTCCCACTTTTCCCATTTTGACTAAAATGTCTCCTCTTGCAGCCTCAGCATATGTGTGATTCTCTCCATTTCCTGTATACCCTCTATTATCTCTGTCCATTGTTCCTTCGTCTGTGCTTCTACTCTGTACCACTGTTTAGTCAAAGCTTTCTTGGCTGCTACTAATAGTATCTTAATCAAGTATTTGTCTTCCCCCTGAATTCCTTCCTGTGATAGGTTCCCCAGATACAATACTTGGCCTGCCTGGGGTATTTCGTATCCTATTATTTCATTTATTATCTCTCCTATCTCTTCCCAATAGTTTCTTATTTTCTGACATCCCCAGAATGTGTGTGTGATTCGCTACTACTTGTCCACATTTTCTCCAACATGGTTTCTGTGCTGGTGTGTAATTGCCCTGTATTTCTGGTGTTATAAATAATCTAATTATGTTTTTCCACCCAAACTCCCTCCATATCCTTGATCCTGTGGTTGATTGTTGTATCTTACATAGGGCTGCAACGATTAGTCGACATAATCGACAACGTTGATCATAAAAACTCGTCGATGCAGACTTTTTGCGTAGATTAGTCGTTAAATTTTTTATTTTTTTTTGCACTACCTATCTTTGTGAAAGTGGCTTCTCAGCTCTGGTCCAGCTGAAGACTTCTTAGCTTAACATAACAGGCCGACAGTAAGTTTGGGGGAACTAATGGGATAACTGGGGTTGCAACAAAAGTGCAACTAGGGCTAAAAACACAATTAAATAAAATAGTAATAATAATAATAATAATAAATAATATATCCTTCTTAGCAGACTTCTTAGCTTAACATCCCAGGGAACTAATGGGATAACTGGGGATGTTGTTTGCTCCTGACAAGAGTCTTAAAGTCTGGGGTGATAATAATAATAACTTTATTTGTATAGCACTTTTCATACAGAGGTTGCAGTTCAAAGTGCTTCACAACAGTAAAAAAATACAGGCATGAGCAAGCATAGCAAGGTATGGTAAATCACAGTGTTTCACATTAGGATCTAGCATCCTAATAGGCTCTCTATTCAGTAATACAATTAATAAAATAGTTTAAAATGATTAAGTTTAAAAATAGTCAAAAAATTATAAAATAGAACGGACATACAACAACAGTAAAAAATACATGCATAAGCGAGCATAAAATAAAAAATGTAAATAGCAAGGTTACAGTAAAAAGTGTGATAAGATTGTTCAATCAGATGAAAATGGCCCAGTTAGGAGAATCAACCTTGGCTAGGCGGTGAGGTTCACGATGTACCTAACTGGAATGGTAAACAACTTTGCTAGATTTAGGTCAAAAGTTATCTTCTCCTCACAACAGAGCATCACTCCAACATCATAGAATCGACATGAATTTCATTGGAAGTGTATGAAAGTAGGTAGGGTAAGAATATAGCAAGGTATGGTAAATCACAGTGTTTCACATTAGGATCTAGCATCCCAATAGGCTCTCTGTTTACAGTTTGATTCAGTAATAAAAAAAATAAATAAAAAAAAATTATGGTAGACAAAGCAACTCTGAGGTCATGCTCAATGTCCTATCTGTTCCTCTGCTTTGTCTGGACCAGAGCTGAGAAGCCACTTTCACAAAGATAGCTAGTGCAAAAAAAAATTAAAATATTTAAATAAAAAAAAAGATTTTATTTTTTTAATAATTCTTTTTCCGATTAGTCGACTAATCGAAAAAATTATTGACAGATTAGTCGACTACCAAAATAATCGTTAGTTGCAGCCCTAATCTTACATGTGTTATACCATTCCTATGTTATCTCTATTTCTAACTCTTTCTCCCACTTTTCTTTTATATACAAGGTTGTAATTCCCGTACTGTCCATTATTGCCTGATAGTGCTGATATAACCCTCCCCTTCCTTCCTTCATATGATTTTACCAATATCTTAATTACCCCATTCTGTTCTTTGTCGCTGTCTTGTTTTATTTCTTTGTTATAGTAATCTCTAATCTGTAAATATCTAAAGTGGTCTCTATTCTCTAGTCAGAATCTTTCTTTCAATTTTTGTAGAGTCTGCATCTCCCCTCCTTCTATCATTGTACATATTGCTGTTATCCCCCCCACCCGTTCCCATCTTTTGAACCCATGGTCGTCTATCCCTGGTTTGAATTTGTTGTCGTGTGTTATCCATCTCAGTATCTTGGATTCTTTTTCTAGCTTGTATTTCTTTACTAGTCATACAGGTCCAAAGTTGATAAAAATCCACAGATTAGTTTTTTTGTGTTTTACAAAGGTTTTTGTAATGTGTACCAGTAAAGTGCATATGTCCCCCTGCAAAGACTGCTGTGGACATCTACAGATGATTGCTGTACTTGTGACGAATATATTCAACCTGTAAGAGAATGAGACCATTAATAATTTAAAACAATGAATAAAGTGTGCATTACAATATACAATATACCGGATGAAATAAAAAACAGCAGGAGTATTTTTAAGTTTAAAAAGATGTTTAAAAACAGGGTGCTAGAATCTTATAGTAAAATGTAACCTACAATATTATTTTCTTCTTTTTTTTCTACCATGAAACTCTGGTATTGCAGATGAATTTTAGATTTTCCTATGTTGGCTTATGTTCTTTTCAGGGTCGTTTTTTGTTGATTGTTGATTTTTAATTTTTAATTTTTATCTTGCAAACTTATTTATTTGTAAACATTCGAAATAAAATAATTCATTCATTCATGCATGAAATAATAGGGGAAAGAAAAAGTTAGGAACTTGTTACATTCACCCACACAAGGGCTGATGAATCACCCTCTCTCTCTCTCTCTCTCTCTCTCTCTCTCTCTCTCTCTCTCTCTCTCTCTCTCTCTCTCTCACACACACACTCTCCCAGATCTCTTTCTCTCTTGCCCCTTCCTCATCTCTCTCACACACCCCCCTCTCTCTCGCTGAACTTGCCATTCAAAATATTATATTTTTTGTCCATTATACTAGTGCAGGGGTTTGTTTATATTTGCGGCATCGACGTCAGTGCATTGCTTCCTGATTTCCCAAACTACAGAGTGGCCCGAGGTTCAAACATCACAGGCCATCATTGTAAATAAGAATTTGTTCTTAATTGATTTGCAGAAAAAAAAGAAACAGCCCATTAATCTCGCGTAAAAAAAGAAAAATGGTGCCGTTAAAAGCATTTTGCGTTAACTTTGACAGCCTTAATTATTATTATTATTATTATATAAATGTTTAAATATCAACATTTATCCTCAGTAAATATTTATCAAACTCCTCTGACCTCATCTGGTCTTTCCAGAGAGACCCAAGAGACAGGACAGTAATATATATATCATTGAGGAAAAGGCTCCCTCTTGTCTAGCATATTACACTCTTATACTAAATGTAAAGGTACTGAAATTTGGTACCGATTGATCTAGCGGCAATCGGTACTCGGTAGTACCGATGTAATTCGGTCGGTACCCTTAAAAGTAACAAGTTCAGTACCCAACTCTAGTGACCTTGCTACAACAGGCCTTGCCTCCCATGACAACATTCTGAATGTTGCCAAAAGCACTTCCAAGAACCACCTGCTCAAAGCAGCCTAGCTATCTGTCTGTTCCAATAACAAACCATGCTGTTCCTTTTTTGACTACTACCAGACTAAAGAAGCAGTACTCAACACGCTCTGTAACACTCAGTAACCTCAGACCTATCAGCCAAGGCCGACCTCACTCCCCATCACAGAATCACTAATGTCAGATCGTTGGCCAACAAATCTTTTTTTAATACACTCTGCCGCTTGGACTCATTGCACCCAGACTGTGATTGTTGTAGATGAGACATTTTTTATTGCACTGCACTATTGCACTATTTTACCTGCATCTGCATCGAACATTGTACATATGTCTATACTGAACACTGTGACCTCATTTTTTTTACTTCTAATTTACATATTACTATACTATGTTATTTTATTTCATACTTATCTTATCTTGTCTTGCACAGTCTCTGGAGCGTAACAGTAAGAAGCATTTTGTATAAAAGTATTCTGTACTTCTGTATGACAACTATTAAAGAAACTTGAACTTGAACTTGAACCTTTTTCTATTTTATGCAAATGTGTGTATTTTATTGCAATTTATGTATTTTATCTGCACTTTTTGCACTGCTCTTATTCTGTCTATTTGTATACTCATTCCATGTCTGCACTTTATGCATTGCTTTTATTTTGTCAGAAACCTGCTAATAGTCTTTTATACATTTTAATGTCAGAAATCTATCATAATCAATAAGAAATCTATTCCAATATTATTTTTTATAGATTTGACGATTTTGACGATTGCATACCCACATTTATTTGTGATTTATTATACTTTATACTTATAGCAGAAACGATAGGTTATGACTATAACCAAGTTCTGTTAATTAGGGGTGACGCTTGGCATCACTCATGCACTCCTTCGCGTACGTGCACGCGCACTGAATAAATTCCACAAATGTACCTTTAATACCAGTATTAGTCTGACCACACCCCTCATCAGCTTACCTTCATAAGCAGGTGTGTGGTCACCTGCTCTCCTCCTACCCAAGCTTTCACCACAAGGTGAGGTCAAGGGCTGCAGCGGCGTCGGATGCCAAGCGTCACCCCTAATTAACAGAACTTGGTTATAGTCATAACCTATCGTTCTGTATCATTAAGGGGTTCCGCTTGGCATCACTCATGCACAAAGGGAGGCCAAGCGGAGCCACTGGCCGACAAATACACCCCGCTGAAGGCCCCCCACAACCAACAGAACAGGGAGGGCCGAGCCCCCCCGACCCCCCCTAATGGAGGGCACCCCCCCTATTAGAGGTTTACCGGGAGGGCGACGGACCCGACCGTGCGAAGAGGCACTCAAGCAACTCAACGCACAGGGTGAGCAGACCGTGGCTTGACCCCACGACTACACACACGCACAACCCACATGCCACCCGGGAACGAACGGAGGGAAACAACCTTGTTACTGCCCCCAGAATCACGGGGTCAAGGGCAAACCCAACCCCGTGGCAAGGCCGTAGCAGCGGAGCGCGAAGGAAGACCCAGACCCACCAAAGGGACTGGACCCTGTGGAACGGGGGCCCGGAGAAGTCCATGATGCCAGCATCAATACCCCACCAGGTGGGCACGTAGTGCCCCGCCCCCCACATCGCCAGCGTATTCGGACAAAGGCCCCTCAGCCGAGCGGGCCCCGTCCTCCCCGATAGTACACTGCCTGGCACACTGACCCTGCAACAGGCAGTCGGCATGGCCGTAAGCACACAAAAAAGGTTAACCAACGGAAGCAGGCAGCGCACCGAGGAAAACCAGGCAACAGGCTGTGAACCCTAGCCTGGAGACTGCGGACGAGACAGGCGCCAGAAAGGACAGCTGAACACAGCTGCCCCGGCGGAAGGGGAGTATGCTGGCGTAGTTGCATGACCAAGGCTCCATCTAAAAAAAAACCACCCAGAGGGGTCGAGGCAGAGAAGACTGACACGATTGGCAGACGTCATGAACGTGCACGGGCACCCTCAAACCGGTTAACCCGGGAGTTGACACCGCAGCAATACACCAGAGAACCAACCACCCAGGTGTTACCCCATGCGGTGGTTGGTCCCATAACCCCTCAGGAAAAAACCCCAAAACACACCTGCGCTGTCGCAGCCCGTGTTCCAGTTTCCAACAGGGTTATCCCGGGCCTACAGGTCAACGAAACATTACTTCGGACCGGGTCCGGTGATACGGGGAGCACAGGGTCCCCCGAGGAGGTCAAGACCACCCCAACAGGCCCCTCTTCGTCATGCGTAAGAGAAGAGCGTAAGAATGGAAAACCAGCCCCAGCACCGTACTTGGTATTCCCAGGAGGTCACCCAACCAAGTACTAACCAAGACCAACCTGTATGGCGGCCGAGATCCGACGAGATCGGACGCGTACAGGCTGGCACAGCCGTAAGCCATTACGACAGAGTAGAATACAATGTACCCAACAAGGGTTCCATAGCGCTCAACCCTGTGACACCCGGACCGACCTAGCATTTTTCCCCCTGAAAAAACCCAAGTCCCTCAGGGTACCAGAACAGCAGATCTGCATCCCCGGTGGACAACGGGTTTAACTGATCCAGACCAGCGTGACCAGAACCAGTCCCGTGCCCTAACCACGCCGACATGCCAACTCCAGGAGAAGGGGCAGATATGCGTGTTGATCTTAAACATAAAAAGAAGGCGCCACTCAGACGTTCCGGTGCGAACCGCGCCCAGCAGCCCACCCCCAGGGCGTGAGACCCTTCCACATATGTTCAGATCCATTCCGTTATCATCCCCTGATATGAACGAGAACCCGTCGACAACCACACAGGGCGTCGGAAGAGGAAAAACCCCCATCCCGATTGCTTTATAAAAACGCTGTTTTAACCCCAAGCAATCAAGGCGCGCCAGTCAGTTACCTAATGTCCAACAGAACATCCTGAGTCAGCACTATGTGTGCGTTGGGCATATCCACGTCAATAATAGGCTATTTAGACCATCTTATTGAATCCCCAAGACGCCCAGGGGAACGACAAGAGGGCGGGATGCAACCAACTCCATGAATGAATGAATGAAAACTTTAACCAACAGATTGCAGAAAGGGTACAACATAGTACGGCTCAAAACACACAATCGGTAAGGGGAGGCAGACCTGAGAAAGACGTTAGTCTTGTTTCCATCAGGGGCCCCCATTTCCAATTCATCTAGACACATCCAACTCTTTATAATAATAAAGAAGAAGCATCACCCGTATGAACCCAACTGCACAGCTGGGAGTAAAAAAGCCGTTTTCACATGATTTTACATCCAGTCACTCTTCTTTAATCAGAGAGTAAAGACTAGACCCTCCCAGAAAACCTTCCCACACGAGTGGTAGTCATGAGAAAGACATGCAAACTGTGAGTCACGTGACCAACTGACTCAAGTTTACATAAATCGAGCGCAGCAGACCCGTGAGCCCTACGCTCTAACTCGACACCTTAAGACACCGCAACTCATGGAAGGTGTCGCCATAGCAACACCGCTATGACGGGGGGAAATTCTGCCTTTTTGACTCCTCTCTGTAATAGGAGTTGGCAGGATAACCCTCCCCCCCCCCCCCCCCCCCTGCCAAGACGTCTCACCGGTTCGGCCCTGACTGGCTCAGCAGAAGAGATAAAAATCCCCTAAACCAATCAAGTGGGAAGGAGGGGTTTATTCGACACCCCCTCACAAAAAACCCTTCGTTCCCTACACACAGAAAACAACCGTAGCCATTTTGAAAACCTCCGGTAGAATGCTAATGTATAGCGTAAGCTAATACAATGCCCGCTACCCACAAAATGTGAACAGGATTTACAACAAAAACAAGTCGCATGTGTGTGAATCCTACACCCGTTGACTATGTCGTACATAGCAAAAAACGCTGACCGAGAGTAACGGCTAGGCCGTGGAACGTGTGTGTACGAGTATTACTGCAACTAACAACACAGCATTGTGAGACACATATACTTAGTTCAAGCAATGGAATAACACCAGTTTCTACCTGCATGTGGAGCGTCAAGCTAATATAACCTATTACTGAGTGTATGTTGCAGACCTTGCTTAATCTCGTAACACAACACGACTCATCTCACAATGTAAAAGTGCAGATTCATATTTACACAACCCCACCATATGAATTGTTGAAGAAACACACAGTTTGTTCGGCCAAAACATAGTCCCCCTTATGTCGGGGAACTTCTTTATTATCATAATGTTTTTAAGGCACAAAATCATAGAGGGGCCGGGGAGGGTGTAAAGGAGAGGGGACACAGAGGGGAAAAGTCACTCTCAGCGGCGTCTGCCACCTCGCGGCGCTCGAGTCTTGCCACCCCGAGGAGCCCCGGAGGGACGGTAGGTTACTGTCTGCTGGTCACGACGTTCCCTACCGTCTCCTCCGGTCGTGGATGGGCCGGCGGTAGCAGAAGCGCCGTCTCTTCTCCTGGCCTTCTTGGAGGGGCCAGCAGCGGCGGCGGAGGCAGTGGTAGGGGCGACGGAGACAGCTCGACGTCGCGGAAGCCTTCTGACTCCACCGGCAAGGACGGGAGGCGGAAAATGGGGTTGGAGGATGGATCTCTCCTCTGCCATCTCTCTGCATGTTGAGGTCATCAACCGCAGGGCCTTCCCGAACAGACCAGCGTCGGAGAGGGCGGCCGTCAGAAGAGGGGCTCTCTTCCGTTCCGGCACACGGGCCTGCTCCAGCCAAAGATGACGCTGGCCCAGGGTAGCCAGGGCGCGCACTTTCCCCATGGCTATGGCCAGCACCTGGGAAAGGTGCAGGACAGCTCCTGCCGCCTGGGTGATCTGATCGCATTTGACCTCGTTCAGATCCGTGCCGCCCGTCATAATCCCCGATACAAATCTAGCCGGGTGGGCGATGTTAGACGCCGCAGCCAGCGATTGTGTACCAGCGATGAATGACTGGTCACCCCAATATGCCAATCGCCTAGCCGATTTCCCCTGGAGGACCGGCTTGCATAAGGGTTCCCACACCATATCCGGACAGAGGAGAGCGGCCATCGGACTGTCAAGCCGAGGCACGCCCTCCCCCATACCTTTGACTAACCCCGACACCCGCGTAACTGGTACGTAGGAGGGGGCAGGGGAGGAAACTAACTTTTTGGCTTACCAGCCAACTGGCGAGTATCTGATTTTTTTTACCAGCCAAAAAGATTTTTTACCAGACAAAAAAAATCGCTAATTGTGATAATTACTTCTTTGTATGTCAAGCCGCGTCAATGTTGTGTATGCATCTGGGTAGGCACACTGTGCCTTTAAGACAGCACGGTGGTCTTACGACAGTGCTGTGAACTTAAGTACCGTCAAGTGTTGTGGTAACGTCAGTTGGGTTGGTGTGCTGTTGACGTTGTGTGCACAGTGCACTGGTTGAGCTAGCCCCTTTCGTGACTGCGATGTGCAAGCCAGGGGCTTTTGAGCATGAAATAAAATGTCTAACCTTACGTTGTAGTCCGGTGCGTTTTTGGAAACATTATAGTCATAACAGATACACCTAGCTGGCTGCTTTGAGCACACGGGGCTAACGTTAGCTAGCAAGCACCTATATCTAAAACGCTAACTAGAAGCTAACCACAGTTCCAGTAGACAACATTACACCTCTGATTTAAATGTGTCCTTAGTAACTTATACTCGATGGTTGTACTAGGGTTGGATGCAGTTCCCCGTTGGTCAGTCTGTCTGTTTTCCATATTCTGCTGTGTTTAACGTTATCTGTTTGCGAGTGCTCCTGATGGCTAGCCTAGTAGTACCGCAGGACTTTTATTATTATTATATGTCCGCGGGTTGGCCAGTACTGCGCAAACGTTTATTAAACATTATATGTCCGCGGGTGGTCTTGTGCAGTGCTCTCGTGGCACTGTCAACTAAAGCGAAGTGCGAACACTCAGAAGACGCGCACCGTTTGCCAGTGCAGTGATTGCAGAATGTTTTATTTTTTTGTATACTCGCCAGACTGGCGAGTGGTCTTCATGAATCACTCGCCAAACGTAAAAAATACTCGCATTTGGCGAGTAAAGTGGCCTAATTTCCTCCCCTGGGAGGGGGTTAGTCCCATGATGTTGGCAACCGCCTGACCCCGACGAACATAGGCCCCCATTGATGGGAAAAATGGGTAGACAACATCCACCCCTCTCACTGGGCGACGCTGCCAGCGATGACCTATGAGATCATCAGGGACAGGTGCAGGCAATGGCAGCGGCAGCGGCACGCCGTTTGCGGCGGCGGCTACCGCCATGAGCTCGGGAAACAAAGCCCACAGTTCCCCCTGCGGACCTTCCTCCACCGAACCTGCATCCCTCACATGCAGCAGGCTGCAACTGGTCAAGGAGCCACAGTCTGATGTGGCCGACAGTAGGGCATCCTGCTGATGAGGCCAAGGTGGTTCCTCGACATCTTCGAACAGGGAGCCCCATGGAGCCATTTCTCCCCCCTCCGGTGTTTCCTGAGGAGGGATACTCTCCTCCACGGGACCATCATACAAGAATCCGTCCGCCTCTTCCATGAAGTCCTCAGTTTCCATCGGAAATCCAGAGCCGGACGCATCCTCGCTGGTCTCCAGCAGTTCCCCAAACCCAGGCCGTTCGCGCCTGCATGCTACCATCTTGCGACGTGAACGGGCAGACGCGAAAAGTTTGCGTCGCAAATCCTCCGGCTCCAAAACAACCGACCGTTCACCAATCCATCGGCTGTCTCCTGGGCTGGGTCGGCAACCACGAAAGTGGCAACAGCCCAGCACCAGAACGCACGACGGAGGCGGGAATGGAGAACCGCTGGTGAAGAGTAGGTCTAGCGGGTCTACTCTCCGCAGAATACATTATGACCCAAACTTTTTCTTTACAACAGATATGAGAGAAGAAAAAATTAAGCACAATGTAGACTTGTCACAACTCTTTTCAACTAATCAACACGTCAAGTGGGGTACTACCGAGGCACTTCCTTGTGGTGAAAGCGAGAAGGAGGAGAGCAGGTGACCACACACCTGCTTATGAAGGTAAGCTGATGAGGGGTGTGGTCAGACTAATACTGGTATTAAAGGTACATTTGTGGAATTTATTCAGTGCGCGTGCACGTACGCGAGGGAGTGCATGAGTGATGCCAAGCGGAACCCCTTAATGATACAGAACATGAGTCTGGTCTCTTTTGAAAGGTAACATTCTGAAGTCCCTTACACAATAAAGAAAAATCACATTGAGTGCTAATGAAATAGAGTAACAGAGGTTTGAACACACTGTATAGTGAACTCACTATCCTCTTTTGTTTTGGGTCTCCCTCCAGCCACTTATCAAGCCACCTATCCGGTTGAAGTACAGGAAAAGAAGCAAAATATTTCTTTACAAAACCCTGCACCTGTAAATATCTGAAGAAATGTGAGCGGGAAATGTCATACCTGCCTACCAACTGTTCAAAGGACATAAACAGCCCTTCTTTAAAAAGGTCCTTCACCTTCTTTAGCCCCTTTCCGGCCCATGTTTTGAATGCTGCATCCATGAGTGAAGGCGTAAAAAGTGCATTAGATGCAATTGGGAGACAGGGTGAGGCTTGTTTATATTTGTATAAGTGAGTCCTAAACTGTGCCCATATACGGAGTGAGCCAATCACCATGGGGTTATTTGTGAGGCGCTTTTTACTGAGTGGCAGTGGAGCACACACTAGTGAGGATAGTGATACCGGGTGGGCGGAGTGTTGTTCCATGTCAACCCACACCATTCCGTCTCCCCATGTGATGCAGCCATCCAATATGTCAGTTTATGGATGTTTGCCGCCCAATAGAATTGCAAAAAATTTGGGAGCTGTGCCAAAATGATTCAGAGCGCTCCGGGCGAGTCTGTAGAGCAGGGATCAAAGGAAAAAGATCAAACGATCCAATAACGAGTTTAATCGTTGTTGGCGCAGATTGAGTTAAGGATAGTTTATTTACATAAACAAAGGTTCTAATACAGATTTAATTTAATTGAAAGTCTTTAGAGGTCCAAGGAAAGCTAAGAAAATATCCATCTATCTGTCCCGCTATCCTCCCCCCCCCCCCCCTCTCTCACTCTCCAGCAGGGGGGTTGCCCCTGTCTCCCTGATGTGGTCTGTCTCGCTATCCAGACTCAACTGAACTCCCACTGGAGTCTCTCTCTCTCTCTCTCTCTCTCTCTCTCTCTCTCTCTCTCTCTCGCTCTCTCTCTCTCTCCCTGTCTGTCTGTGAACGGAGTGTCTGACGACTGCTCTGTCTGTCTACTGAGCGAATGTTATCTCTAAAAGAATGTGGCCTTAAAGCTGCCTCTGTCTTAGCCAGGCATCTATTCAACTCTCTCTGTCTCGTCATCTGCTAGCTCTGTCTCGTTATCTATTATTATTATCTGTGTTGCTACGGCGACCACATTTCCCCTAGAGACGTTGCTACGGCGACCACATCTTCCCTAGAAGAGACACCTTTCTTAGCTATTGTCACGACGCCGCATCACAGGCCTTGCATGGGGGACACATACCTCGCCTGAGAGGTCAACCCTTTTACACGAAACACTAAAAGGTGTTATAGTGCTATAGTTTACATAGTACTTATTCCGTTATAATCACAACGAAAACCAGCCATATCTTTCAGGCAGCAACAATTAATCAATTGTAAAAATAGTTGGCAACTATTTGATATACATGTTTTTCGACGTTCTACTGGATTTCTTGTCGGAACTGTACTTTTGTCCAATCAATGTGTTTTTTTTCTTTTCATATATATATATGTCTATTGTAAACAGGTCCTCATGAAAAAGAGATCTGGGTCTCATTAAAGTAATCCCAAGCCAAATAGATCACACCTGAGGCTGAGACACACCCTCTCTGATGAGGTGCCCCAGGTGTGGCCAATGCCTCGTTAGCTCACCTGGCATTGGGAGTCACACGTCTCACCAAGTAGCTGCCTGCCTGCTGATCTCTCTTGGCTCTTCCACAACGTTTTCTAAACCAAGCAGTGTTCTTTTTCACTCACTTTTATAGTCATGGGATTTGATTTGTAAAAAAAAAGGATATGAACCCTGTTTTAATCACCAGGTTCTTGTCACAAGTACACAAAATGTTCTGTCTTCTGGTTCTCGTTCTGTCTTCTGGTTCTTCAGTGAACCAAAGGTTCTCTCTTCTGGTTCTGGTTCTCTCTTCTGGTTCTTCAGTGAACCAAAGGTTCTCTCTTCTGGTTCTGGTACTCTCTTCTGGTTCTTCAGTGAACCAAAGGTTCTCTCTTCTGGTTCTTCAGTGAACCAAAGGTTCTCTCTTCTGTTTCTTCAGTGAACCAAAGGTTCTCTCTTCTGGTTCTTCAGTGAACCAAAGGTTCTGTCTTCTGGTTCTCATTCTCTCTTCTGGTTCTTCAGTGAACCAAAGGTTTTCTCTTCTGGTTCTGGTTCTCTCTTCTGGTTCTTCAGTGAACCAAAGGTTCTCTCTTCTGGTTCTGGTACTCTCTTCTGGTTCTTCAGTGAACCAAAGGTTCTCTCTTCTGGTTCTTCAGTGAACCAAAGGTTCTCTCTTCTGGTTCTTCAGTGAACCAAAGGTTCTCTCTTCTGGTTCTGGTTCTCTCTTCTGGTTCTTCAGTGAACCAAAGGTTCTCTCTTCTGGTTCTGGTTCTCTCTTCTGGTTCTTCAGTGAACCAAAGGTTCTCTCTTCCTCTCTTCTGGTTCTGGTTCTCTCTTCTGGTTCTTCAGTGAACCAAAGGTTCTCTCTTCTGGTTCTTCAGTGAACCAAAGGTTCTGTCTTCTGGTTCTTCAGTGAACCAAAGGTTCTGTCTTCTGGTTCTGGTTCTCTCTTCTGGTTCTTCAGTGAACCAAAAGGTACTGTCTTCTGGGACATCAGTTAACCAAAACGGTTCTGTCTTCTGGTTCTTCAGTGAACCAAAAGGTTCTGTCTCATCTTTCTTCAGTGAAACAAAATTATCAGTTGAAAGCCTCAGACGAAGGCTAAAGGTCCTTCTACTCCTCAGTCTAAGTAAACCTATTAGTCGCCAACTCAATCCAACTAAAGTCTCAACCAGTTTCAACTCCCCCTCATTCTCTCTCTTGTGTAGCGTGCTTAAACACAGCGACGTTTTTAACAAGTGTCACCAATGTACAGTTTCTTCCCCTTCGGATGTATATCTTTTTTGTGATCTCTTTTTACTACACAGTTCTGTATGTCTTGTATGTCATAAATGTCCTGGTGAATTGAAAATGGGGGACCCTGATGTAAACAAGACGAAAGTATTTTTCTGGTCTTCATCCTCTTAGCAGTTGTTTTGTATTGAGCCGTACTGTATTGTACCCATTCTGCAATCTGTTAATAAAGTTTTCAATCAATCAAACCATCTGATCATAAACATCATGTCTCATTTGGTCTGTGTTTCTCATCTAGGTACATCCTCAACTTCCTGCGCACCTCGGTGCTCACGCTGCCCTTCAACTTCAAGGAGAAGGAACTGCTGCGGAAAGAGGCAGACTTCTACCAGATTGAACCCCTGCTCCAGTGCCTGGGAGACCCCAAGCCTCTGCTGCCCTACCCCACAGACACCTACGACGAGGTGGCGGAGCTCTCTAGCACCAGGAAACTGTCCAAATACTCCAACCCTGTAGCCGTTATCATCACCCAGCTCACTATTACTACCAAGGTGAGTTATTATTACTACCAATTGAGTTATTATTACTACCAAGCCAGGTGAGTTATTATTACCAAGGTCAGTTAGTATCACTTCCTGCTTCTGCTATGCAAGCTGCTTTTCACTGTCGCTCCGTGTTTTTCTACCTATCGCTACCTTAATGATTTATTATAGCCCTTTCAACTCTAAATATTCTGTACGTTAACTCCCAGTTCCTATGGTACTTCTCCAGAACTGTGAATTTATTTATTTAGATTTATGACCGCAGTACTTCGCCGAAAGGACGAGTAGCGAGATCTCTCCGTGGGAGGACCAGCGAGATGAAGAAGTCTCTGTCTTATCAGCTACACACAAAGGACTATGTCGGGAACTGCTGAAGGCGAGGCTATTTATGAAAGGCGAGAATACTTCATAAAGACCCCGGCTGAAAGAAAACAAGACCCACCATCACCAGCTAAGTACCTAGCTTAGCTTCAGTTTAGCCTAACCTGAAAAGACAATAAATAAGGGAAGATGCCGGGACTCGGCTCTCCCACAGAATGTACTAGCTGCCTGAGGATGAGTAAGAGGATTGTAGAGCTGGAGGCTCGAGTTTCTATCCTGCACCAAATCCAACAGGATGAGCGACTCATTGACTCTATTTTTGAAGCTACTACAAATATAGCCAACGATACCATGATTGAGACCTGGCCTAGGCTAGCTACAGAACAGCACCACCCAAAAGACGGTCCCTGGCACAAGCAAGGAGCTAGACCAAAGCAGTGGACCACCGTCAAGGATAAAAGGAGAAATAAACGAACCAGGAACACGACTATTACCTCACCCCCGGTACCGCCAGGAAATAGTTTCAACCTACTCTCGGAAACACGCATATCAACACCCAAAGCAAAGAAACTTAGAAGCGTGGCTAACGACGCTAGCGAAGCAAACAGCGAGCGGAACGGAGCTCACGCTAACGACGCTAATAGCAGGAATAACGGAGCACACGCTAACGACGAGACAACGAGGAAAACAGAGCCACGAGCGACACGGCTAGCAAACACGACCCAGACTGAGCTAACGGCTAACAGCGAAGAGACTACCATGCGCAGAGGAGAACGTTGCGGTAGCCGACGCCGAAGGTACGAGACCAACGTTAACATGCCGGCTATTGAGAAGGCTAGTGGTACAGCTAGCGAGGCTTCACCAAGGCCACAGGACTGTGGTAAGAACCGGCAGACTACAAAAACAAACAGCCCCAAAACTGTTGAAAAGAAAAATGCCAACCTCACACAGAAAACAGACTGCATACTGATTGGAGATTCCACAACAAGGTATGTGGAGATGGCAAACACAGAAAATATATGTCTAGACAACACATCTGTGAAAGAGCTGGCTGAAATACTTCCAACACTCATCAGACCGACCATAAAAAAAATTGTCATTCACTCTGGATCGTTTGACATCTTGCGAAAGAAGACGGGCACAGAGACATTGAAAGAGGATTTCACACGTTTAATGAACGCACTAGACAAACATCAGTCTGTGTACATAGACACTGATGTGTCCATCAGTGGACCAATTGCATGCTTTCGCAGAGGACAAGAAGCCTTTAGTCGACTCCTAATTTTTAATTCATGGTTAGGGTCTGCCTGTCTTATACACGGCCTGAAATTCATTGACAATTTCAATGTTTTCTGGAATAACCCAGAACGCTTTCAAAGAAATGGCTTCTTCCCAAATCGCTTAGGTTCGAGGCTTCTAGCAGCAAACATGCATCATGCCTTAATGGCCTCCAAGGATATCAAACTCATACCAGCACGAGAGATAATCACGAAGGACACAATCTCGCCACGAGGTGCAGCAGCAGCACAAGGCGTCCCCCCCCCCCCCCCCCCCCCATATCACACAAGGCCATCTCGTCTGATCAAATGTCCCCAAAAGCACTAGAGTGCAGTACAGTATAGTACAACTGCCATGCCATCTCTCAAAACATACCGGTAATCATAACCAGCCAATGGCATGGTCAAAACGATATGCCATCAATGCGTTTACCTGCTATTAACCTCAGGGCCATCAAGGTCAAGCCAAAGCAGACCTCCTCTAACGAAGTCCAACAAATAAAATTAGCCCTCCTAAATGTCAGATCACTGAATAATAAAACATTTTTAGTAAATGATCTGATTAAAGAAAATAACTTAGATTGCATCTGCCTAGTATAGACATGGCTAAATAATGACACAGCTACATCAATAATGATAGAAGCTTGTCCACCAGACTATAATTTTCTTCAAATACCCAGAAAAAATAGAAGGGGGGGAGGAGTTGCAGCAATTTTCTCCTCAAAACTCTTGTTTAGAATCACAGAACTAGGCGAGTTCATGTCGATGGAATATCTTGCCATTGAGCTCAAAACAGAATCAACGATTATCGTCACAATATACCGCCCGCCTAGACACTCACCAATATTTATACAGGAGCTCTCTGAACTGATCTCACTATGTGTTACCGGATATGATAAGGTGATCCTAAATGGAGACTTGAACATCCATTTTAATAAGAAAACAAACTCCAAAACTATAGAACAAAAAAATCTACTCGATAGCTTTGACCTAACACAGCATATAACAGATGCAACTCACAGGCTTGGGAATACATTAGACTTAGTTATAACAACAACTGGGCTAAGCATAAAAAATATCTCAATAACTGAATTACCTCTCTCCGACCATCACTGTATATTTTTTGATACTCAAATAACCCTTACTAAAACAAAAAAAGAAATCATAGTTCAAAAGAGGCTCCTAAACGACAAGGCTGAATCAAAGTTCATTGATCTTATCAGACTATATGAACCACACAATCATGACAGCTCTCTAAATGAAATGGTAGAAAATCTCAATGATGCACTGTCATCTATATTAAATTCTGTCGCCCCACTAAAAACGAAAAAGAAGAAAACCAGAGCCTCGCCCTGGTTGAACTATAATACGGTCAACAAAGAAAAAAGGAAATGTCGTGCAGCGGAGCGAAAATGGAGAAAAACAAAAACCACCATATGCTGTGATATATACAAAGATGCTTTAACTGCTTATAATAAAACCATCCGCTTAGCAAGGAAAGACTACTTCTCTAAAATCATTACAGAAAATGCTGGAAACTCCAGAATCCTTTTTTCCACTATTAATGTACTACTCAACACTGCCCCTACACCTCCTCAGTCATCAACGGTTAAGTGTGAAGAACTTGCAATATTCTTTAACAACAAAATAACCTTGATCAGGGCCAGCATTACTCATGATGGAAATAAAGCTGATTGCAGCAAACCACGCAATGTAACCATGAGAAGATTCACATGCATCACATTAGATGTACTCTGCAAAACTGTCTCAGAATGTAACTCCTCCACCTCAGACATTGACCCTATACCTACAGCTTTCTTCAAACGGGTGTTTAATAGTGTTTCAAGCCTTGTGCTAGATATCATAAACACTTCCCTTAGAACTGGTATTTTTCCAGATGCCTTTAAAACAGCAGTTGTAAAGCCATTACTAAAAAAACCTAACTTGGATAGTAATGAAATGGAAAATTATCGTCCAATATCCAACCTACCATTCATTAGTAAAGTACTTGAAAAGATAGTTTCAGTTCAAATAAATTCCTTTCTTGAAGAAAACAACATCTTAGAGGAATTTCAGTCGGGATTCAGAAAATATCATAGCACTGAAACTGCCCTCACCAAAATAATCAGTGACCTTAGGCTAAACTCTGACGAGAATAAGATCTCCATCCTTATCCTGCTAGATCTCAGTGCAGCATTTGATACAATCGATCACGATATTCTAATCGATCGTCTTGAAAACCATGTCGGTTTCTCAGAACATGTGCTAGGCTGGTTTAAAACATACATCAGAGGGAGGAAATTCTATGTTAAACTAGGAGATCACATGTCTGATATATACGACAACAGTTATGGAGTTGCACAAGGGAGTTGCTTAGGTCCTTTACTCTTCTCCCTTTACATGTTACCGCTGGGTGATATCATCAGAGAACATAATGTAGATTTCCATAGCTATGCGGATGATACACAACTGTACATATCTGCTGAACCAAATGATACAGCGATTAGCTCCATTACAGACTGCTTACTGGCAATAAATAAATGGATGAGTAAGAACTTCCTGAAACTAAACAAGAACAAAACTGAAATTCTAATTATCGGCCCCAAAACTAAAAAAGAAACATTAATAAAGAACCTGGGAGGACTAACCCATTGGATCAAATCTGAGGTCACTAGTCTCGGGGTTATCATAGATTCAGAACTGAACTTCAATTCTCATATTAGCAAAGTGACGAAAACATCGTTCTTCCATCTCAGAAATATAGCAAAAGTACGACCATTTATTAATCAGAACGATGCTGAGAAGCTAATTCATGCATTCATATCTAGCCAATTAGACTACTGTAATGCACTTTTCACAGGTCTCCCTAAGAAAACCACACAGAGGCTTCAGCTAATCCAAAACTCTGCAGCCCGACTGCTAACTAGAACCAAAAGGAGAGAGCACATTAGTCCAGTCTTACAGTAGCTGCTTTACACTGGCTTCCTGTAACATTTAGAATTGACTTTAAGGTCCTTCTCCTTACATACAAAGCTCTAAATGGACAGGGACCTAGCTACATCGCCAACACTCTAATAAATTACACACCAGCAAGAACACTGCGATCATCAGCTGCTGGACTACTAGAGGCTCCCAGAAGCAGTCAAAAGAGGATCGGTAATGCAGCCTTTATCAACTATGCCCCAAAACTGTGGAACAAACTACCCCAAAACATCAGAGAAGACCTCCTCCACCGTCACACGCCCACCCGTCGCCTTAGGTCTGCAGATGCCAACCTCCTGACACCTCCCACGACCAGGCTCCGGACCTGGGGCGACAGGGCCTTTGCTGCTGCTGCCCCCTCCCTCTGGAATGCCCTCCCCAGCCATATCCGTGATGCACACACCCTGACATCTTTTAAATCAGCCCTCAAAACTCACCTTTTCAATCTTGCTTTTGACCTCTAATTCTGTCGGTGTTATTTTATTTTTGTCATGTATTATTTTTGTTCTGTTTTTTGTTTTGCCATAGTTTGTCTCTCCTGCCCATGTAAAGCGTCTTTGAGCACCTGGAAAAGCGCTATATAAAATAGATGTATTATTATTATTAACTCGCTAGACATCTTTAAAAGACAGCTTATCTCTTTGCTCAGGCATTTCACTGTGGGGTAATGCAGGCAAATATTTGATGCTCTGTTGTGAGGAGAAGATTACTTTTGACCTAAATCTTATCAAAGTTGTTTAACATTCCAGTTAGGTACATCGTGAACATCACCGCCTAGCCAAGGTTGATTCTCCTAACTGGGCCATTTTCATCTGATTGAACAATCTTATCACACCTTTTACTGTAACCTTGCTATTTACATTTTAAATTTTTATGCTCGCTTATGCCTGTATTTTTTTGCTGTTGTATGTCCGTTCTATTTTATAATTTTTAGACAATTTTTAAACTTAATCATTTTAAACTATTTTATTATTTGTATTACTGAATTAAACTGTAAACAGCCTATTAGGATGCTAGATCCTAATGTGAAACACTGATTCACCATACCTTGCTATGCTCGCTCATGCCTGTATTTTTTACTGTTGTGAAGCACTTTGAACGTAAGGTTATGTATATAACCAAGTTCTATGAATTATGGTGACGCTCAGCATCATTCTGCACGCACTTCACTTCGTGCACGAGCACTGAATAAAAATTCCACAATGTACCTTTACATCCCAACATTCGTCTGGCCACACCCCTATCCGCTTACCTTCATAAGCAGGTGTGTGGTCACCTACTCGCCTCCTTCCCAAACTTTCACCACAAGGCGAGATCAAGGGC
The DNA here is from genome assembly GCF_963971535.1 of Notolepis coatsorum. NCBI lineage: Eukaryota > Metazoa > Chordata > Actinopteri > Aulopiformes > Paralepididae > Notolepis > Notolepis coatsorum. Next base: position 175,925,168 of record NC_140170.1, on the reverse strand, counting down.
CGCAGCGGCATCCTGATGCTGAGCGTCACCATAATTCATAGAACTTTGTTATATACATAACCTTACGTTCTATTTCATTATGGCTTCCGCTCAGCATCATTCTGCACAAGAGGAGCTGAGCGGGAGCCAAAGCTCGACAAATGTACCCCGCTGAGGCCCCCCACAACCATCAGACCGGGGAGGACCGAGCCCCCCGACGCTCCCTAATGGAGGATACCCTCCCTATTGGAGGCTTACGGGAGGGAGACGGATCCGACCGTGCGAAGAGGAACTCAAGCAACTCAACGCACAGGGTGAGCAGACCGTGGCTTGACCCCACGACTACGCACACGCACAACCCGCATGCCACCAGGGAACGAACGGAAGGAACAACCCTCGTTACTGCTCCCAAAATCATGGGGTCAAGAGCAAACCCAACCCCGTGGCAAGGCCGTAGCAGCGGAGCATGAAGGAAGACCCAGACCCACTGAAGGGACTGGATCCCCTGGAAAAAAGGGGGCCCGGAGAGGTCAATGGCGCCAGGCATCAAGACCCCACCAGGCGGTCACTTAGTGACACCGCCCCCCACATCGCCAGCGTATTCGGATAGAGCCCCTCCAAGAGCGGGCCCTTACCCCCCAATAGTACACCGCCTGGCACACTGACCCTGCAGAACAGGCAGTCAGCATGGCCGTAAAGCACTCAAAAACGGTTAACCAACGGAAGCAGGCAGCGCACCGGGGAAACCAGGCAGCAGGCTGGAGACCTGAGCCTGGAGCACTGCGGACGAGACAGGCGCCAAAGGAGTCAACTGAAAAACAGCCCCCCCCGGCGGAAGGGGCGTATGCTGGCGTTGTTGAGCACCATGACAAAGCCTCCATTAAAAAAAACCCACCCAGAGGGGTCGAGGCAGAGAAGGCTGACACGATTGGCAGACGTCATGAACGTGCAGGGGCACACTCAACCGGGTAACCCGGGAGTTGACTCTGCTCCAACACACCAGGGAATCAACCACCCTCTCGGTACACAGACGGTGGTTGTTCCTATAACCCCTCAAGAAAAAACTCAAACACACCTGCGGGTATACACTGACTATACCGCAGCACAAGTGTTTCAGTTTCCAAAAAAGGGTTATTCCAGGCCTACGGATCGACGAAACATTACTTCGGACCGGGCCCGGTGGCTGGGGAAGCACACAGGGTTACCAGAGGAGGTCCAAAAGACCACCCCAACAGCCCCCTCTTCGCCACGCGTGAGAGAGGAGCGAAAAGAGAACCAGCCCTAAGCTCACTGCACTTGGTATTCCCAGGCGGTCTCCCATCCAAGTACTAACCAGGACCGAACCTGCTTAGCTTCCGAGATCGGACGAGATCGGGCGCGTTCAGGTTGGTATGGCCGTAAGCCATTACGATAGAGCAGAGTACAACATGTACCCAATAAAGGGTCTCCATAACGCCTAACCCTGTGACACCCGGGCCGACCCGGCATTTTTCCCCCCCGAAAAAAGCACAAGTCCCTCAGGGTACCAGAACAGCAGATCCGCATCCCCGGCGGACAACGGGTTAACTGACCTGGACCAGCGTGACCAGAACCAGTCCCGTGCCCTAACCACACCGACATGCCCACTCCAGAAGAGGGGGTAGGTATGCGTGTCGATCTAAAACATGAAAAGAGGGCGCCACCCAGACGGTCCCATTTGTACCGCGCTCAGTGGCCCACCCCAAGGGCGTGAGACCCCTCTACCTATGTTCTGATCTATTCCGTTAACATCCCCCAGATATGAACGAGAATTCATCGAGACAACCTAGTAAACTGGCGCTCGGAAGAGACAAAACTCTATCCCAGTTGCCCTATAAAAACGCTGTTTTAATAACGAGCAACCAAGGCGCACTTAGCCCCGGCGTGATTCTTAACAGAACACCCCGAGCCAGCAATATGTACGCGTCGAGACCCAAACACATCAATGGATAGTCTAGCAAGACACCAGACATTGTTCCTCCAAGTCATCTGGGAGAACGACACGGAGCCATCGTGCTTTATGTTCCTTCCTCTTTTTATTTAAAAAAGAAAGAAACACAGACTGACATGAATCCCACGTGACGCAGCTGAGGGTAAAAATTGTTTACATTTTTACATCCCGCCACCCTCGCCACAGGGAGGAGACGGAAATCCCCAGAGAGACTTCCCACGCGAGCTGTACAGATTGAAAATAATATATTGCAACATTGAGTTAGGACTCTCCGAGGAGGAGGCACTGAACCAATACACACTCAATAATCGAATTGAATCGAATACACACAATAGAGCAGAACTCCTTTTTTGAAGTTCTACTCATCTTGACAATCTGAGGAGGAGGCTCTGTACTCTGAGGAGGCTCCCTCACTGGGAAGGAGAGTCCGAACTCACAGAAGGCACTTCTCTCTGAGGAGGAGCTTCGTGAGGAGGAGCTCTGACAACTCCCTGAAACAGATCCATAACATGGACCTGAACAACCCACGGAAGTCTTACCACTAGAGACGCGCTCAGTGACGTACTCTATGGTGGGGGAATTTCCGCGGTGCACACGCCCAATCTTCCAGGGCGTGGGACCAGGAAACTCCCTCCCCCCCCCCCCTTACCCTGTAACATGCCGAACAGCAACGTGACAGGAACCTTGAAGGACAGGTGGTTTTAACCCCTGACCAACAGAAAAAGGAAGAGGAAAGGATTACCAGTTCACCCCTTTACGACCCCTCACCCATGATACGATGTAATGACAAATAGAGCATGACACAGTCATAGCCTGCTACATGAAGCATCTAACAGCCTCACATAGCTCATGCGCTAACCTGCTACCTGAGTTTTACTAAGGAAAAAACACAGAACAGAGAGGGCCCCTTTAAGAGCCCCGGTTCAGACTTACACATGTGCTTCTGTGGGCCAAACCTAACCCAGTTGTAGATCACAAGACACACACAACCCTTCATCACAACAAAAAATGGCAAAAGTACACTCTTGCTACAGAGGAACGCCGTTTTTCATAACGAGAGAAGACAGAAGTCCTCGATTATGTATTGGCCACAGGCCTTGCTAAGCACATATGATAAGTGACCAACAACCTTTTCTCTAGGAAAAAATAGTTTCTCAAGCAGAAAGCACAACCCCAGCAATTAAGCTGAGGGTTACATCGTATCCCCACAAACACAGTGACACAATATATTGTAACCAAACATGTCTGAGAGGAGGGGGGGAAGCCCCAGGGAACCGGGGGGACACCCCTCCCATCTTACCCTTGATACGACCAAGGCGAACAGGCACCTCTGTTAATGTGTGAACATACTGTTCATTGTCATCACAGGCTGAGAAAAAGATTCATTACTCAATCACATGTCACTAAGCATAGCTTTACAGGTTTAAATAACCCTCTTAGTTGTGAGTTCACTAGGGATGGGTACCGAATTCGGTACTTTTGAGTTACCGAACCGAAACACGTCGGTACTACCGAGTATCGAATCAAGTGAGATACCGATTTTTATTTTTATTTTTTTTAACTTTTTTCTTTTCATGTCAACGTTCACACGCACAATATATGCTTACCTAGGATTTGACTTGATTCAACAACAAAGCAGTCGGAGCAATGGCAAGCCGAAAACTGTCGAAATTGTAGTTATTTGAAGTTTGGATTTTTTTTTCACGACTGAGGTAGGTAAATAAAATTTCTTGAGACTAAAGTACAGAAAAAAGGTACCATTGGGTACCGGTATCGATTCACAGGTACCGGTACCGGTATCAGTTCAAATGTGAAAGGTACCCATCCCTAGAGTTCACCCACGGTACAAGTACAACGCTACATGAACACACATGTTCTCATCACAACCAAACCAGTTCATTTTACACACGTAAAAAACAATGCCGATTTACTACAGAGAGAAGCTATACCAGTGACAAGACAATTCACACACAACACGCGTCGTATCCTCAATGTATTGCAGCAACACATGTTTTGGAAACATCGTTATTACAAAACATTTAGAAGGGAAGAAAAGAAGAAGTGTTTAAAGTCCGGTCGGGACTCCTACCTTCACCCAGAACGCCGGCCGAAAGAACAGCAACACTGGTTAACGGGACACCGAGTTGAACCCAGCACCTCCTGCGCCGGTGACGAGGGTATGTCCGCAACGCCACCCAGCCGCCGTTCTCCATATTGACGAAGTCCTCGCTGGCACTGGCAACCGGGTGTAGGGTCGACTAACATCCTCTGTCAAATATGACGTCGTAGTCAGAGTGTTTTAAGGCATGTTATAGTCACAGTATCGTTTCAACAGTGTAGCATTAAGCTAACAGCCGTCCGACTGATAGCAACAAGCTAACGTTTACTAGCCTGGTAAACACAGCGAGCTAGCACCGCAGCTAACAGCTGACTGGCTAACACAGTAGGCCACAAACTAGCACGCCAGCTAAGCAGCTATCACCTGAACTGTACACAACGACATAACAAGCCACACTTCCGACAGGCCGCTGTCCAAGTCCCTCCCCATCCTAAGAGGGAAGAGAAAAAGAATGTCAAACACAGTTTTCAACTGTGATATACCAGACATACAGCGGAGCCAGCACAATTCCCATTTCGGGCTGCAGCCGACTTTGAGCATGGAACTCCCGATAAAGAAGATCCTATGCCCACATTTCCTCGTTAGGGTGTACTTTCACTTTTATGTGAAAGATGGGGCCTGCACGGGACAGAGAAGCATCCGCTCGTCCAGAGAATCCTGGGTTCACCAGGTCCTAGTCGCGGCCCACTAGATTGACCATCATGGGCATCGGACCAAGATCCTCCGACCGCCGTTTAAGAAGCCGAGCAGAGGACCCCAGTCTGGAGTCGGCGTTTCGTAAAATTGTCAGCTAACCCCCACAGCATCAACAACAACCAGAGCTCGCAAGCAAAACAGTACGTACCCCACCCTGGAAGCAACCGCTTTATCACAACAGTCGGTGCTTCCCACAGTCCAGCTGTATGGCCGGAGGGCCAAACCCATCCAGCCGCAGCAAGGAGGACTGTAGTTGGGGAGCATGTTAGCGTCGTGAGCTCCTAATACGAAAAAGCCGTTGAAGGTCAGAATGATCATCATCTTCCAGACATTCCAGTGACGAAGACAATATCGCCGTATTTTCTCGAAATAGTGAGAGAGAAAATAAAGATATGATGTCAACGTATCTTCCCGTTCTTTTGTTTTCCAACTTTCTTCTACTAACAACCTCGTCAAGTGGGGATCTACCGAAGGCACTTCCTTGTGGTGAAAGTGAAGAAGGAGGCGAGTAGGTGACCACACACCTGCTTATGAAGGTAAGCGGATAGGGGTGTGGCCAGACGAATGTTGGGATGTAAAGGTACATTGTGGAATTTTTATTCAGTGCTCGTGCACGAAGTGAAGTGCGTGCAGAATGATGCTGAGCGGAAGCCATAATGAAATAGAACTGCAACCTCTGTATGAAAAGTGCTATACAAATAAAGATATTATTATTATTATTTATTATTATTATTATTATTATTATTATTATTATTATTATTATTATTATTATTATTATTATTATTATTATTATTATTATTATTATTATTATTATTACCAAGGTCAGTTATTATTACCAAGGTCAGTTACTATTACCATGGTGAGTTACTATTACTACCAAGGTCAGTTATTATTACTACCAAGCTGAGTTATTGTTACCAAGGTGAGTTACTATTACCAAGGTGTGTTATTATTACTACCAAGGTGAGTTATTATTACCAAGGTCAGTTATTATTACCAAGGTGAGTTATTATTACCAAGGTGAGTTATTATTACCAAGGTGAGTTATTACTACAAGGTGTGTTATTATTACTACCAAGGTGAGTTATTACTACAAGGTGTGTTATCATTACTACCAAGGTGAGTTATTATTACTACCAAGATCAGTTATTATGACTACCAAGGTGAGTTATTATTACCAAGGTGAGTTATTATTACCAAGGTCAGTTATTATTACTACCAAGATCAGTTATTATGACTACCAAGGTGAGTTATTATTACCAAGGTGAGTTATTATTACCAAGGTCAGTTATTATTACTACCAAGATCAGTTATTATGACTACCAAGGTCAGTTATTATTACCAAGGTGAGTTATTATTACCAAGGGGAGTTATTACTACAAGGTGTGTTATCATTACTACCAAGGTGAGTTATTACTACAAGGTGTGTTATCATTACTACCAAGGTGAGTTATTATTACCAAGGGGAGTTATTACTACAAGGTGTGTTATCATTACTACCAAGGTGAGTTATTATTACCCAGGTCAGTTATTATTACTACCAAAGTCCGAACCCAGGGGGCAGCACCTACGACGGCTACATTGAAAGGAGAGAGGTTAATTAACCTGACCAGCAACACCTGCGTCAATTAACCTCCACGACTGCTGCTTCAGCGAGTCTCTCCAGACTTCACCTCTACAGCCGACACCAGAACCCCCCCCCCCCTCCTCCCACACAGACACAGTGAACCCCCCCCCCTCCTCCCACACAGACACAGCTGACACCAGAACCCCCCCCTCCTCCCACACAGACACAGTGAACCCCCCCCCCCCTCCTCCCACACAGACACAGCTGACACCAGAACCCCCCCCTCCTCCCACACAGACACAGTGATTACCACTTTGCATTCAAATCACCCACTTATGTTAAAAGATTAAGATGAGGAGGGGTGCAGATGAGGACAGTGCCTACCCTCATGTGTCTTCAAAACAATATGGAATAAATGCATGTGGATGTAGCAATTATGTGAGATCATCATGGGGTACATGATGGAACGATCCAGTGCCTGTCCTCATGTTATTCTGAGAAACAACTGGCCTAACTTCTTATGAAAATGCAAACAGATGTTGACACACGTCAGAGACTACTGTAGTTGTGATGAGCACAATGTTGCTGGTTATGAAGCGTGATGTTGGTGGATGAAAGTGTTCCTCACGCCTGAGCGAATCAACCAGAAATATAGACCGCTACAGCAGCTCAGAAAAGTACAAGGCAATGTATAATGGTAGACAAATATTATTCCCATTATGTGAATCGACGCCGTCTAACCTGCCTTGTTAACCCCTTAAGCATACCCCACATTTTGCATAAAACGCCTGACGATTGCATACCCAAAGTTATTTGTGATTTATTATACTTTACTTTACTTATAGCACATACATGAGTCTGGTCTCTTTTGAAAGGTAACATTCAGAAGTTTTTTTTACCTACTTTTTCTCCCCATTTTTATTTATTTTTTGATCCACTTTTTCTCCTTATTTTTCTCCCATCCAATTTCGCCTCGCCAATCCTCCCTTCAATTCTTCCCTCCCCTGTCTTGAACGTTGCTAGACTATGCCTCCCACTGGTCGGCTGCAGTGAGGACCAAGCCTTGCATCACGTGTCCCCTCCGGTACACGAGGAGGCAGCTGTCGCATCTTTTCACCTGCACAGCGCGATCTCTCAGTGGCGAGGAGTAACGCGTGGGAGGCTCACGCTGCCCCCGTTGCTTCCTGATTCTGCTGTACAGGCGCACCAACCGACCTGTAGGAGTCGCTGTCCACAACGTCTAATCCCCACCCACCGGCTTTCCCACCCCTAACACTGCCAATTATGTTAGTATGAACGACCAGCCAAGCCGGTAGCAACGCAGAGAGCTGGGCTTGAACCCAGCATCTCCTGCGTTAGTGGCAAGCGCCTTGCCCACTGTCACTTAGCCGCCCTTCTCCCCCTTTTTCTGTGATTTTTCTCCCATCCCAATTTTCTCTCGTGCCAATTCTCCCTTCCCTCCCCTGATCGTTGCTCGCCGGTCGTAGGGAGGATAGAAGCCCATCACATGTCCCCTCCGATACATGTGGAGGCAGCCAGTCACATCTTTTCACCTGCCAGCACGGACTCTCATTGGCGAGGAGTAACGTGTAGGAGGCTCACACTGCCCCCGCCATTTTCCTGTCTTTGCTGTGCAGGCGCCCTGACCGACCTGTAGGAGTCGCTGTTTACAACGAGCTGACTCCCACCCTTCGACTCCCCTCCCGCTGGCTCTGCCAATTGAGTCAGTATGACGGCCGGCGGTGTCTCTTGCGTTGGTGACGAGCGCAATGTCCGCTGCGCCACCCAGCCGCCCTAACATTCTGAAGTTTGAGTGCTAATTTAATAGAGAAACAGAGGTTTGAACACACTGAAATAAAATATTTGCTCCTTACTTTTGTGTTGACTTGTTGCCAGATGCCTGTTTTTGGGTTCCAGCTGAGAGGTAGGAGCTGTAAAACATAACTGTTCCATAGCCTTAAGTCATACCGATACAAAGTTTATAAAAATCGCACGTAAAATTTGTGTTTTACAAAGGTTTTTGTAATGTGTGTATTATCGATTATCCAAAATGGCCGTCGGCTTCCATTCATTCAGACACACGAGTCAAAACAAAGAACTTCTTGGTCTTCTGCCCCCTTCTCTTTGCAATCAGTGCTTGTCTGGGATCGCTTTCGGAGTAGACACTCCTTGGCTACAATGGTGGTCAATCATTTTCGCCATCAGCAGTGACTGGTCAGTTCAGGACAGTTTACAACCGGACGTGGTCACTCGTCCGTCGGAGCGGCTTGTCAAATGATGCTCGCCGGTAACTCGAGACCCCGAAGCACGCAATAGGTTGAGTGTGGTGACAATCGAAAGGTGGCAAATTAAACTTTCCAACAATATATTGGTTGCACGGCAAAAGATGCAGCCTGGAGCCGACGCACGGGTGTGACGTACCGTATACGGCAATGTTCCCTCTAATTTTTTTTCGGTCTGAGCAAACACTCAAACCTCCTGAGCAGATATCAGCAACTGAGCAACATACATCACCTGCAGATTAACCGGTTGGTTGATAAGTGGCGGTTTGTAAAAAATCTGAGAATCTTAATTTCCCTCAATGTCTAACATAAAAATATATACATTTTGCTGATACACAGAGAAATAATACAAAAATGCATATTATATTCCTTAATTAAATATTTATTTGACCACTGATTGACGATACAGAGCAAAGTCCTTACTTTGGTGTGAGTCGTGTCACTAACTTTTGTCTTTTTAGGAGGCTGACTCGTCATTATTTTATTAAGTGAATTATCATGCGACTTCAAGGGTGACCATATTGTGATTTCTTTTAAAGAGGACACTCTGCCTTCAGCCTCAAGATACTTAATGATACTCAAAGTTTACTCAAAGATGCCTTATCATTATAATATATTTAAAGTATGCCTCCTCTGTATTGATATAAAATTATTGTTTATATAATTTTATAATACAAAATAATATTTCTCTATAACCAAAGTTACTCAACATGCTGTATTATGCCTAAAGTAATCTATCTGACAAATCTCAAGAAAATAACAATCAACCTATGACAAAATAATATATATTTTCAAGTCTTACTGGACAAAATAAATAACAAGAAAAATATGAAGTAATGTTCTAAATAATACCTCTTCTGTATTAGAAAATCCAGCATTAAAAAATATATCTTTGTATCTTTTCAATGTAATGTATATTATAAAACAGTAATCTCACAAAGATACTAATTTAAAAGTGCACTATGCAGTTTCAGATTTGTTGCAATTAGTGTACTAAACTAATTTATTACACACATAATCCTTAGAATGATTGTATCATAAGCATCTTATCAAACCAAAACATCATTTTGAGGCATCAAAATAGTTTTCAATTATTTTCTTTCTCTCTCTGTATAGCTGCATTCTTCAATCAATTCGGTCAACTTTGCCATCAAACTCTCGCCTCGCACTGCTTTGTTTGTAATGTTTTTCTGTGTCCATGTGGGCTTTGAGGTCGCCAGCACCTTTATTAGACACAGAAACATATGGTCAAGCTTTGCACTCATTGCACTCCGCTTCCAATTAGTCTCGCCCGGGACGATAAATTGGAAATTTTCTCTGCAGTTCATCTGTAATGTACATTTTCGCGTTTGCATTGTGAGGAGCCAGCGATGCTGGTCGGATCTGTGCTTCCTGCTCTGTTGTGTGTGTCTGTGTGAGCGCGCAGTAGCGCCGCCCACAAAGCACTGAAAGCGAGGTTTCTCTTGGTAACGTAACGTCAATGCGCCAGTCAATTTAACTACATGCATATTTTACACAAACGTTTCTGTGCGCAACAGATTTCAGATGTGCGCGGGAGCGTTTTGCCATGTGTGCACGGGCGCACCTTAGGGGGAACATTGGTATACGGTAGGCCGAATGTTAAGAGGTTAAGGAGCTCACGGTTCCTCAGAAAATGGCAACATTTTGTGTAATTCAGAAATACGTCGAAATTCTGTTACTATGCTTGAGTAAATTGTAATGAACCAAAGGAGAATATAAATTATTATTATAATTTTTTTTCATCTTTGACGGTGAATAACACCATGCTAACATTGACCAGACATGAACAATTCTGAGTACATTCAGCACCTTCTTGAGATCAAGTGTACTAAAAATCTAAGCAAATGAATAAAGGGCAGATGATTTACAGTTTTCTTTGTAGATACAGTACTGAATTTTGCCATCCAGACACATGCAATTTGAAATATGAATATAGAATATAGAATATCAGGCCTATAAATTACCTTATTATGGCCAAGTCACACATCTATGGATCGGCCAAATAAATGTTTCCAATGGCAGAGTTCAATCTGGATTTAGTAGTACCACCAGGCGCCCCTGACAGGGCAGCAAAAAACGTGAATGAAATCTACTGTAAGTACAGTTACTTTTTTGTTACTTTAATGTAAATAGCTCTGCCATTTTTCATCTGATTGAGCCATGTTTTTTTTCAGACGTTCATAGAAAGGTAAAAAAAACGAACTACGTTCTATTTTATTGCAATAATGTTCAGGTTTGTTCGACCCGTGAGATATGATCCAGAAAATAATGTTGAAAAAAGATTTCACGTCAGACGGCTCCAAGTTTGACAGGGGCTGGTGTGAGCTGGGTAGTGTAGTTTTATGTAATTCGAAAGCCCATCGAAAGCCCTGGGTCTCCTCTCTCATAAGACTACACTCACTTTTGGCTGCGCCATTTCCTTGCGTCAATATCTGCCGGTTTGCGACTCAATGCACTGAGATTTCTATAAACTCATATGTATTCATATAACACTTAAAATCATTGGTAAACAAACAGTGCTGAAAATATACACTTTGACTGCTGTTTTGATAGGGTTAGGGTCTTTACTCTTGGCTACATTTGAGGGAAAAAATGCTACATTAATTAATACAGACTGTATTGATCTATTGCGTGAAATTATTGTCAGTCCGGTACTGCTCAGGCTTAAGGGGTTAATACGACTTGTAAATATGTTAATTATTGTCAGTTAGTCTGGCTGTATTATTTCCCACGCTGTGTGAAAGAACTACAGTTTTGTCGGAGGGGAGTGGCTAAGTACTTTTGGTCTCAAGTTTCGATGACGGAGATGGGCAGAAATGACAGCTGGCACCAAATCCATTCCGAAGAGACAACGAACATGGACCCAGTACTTTGTTGGCGGTTTGAAAATATGCTGACAAACATTAAATATCTTATAAATAGTATTTGAATAGGTAGATTATCTTCTCTCCGTCAAAATTGAAAGTGTATCTCTTCGTCGCATAAAGGCTGGCTGGCAGTGTGCATAGATAAGGCATAGAATAAAGGCATAGATTATTGAAATTAGTTTTCTCTAAATCTATTTCTATATTTCCTATTGTTTCTTTATCTACTCCAGTCCACTCCGCAAGTCAGACAGATACGTGATGCTCGCACTGCTTGCGCTGCTCGTGTGTGTGGTGGGGGAGGGTAAATTGCAGGAAGATATTGGTCCAAATATGAAGGCAACATCAACATTCATTTATTCTCTCTCCCCCTCTCCCTCTGTGTGTGTGAGAGAGAGAGCTTTTATAGTTGAAACGTATTTAGTTTTTGATTTAACGTTCCGCTGTGATCACATACAGAATTATCACCTATTTTGTCATTGTCAGCTCTTTGTTGTATGTTTTTACAGTGTGAGTTACATAAATTGGGTTTTTTTGTGATACAAAAGCCTCTGTTCCTCTCCTTCCTTTGAGTTAAGCGCTTTTTACAAGGTGCGTTTTGACTCCACAATGGGACCCGGTATGGAGATGGTAGCAGTGCTATTCTGAGGCCTAACCCTCAAGAGCATTAAGAGCTCCTTCCACTCCAGAGATATTGTTCATGAGGTGTTATATCTTCCTTCCCACTCTGATGAGGGAAAGGAGTATGCATCTGTTATGTCCTATCCACACTCTCACTTATCTATGTGAAAAGCACGGCCGACTTCAGATCCACCCAACAGCTGTTGGCTCTGTCTTAATGCTTCTTTTCCATTGCATAGTACCTACTCGACTCTACCCTACTCTACTCTACTCGCTTTAGATACCTGGTACTTCGTTCCTTTTCCACTGCAGGTAGTACTCCGTTTGTCTCCGGCGGGGCCGCTGGCGTACAGCGAGCTCCGTGAGCATAGCTATGTCCGTGGGGGCTTGGAGCAAGCCAGAGTAAACACAGTTTTCAATCAATCAATCAATAACAACATTAACCAGACTCTCGGTGTGTCTATTCCGCTAACGTTAACGCTACCTCTCGTGTCTATTCTGCTAACGTTAACTCTACCTTGTGTCTATTCTGATAACGTTAACGCTACCTCTCGTGTCTATTCTGCTAACGTTAACGCTACCTCTCGTGTCTATTCTACTAACGTTAACGTTAGCATTAGGTAATAACCGGTTTAAAATGGATGATGATGATTACCTCACGTTGTGTCTATTCTACTAGCATTAACGTTACTAGTACAAACAACCAATAGCGAGTTATATTGATCACGCTATGTATGTTAGCCAAATGCTAACGGTAAAGCGTAATCACATAAGCTAACAAATCAGCGATCTTTTTGTGAGAGTAAACTCTCCGCTTGGTGGTAAATTGTGTTGATGTTGATTTTGTTTCATCAATAAATGAGGCAGAATACACAGTGAATGTATCCTTTTTTGTTTATTGCACTTGTTCCTGCTGCAAACATAATGAAATCCTACGCGAGGCATTAAAGATGGCGGCTTTCTGTTTTTGTGCAGACGCTCCAACGTGTGACGCTTCTCTCTTCTGACCAATCAGTGGTCTGCAGTGTTTCACGTCACTTTCTGGTACCACTTCTACCGGCTTGGAACCTCGACAGAGCAGGGACTAAAAAAGTTGCCAAAAAAGTACCTGGTGCCAGGTATTTTGGCAATGGAAAACCGAAAAGGCAGAGTAGAGTAGAGTCGAGTAGGTACCATGCAGTGGAAAAGGGGCATAAACAACGTCTGTGACATTGGCTGTGCCAGGGCATTGCCCTCTGCTACACCCAAGTAGGACAGAGTTCTCCTACCACCTGTCCTTCTCAGGGGGATCTCAGTGGAGGACATCTGCGCAGCAGCCTTGTGGTCTTCCTCGTCCCCTTTCATCAGGTCTTATCTGTTGGACACATGTCTTACGCCGGGACCACACAGGACCCAAAGCGCTGCGGTAAATTCTCGTGAGAGCAGTAGCCTGGTTGTTCACACCAGCAGCGCATTTCTCCCATGCACCAGTCTGCCTCGCTGCTCTTTTAGAATCGCATTTAGAGCTGATCTTTACAGCAACAACCTCATCAATCAAGTAAATCAAGTAACAACTCATCAATTTATAATGGTATTTTTTACAGCATGCATACATAACTATATATAATATAAATATAATATTGATATATATATATATATACACACACACTAATAATATATATAGTGCTGTCAATAGATTAAAATTGTTTAACTAATTAATCTCACAATTTTCTGTAATTAATCTAGATTAATCTAGATTAAAAATAGCATTTTTCTACTTAAGACCGAAGTAACAGATATTTACTTGAGTAAAATCATGGAATTAATATAAAATCAACACAAAGAAAGTATATTTAGATTCAAAGACTATTTTAATAGCTTTCTTTGAATACAGTTTCTCTCCTGTGAAATACAAATGTTCACCAAAACCATCAACATTGACTCGGCTAGACCTCTTATATCCGTGGCGCTAAGAATGAAGATTTTTCACTCCATAGATTAATCTAGATTAATTTATTTTAATGCTTTAAATCATTTAAATTCATCTCCAAAGTTAAAGCATTCATTTTGACAGCCCTAAATATAAGTATTATTATTCTGCTCTTTATACTAGTTTATAGCAGTTATCATTGCATCCTGTATGAAAAAGTTGTGTGGTCTTCTCTGTCTGAGAGACATGACGTGTATTTGTTTATCTACAAGGCCCTTGTTAAAAAACGGACATCTTGCATCACATCTATGCTAATGACTGCAGGACCTCTGGACCGTACTGCACAGGGTCTAATGACTGCAGGACCTCTGGACCGTACTGCACAGGGTCTAATGACTGCAGGACCTCTGGACCGTACTGCACAGGGTCTAATGACTGCAGGACCTCTGGTCCGTACTGCACAGGGTCTAATGACTGCAGGACCTCTGGACCGTACTGCACAGGGTCTAATGACTGCAGGACCCTCTTCTGGACCGTACTGCACAGGGTCTAATGACTGCAGGACCTCTGGACCGTACTGCACAGGGTCTAATGACTGCAGGACCCTCCTCTGGACCGTTCTGCACAGGGTCTAATGACTGCAGGACCCTCCTCTGGACCGTACTCCACAGGGTCTAATGACTGCAGGTCCCTCGTGGGAAGATCTGCCTTTAGTTTCTGTGCTCCAACCACTTGGAGCATTTCATTATAATAATGGTAATAGATAGTGATGGAATACCTCTGTGGATCTGCAATGTTCCATGTTTCTGTTTAATAACAGTCATTTGTGAGAGCAATGTAAATCTAAAGAGGGGGGGGGGGGGGTAGGCCATGTCACAATAAGCATAAGCATAGACTGTGAACACTGCAGCATAACGTTGGATTGTATGAAATGTGTAGACAATTAGATGCTCATGAAAGTAATGCCTTCCCATCTGTTGATGTCAATCACTGTCTACTGATGAGCAGACATGATGCTCTCAGCTGCAGTAATGGATGTTTTCAAATGCTAACCCAATGCTAACTCACTGTTAAACTTCAATTCCACGCATGTGCTTGCGTACTGCAATCAATAATGGTTGAGTGTGGGCAGTGGCTACAACCATAGAGGGGGCGTTAGGTATGCAGATGAGAATTCTTACACGTCAGAGGTACGCGTAAATTCAGAATGGCTTAGTTCAGTGGGGGAGGATCTCGTGACATCTGAACTGGACGAATGCGCCAAAATGAGAATTAGAGACATAGACAGTGTTGGTACAACCCCACATTGCTAGAAAACAATGCAAACCCCTGGAAAAGGCTATTTATAAGATAGTTCCCCTTTAAGTAAAGGAACTGTGTACTTCTTCCATCACTGATTTTAACACACAACGTTGTTCTTACAACGTGACACAAAGACAACATCAAATCAAGAGTGACGGAAGTGCATCAGAGCGGCTAACGTTAGCTGACAGTTAGCTAAGCTAATCCCTTTAGTTAACTTAGCTAATTAATTTGTCTAACGGCAAAAACGTAATGTTAACATAATGATAGTAGGGGCGCGGCGCCCGAGTGGCGAACCACGTAATGCGCTGCGTGGCAACACGGCCGACCCGGGTTCGATTCCCGGACCCGCCGTTCTTTGCCGAATGTCTTCCCCTGCTCTGTCTCCCATTCCTCCTCTCTCTCTCTAGCGGACTGCCCCGTAGTAAAAACCCAATAAAAAAATCTACAAAAACATAACTTGTCCGAAAGGACAAGTAACATTTAACATAATGATAGTAATGTTACATAGTGTTGGCAAAGTTAGCTATCATTATGTGGATGTCAACTACCTAACTCATTCAGCGCCGGGGCTTAATCCGCGAGATGGCGCTAGTACGCCACCGCTGTAAATCACAGCGAGATTTGCGAGTGCTTAAAATATATCTTAAATTATAGCCATGGGTCTAATACACCCGTCGATTATCAGTGAGTTGCTTCCAGTCAACATGTACAAAACGGATTGTTTTTTCATCATTTCCGTTTTATACCGTTTTGAATATGAGTATAACTTCGGGTGCTTCTGAGTAATTCCAGAGAAAGACGCGATAATAGCGTTTTAGTGGAATACACTAAACACGTTGTAATTTTTTGCCTGATTAGATAGGTACTTTATTGATCCCCTTGGGGAAATTCCAGTGACATACACATACAGCTCATCGTCTCATTAACAACATCATATCACAATCATTAAATTTTTACAGGCCCTCTGGGAGATAAGAGTGGCGAGCGGCTTCCCACACCCCCAATCCCTAGTCCCCCCCCCCCTTCCTCTGCATTGGCGCTGCACTGTCGGCTGCCTCGTGTGAGGGAGACCTCCCCCACCCAGGACTTGGCTTGTGCACTCCCCCCCACCTCCCCCCCCCCTCTCCCACTCCCCCCCCCCCTACAGCCCTGTAACAACCCCAACCCACTCCCCCCTCCTTCCGTAAATGGCGCTGCCCATGACGGCTGCCAGTCTGTTTGCGGTGGTGAATATGCATATGTTTGTCTCAAGGCTCTGTACCATTATTACTATCTAAAATGTAATAATTGTGGAATATTACTGTAATGAGCTGTATGTGTATGATCCAAGCGTCCTATGATCCTCATAGGAGCATAACAGAAAAAAGCATTCCATGTGAAGGTATTCTGTATCTTTGCATGTCAACTAATAAAGAAACTTGAAACTTGAACTTAACAACGGCACAACATAAATTCAAACAGGCATGTACATTTGTTGACACATGTCGACTACAGAATGCCTGAGACACCACACCGTATGCGATTGTCGGCTGCAGCAACACCGGGGTGTCGTTGCGCCAGGCGGGAGGGAGGGAGGAAAGATTGTCCAGCAACGGGAGGGGCAGGGACAGGGGGATAGGACTTTGGTGATGAGACAGTCTTATGCTCCCCCCCTCCAGCATGCATACTAGTCGGCTGCCGTCATAGGCGCCAGGCGTACACGCGGGAGAGGGGATTGGGGGTGGGGGGGGGGCACTTGCCACTCTTATCTCCCAGAGGGCCTTCGACTCCAGCAGCTCCCTGGTTCGACCTTGGTCCAGGAATTTGTTTTGGCTGAACTGACTGGCAACAATTTCTCCCAGCCACGTCACTTTAAATTTGATTTGAGTAGAGTGAAATATAACTCTATTGATTTGAGTGGAGTGAGTTTTAACAACTCCGTCCAAATGACTGAATGCATTAGTCCAAGTGTCCAAGTGTCTTAATCAGTTCATTTTGGTAGGTCCTGTGCGCGGTAAACAGATCCAAAATCTTCTTATTGCAGTCCAAAAGCTTTGATAATCCAAAAATGACCACGTCTTCAAGTTGGTAGCCCGATTATGATGTCCCAAGAGGCAGAGAGGGTTAGCCTTATTCTGCTTCTTGACGAAAGTATGCAATCCACTGATTAGATCCATTTCGAGTTGATTTGAGTATAGTCCGGCAACCGGCACGAAACAGAGCATAGCAGCCTCGGGCTTCATGGAGCAGTAGAGGCGGCGGTAGGAACGGCCTTGAGGAGCCTGGGGAGAGGAGAGAAATGCGACTGTCTCTGGGAAGGGCTGGGAATCTAATCTTCCTGAAATCAACGCTAGATCATCATTATTATCCTTCCTCATGCAAAAATGAAAAGAGCCCTGGACCGCGGGGCTCCGCCGCCGCCTCCTCCCACTCAACGGCACACAGCCACACATACACATACACACACACACACAGCCGCGATCGGGGTAGAAAGACATATCAGATCAACTATCAAATTTATATATAGTGTTCTTACCTTGTATCTGATGTAATGCAAAAGAAATAATCCAATTATCTGATCGCCATTTGAAGTACTGAGTGTGGAGGTCCATGCCACGTTCAACAGCATTGCATATTGAGGGGGGGGGGGCAGCCTTGCAGATGTATCGTTGAAACAGGTTACCTCGCCTGAGTATTTAAACCACGCCCGCACGGCTTGGATCGTCCCAGAAAAGAAACTACACCATTCCCAGTGGAGTGCAATACCAGCTGGAAGGCGTAGGCGGCGGTATTTGCCCTTTTGCAAGCTCAGACCCATTCCCAACGATAACATCAGGCTGGATGGATGAAAATGAATGGATATCGCTAATAAAAGAAATAACAATTAAAACCCAACTATACTCGTGATTGGCGCTCAAGCGATGACGAGTTAACCCGACTATCATCGTGACTGGCGCTGAATGAGGTAATGGTAACTAACATCATTACCATAGCAACCCATGATGTCTGAACACACAAATCCAATTTGATCACTTGCAAATAAACAGTGCTGACAGTTTAAGGTCTGATTTGTTTCTCAAATCGCCTGCAGTCTGAACAAAGAAATGGAGAAGGATATGAAACATGAATTCCACTGAAAATGGATAGCTCGGAAAATAACAGTTTAGCTTGGAGGTACAGATTTCAATAACAACACCCCTGTCAGATATCAATAACAAGACCCTTGTCAGATACTAACCTCTTAACAGGCAGGCAGAAAAGTGGCAATTTTTCTTTACTTGAACTTGAGGACTGCATACTTTTTTTGCAAAGCTTAGCTTTATACTTTATACTTATAGCACATGCATGCGCCTGGTCTCTTTTGAAAGATAACATTCTGAAGTTACTAATGCAAAAAAAAAGGATAATCACTTTTAGTGCTAATGAAATAGAGTAACAGAGGTTTGAACTTGAGTTGAACTTGAACTTGTGTACTCACATTTCTCTTTAGTGGTTGCAAGATTCCAGATTCCATTATTCATAGCATAGAGGTATGAGCTGGAAAACACAGCGGTTCCATAGCCTGAAGTCTTATGTAGTACTGTTCCAAATTAAATTAAGTAAAAATCCGTTCAGAAATGAGTGTTTGAGAGAGGTTTTAGTAAACCTACGGCAGAAAAAAATATAAGTAGCTAAGTGTTGTGTGATGTGCTCTCCTACAGTAACGTTAACTAGCTAAGTGTTGTGTGATGTTTTCTCGTACAGTAACGTTAACTAGCTAAGTGTTGTGTGATGTGCTCTAATACAGTAACGTTACTAGTTAAGTGTTGTTTAATGTTCTCTCGTACAGTAACATTAACTAGCTAAGTGTTGTGTGATGTGCTCTCGTATAGTAATGTTAACTAGCATCGCAATCTTCTACACAAATTCTCCCTGGCCTGGGCATTGCCAGTGAATCTAACCAAGACGAAGGTTATGATATTCCAAAAAAAGACCCAGTCTACAGCACCACAAACACAAATTCCTCCTAGATACGATTGCCCTAGAACACACAAAAAAACGATACCTATCTCGGCCTAAACATCAGCGCCACAGGGAACTTCAACCAAGCTGTGAATGACCTGGGAGATAAATCAAGCTAGACATTCCAATCCAAATCTGGCTCAAAAGATTAGACTCTGTCATATAACCCATTTCCCTGTATAATTGCGAGGTCTGGGGCCCACTTGCTAACCACGATTTAGCAAAATGGGACAAACACCAAATTGAGACTCTGCATGCAGCATTTTGTAAATCCATTCTCTGCACCCAAATAATGCATGCAGAGCACAATTAGGAAGATACCCACTAATCATCAAAATCCTAAAGAGAGCATTTACATTTTCTAACCACCTAAAATAAAGTGACCCAGACACACTCCATAATAAAGCCCTCACCTACAGAGAGACCCTAGAGAGATGGCCGCTCAGCCAGCTGGTTCTCTGCTCAGAAACACAAGCAGAGTCACCAGACAGAAACCACACTAAACCAATTTATAAGAAAACAAAAACAAAACTATCTGACACATTGGAAAGAATCAACCCAAAACCAGAGCAAATTGGAATGCTATTTGGCCCTAAACAGAGAGTACACAGTGGCAGAATACCTGCACTGTGACTAAGGAGATCCTTGAATAGGTACAGACTCAGTGAGCACAGCCTCGCCATCAAGAAAAGCCGCCATATGCAGACCTGGCTCTCAAGAGAGGACAGACTGTGCACCCACTGCACACAAGACGAGGAGGAAACCGAGCTGCACTTTCTAACAACCTGCCCACTGTATCAAGACATCAGAGACATATACTTCCCACACATTGCAAACACCCAAAGAGAGTTTGCAAACATGGCAAATAACGTAAAACTCCCATACCCACTGGGTGAAGTACAACAATGTGCAAACACAGCAGCAAGATGTGTGAGCTGTTTTGACAAGAAAAGGACATCCAATGGAATACAACAACCATAAAGGCTGTCAAGCATACAAGTATTCCTGCAATATCTGTACTGTACTGATCTCTCTACATAGACATTTCTTTATTCTAGTCGTTTTAGTTTTGATAAGTGCTTACGTTTAATACGTTTTGATTGTTTTGATTGTTTTAATCAAAACTGTCTGGCTGGCTTTGGCAATGTAAACGTATGTCAATAAAGCCCTTTTTAATTGAAATGGTGAGATTTGCACTCTACTGAGCACTCCTTTCTAGTTACTGTTTTTAAATGGTAGGTGCAGAGTTTTGGAGCCCTAGCCCCTTTTCTACCCTACTGACCAATGCTGTTGATAGATTCCGTTCTCAACACAATCCATGCTGTTCCTCTGCTACCGATGGACAGCATTGTTGGTTAATAGGAAGTAGGGCCAGGAGTCCAACAACATTCTCAACTTACTTAACTCATTGGACGCCACGGATTAGCCTCATCCTGTAGTAGCTACCGCCACCGCTGTAAATGGTGGGAGTCGCTCACCTTGTTTGCAGGGCTATAACTATTTAAATATTATAGCTATATATGCAACACTATGGCCCATTTGACATTGAGTATCTATCGTTCAAGATGTGGAAAAGGAATATCTTTCCATCCATACATTCCTGTTTTATACCGTGGTGAATATAAGTATGGTTTTAGAGCGGCTTAGGGTAATTCCTGGTAGGCTAGTATTAGGCCGCGACGCATATTATACTTAATCCATTGGCATTTCGTCCCTATACACGCTACAATAAAAAATTCAAATGCATATGATCGGTATATTATGTTCCATCATGCATGCATGAAAGGGGGGGGGGGGGTAGTTTCTGATTAATTGATTGTCAATAACGGCATTCATTAGTACAACAGCATACGCTGATCAGGGCGATGGCTATGTAAACAATGCACAACCAAGCTGAAATTGACATTAAATTGCTCTTACCTCTGGCCGATGAGATTCCAAAAAGAATATTCCAATTATTTGATTGCCATCTGCTAGATCGTATGTCCATTTGGCCCACGACATAACCCCCCACAGCATAATTAATTGGGCGTCCTGAAAGCGATTCAATGCGATCGCGTATACCCCTCGGTTCAGGCTACTCGAAAACTCTGCCCGGAGGAATTTCAATGATACACAGAGTCATACACAGAGTCACAAAGGAAGTGCGACATCGGCCGCATACCACCAGGCGGCGGTATTGGACCTTTGTGATCTCAGACACATTGCATATGGTACCACAGCCATCCTGGATGATTTATGAATGGAAATAGCGAATAAAAGAAATAACGATCCAATAACGTATATATACGTGGTTGGCGTTATTCGATTGGCAGACAAATGCGTGTATATGCGTGAACGGCGCTGAATGAGTTAATGACTTCTGACATTTAAATGTACATTTTTGTTAAATATTATTCTAGATGTTTTGTTTTTGTCTTCTTTGTGAGCAAGCACAACGCCAGATTCCTTGTATGTGTAAATGTACTTGGCGAATAAAAAAAACTGATTCTGATTTGTACCGTAGCAGTATAGTAGCAGTGGTATTGACCTTCTCTCTCTCTCTCTCCCAACTCTCTCTCTCTCTCTCTCTCTCTCTCCCAACTCTCTCTCTCTCTCTCTCTCTCTCTCTCTCTCTCTCTCTCTCTCTCTCTCTCTCTCTCTCTCTCTCTCTCTCTCTCTATATATATATATATATATATATATATATATATATATATATATATATATATATCTCCCTCTCTCTCCCAACACTCTCTCTCTCTATATATGTCTCTCTCTCTCCCCCAACACTCTATATCGTTCCCTCTCTCCCAACACTCTATATATATATATATATATATGTGTCTCTCTCCCTCCCCCTCTGTCTCTTCTCTCATATCTATCTGTGTCTCTATCTCTCTGCGTCTCTGTGTCTGTATCTCTCTGGGTGTGTCTCTCTCTTGCTGTCTGTCTTTCTCTCTGTCTCTCTCTTTCTTTCTCTCTCTATGTCTCTCTTTCTCTCTCTGTCTGTCTCTTTCTCTCTTTCCATGTCTCTGTCTCTCTCTATCTGTCTCTCCCTGTCTCTCTATCTGTGTGTCTCTCTCTCTCTCTGTGTCTCTCTCTCTATCTGTCTCTCTCCCTGTCTCTCTCTCTATCTGTGTCTCTCTCTTTGTGTGTCTCTCTCTCTGTCTCTGTGTGTCTAGGTCCATCTTCTGCTAAAGTCCATCTCCAACAGTTTCACTAAGTGGAACAAACACATGATGGACAGTAGGGACTTCCAGGTGTCCTATACGTTTGGACCATGTGACTACCACCAGGAGGTGAGCCTGAGGGTTCATCTGGTGGAGTTCATCTCCAAGGCGGTACGTTTGGTCCACGACTTCAGCGCTGCCGCTATGACGAAGGAAGACAACCTTAGATAACCTTACATAACCATAGATAAACGTAGATAACCTTAGATAACATTAGATAACCTTAGATAACCATATATAACCTTAGATAACCGTAGATAACGTTAGATAACCATAGATAACCTTAGATAACCTTACATAACCATAGATAACCTTAGATAATGTTAGATAACCATAGATAACCTTAGATAACCTTACGTAACCATAGATAACCATAGATAACCTTAGATAACGTTAGATAACCATAGATAACCTTACATAACCTTAGATAACCATAGATAACCATAGATAACCTTAGATAACCATAGATAACCTTATATAACCTTAGATAACCATATATAACGAAAGGTTATCCTATAACCTAGTTATATGAATACTGAATGAGCGTCTCGCTCTTCGCCATAATGAGATAACTCTTATCTCCTAGCACCTACTGTGCTCATGAACAAACTATTTGCACCCATGCACCTGACCAGGCCACGCCCCAGCGTCCTCCTATAAGACGCCGGACATGGTCACACTCTACCTTCCTCGGAAAAAAAAGTTTCCAACATTGAAAACCCAACCAAGGGACCTCAGGGCGCTAAGAGCGAGACGCTCAGCCAGTATTCATATAACTAGGTTATAGGATAACCTTTCGTTATATTATCATACTGGCCAATCGCGTCTCGCTCTTCGCCATAATGAGATATGGGGCAGAGCAGACGCGTGGCCCGACAAGTGTACCCCCTGAGGGCCCGCAAGCCCTACTACCAGGGGGGAGGGGAGTCCCGTCCACCCGCCTGTCCTAGCGAAGGGGGGGAGGCAGTCAACTCCACCAAAGTGCAAAAAAGAGGGAACCAGGGACCCCTAAAAACGCACAGTACAGGCGGGACCACGTGTGACACAGCACCCCGTGGCACACACCCACACACCCCTGCTAGCCCACCGACTGGCGGGACGCAGGGGAGGTCCCAGACCTCAGAACCGCCTGGGAGACAGAATCCCCAGTCATGTCCATGAGGTAAAACTTAACGAAGGGACCCGGGGAGGACCAGGAGGCCGCAGCACAGATGTCCTCCACCGAGGCCCCCCCTAACAGGGCGGCAGAAGCCACCACTCCCAGGGGGACCTGTCCAGCCAACGTGTAGCAAAGGGCAATGCCCTCGCACAACCAATGTGACAGGCGTTGCTTGGACAGTGCCTTACCTGCGCGAGGGCCACCGTAACAAACAACAGTTGCTCGGCAGCCCTGAGATCCTGCGTCCGACTGAGGCAAACCACCAAGCGCGGACAGGACACGACAGATGAAGGCTTGCCTCTAACCCACTAGCGTGAGGAGGCGGATGAAACGCCTGAATCACAATATCCCTGGAGCGAAAAGAGCTCCGGATATTCTTTGGCACGAAGACTGGATTAGGCCTCAGAGTCGCACCGCTATTGGCCCGAATAGACAGGCACTCAGGCCGCATCGAGAGAGCACACAGCTCACCCACGCGTTTAGCGGAGGTGATGGCCAAAAAGAACACGGTCTTCAAGACAGCAGATCCAATGGCGCCTGCTCAAGAGGCTCAAACGGGGCCTCCGACAACCGGCCCAGGACCAGTTGGAGGTCCCACTCGGAGACAGAGAACGTTCCACAGGCTTGAGACGCAGAGCGCCAGGCAGGAACGTCCCACGAGAGGGTGGCTGAACAATGTTCCACCCCCACACTCGACCATACGCCACTCCCCAGCGTAAGCCGCGGTAGAGGACGGAGCGCGCGCATACCGGATAGCGCTAACCACAGAATAGTCAAGACGCATCCCCACCAGATTCACACTGTCAGCAGCCAAGCCTAGAGGCTGCCCCAGAACAGGAAGGCAGAACAGAGTTCTGCGTGCCTGAGAGAGGGCCTGCGGTGACCACGGAACAGGCCACGGCGGGGCCACCAAGAGCTGAATCGGGGCCGAGGACCACACAGCTGAGCCCCGGCCCGGCATGACCACGACCAAGTCCCGCGCTCCCGACGTACCCGCCCCAACAGCTGAGCTATCAGGTGTAAGGGGGGGAAAGCGTACAGAATCCCGGATGGCCACGGAATCGGTCCCAGACCTGCCCGACTATGTCTGGACGTAGTCCCCACTCGTCAGGGTGAGAACCGCCCTGCGACATCACACCTGCATCCACATTTACCCTGCCGGGGATGTGGAGAGCCCTCAGGCAGAGCAGATGGAGAACGGCCATAGCCAGAGCCCGGTGCAGACGGGGGGAGCGCACTCCTCCCTGTCTGACAATATACGACGCTGACGTCGTGTTGTCCGTCCTGACCAAAACACGCTTGCCCACCATAAGGTGGTCGAGCCGTTTGAGGACCAGAAAGACTGCCTTCAATCCCAACACATTGAATGTAGCACAGACCAGGCAGCATGGCAGCTGCCCCCTACTGCGTTGGTCCGACACGTCCCCCCCCATCCCATGAGGGAGGCGTCGGTGAAGACCGTGATGTGTGACAGCCTGCTGCCCAAGGGGACCCCGCAGGTGAGGGCACCAGACCCTCCCCAGAAGACGAGGTCCCCCCAGTACTGACATGGGAACCTTCAGCCGCTTCCATATGTCTCACACCGGGTCCATTTCCATACTGGAAAAAACCACCTCTGCATCCTCCTCATGAAGAGGAGGCCAAGAGGGACCCCAGCAGCAGGCGCATCACGGACCGCGCCGTAACCGTCCTAGGACGGAACCTCCCGAGCGAGCAGAGAACCCAACCACTCGTCGCCGCTCCGAGAGGGATGCCCTTATATAGACTTTGAGCTTAGAAAAAGCCCAAGTACTCCACCCGTTGACTGGGAAGAGGAGAACTCTACTTCCAGTCTACAGCAAAACCCAGGCTGGTGAGACACCACCTGCCTGGTATGAGACCTGGCGATCTACCCTGACCGGCCAAGGGCCAGAACGTCGTCCAGGGCAGAATACAATTTGTAACGCCCGACGACGCAGAGGCCCCAGCGCGGTCTACACGCACTTGGTGAAGATGCGGGGAGCCAGAGAGTAGCCGAACGGCAGCCTCTGGTACTCGTACGCTAAGCCCTGCAAAGGAAGCGTAGGTAAGCCCTAGGATGGAAGATCGGGATGCAAACGCATCCTACAGGTCTATGGAGGAGAACCAGGCCCCCACCTGACAGCGTCTAACAGGTGGGAGACGGTCAACACTCTGAAACCTTCCATGGGACGGGTCCAGTATGGGTCTGACACCCCCCCCTCCGATTTCTCGGGCACCAGAGAATAACGGGAGGAAACGCCACGCATCGCGTCCTCCTTTGGGACCACGACGATGGCTAGCTTCGCCCACAGAGATTGGATCTCGTCGGCCAGAGCTGTCACTGCTGTTGACCCCGACAATAGGGTCTGTACCAAACCCGAAAACGGGTGGGGTTGTGTAAACACAAATCCCCGCCATCAGCGTTCTCTCCATCCACCTCGACATATGGCACTGCTGTAGCCATGTGTGATGATAATCCCAAGCGCACCCGCCGCCACTTGGTGCTGGTCCACCAGAAAACCGTAGATAGGCGGCCCGGTCCCACCCGCTGTGCGCTGCCAACCCTGTACTCGCCAACCGCGCGAGCAGGGCGTCTCGTGGAGCTGGGACACCGCACCCTGACACTACCAACGAGGCAATCGCACCCAAGGGGGGACCCCGACATAACGGGTCGGTTTGATACGGGGGAAGCTGACATCACACTGGGTGACCAAAGCTCCCCCACTGAACACCTCCCCGGCATGGATTGCTGAGGAACTGTTCTACAGCTGGACATGCAAGACGTGAGGTCCCCACACTGCCCGATAGGGTGGGTTCCTACACACCGTAGCCCTGCAGTGATATTACCACCACCCAAATCATGCGCGCCTGCCAGACCACCGCCGGTCTTCCGGCCGTGGGAGGCACTAACATGATACCCGGCCTGGCGAGGGCGGGGCTGGGGGAACTCGCGCTGCGACCCCAAGGGCCTCGAGCTCCCCCACTGACAACCTTTGTTGTTGACAGACACAACACCAGGCTCACCAAACACAGACACAGAACGTGTGGCGTGGGAGCCACTTGACAGCACAACATTGTCACAGACAGACCCAGGCCTAGCCAGCAACTGGGTGTCAGCCCCTGTCCCCATGAGAAGCGAAACATGGGGCCGCTTGCGCTTCATTGAAGGCACGCAGCCCGCAGCCAAAGGAAACAAATCAGAGCCCTTATCCCGCTGGTGTTGGGGGGGGGTGAGTGACCGGAGAGCGAGCTAGACACAGCTAGACAGCGACGGGTTTTTAGGGCGTGCTCATCTAATGTAGCCGATCCCTCGGCCGCCAAGGCTGTCGGCCTTGCGATCACCTGTTGTCTTTGTGTCCAGGGTACCTCAGGCGGGGGAAACATGGCCGCTGGTTGAGGGCCTCGCCACAGCCGCTGGCGAGGCCGCACCCTCACCTCTGGCTGCGCAGTGTGAGGCGGTGTGGGGCTAGGTCAAATACCGCCCGCGCTCCTGCGGAAAGACCAAAGTCCCTCTGCGGAGAGGGGAGCCCTGAGGAGGGAAAAAACATCTCTCCTCCTCAAGGGGAGACTGATCCAACCAAGATGTCTGTAAACAAGCGTTGACAGCATCCTAGCCCTCCCTGCGGTTATAGCTTGCGGCTAGGTCAAAGCTAATAACCTCAAAACCTTGCGCGATGTTTCGACGCCGGCTGGCCCTAAGGCCCCACCACCAGACACCATTTTTGACAGAAAAAACAGCAATTCGAACAATGTTGCTAGTCGCTGCTAATTCTATACCGTGGCGGTATAGGCTTAACAGCCCACCAGCCACCTGCCGGGCCGACTCGCCTTATGGCGTCGGCCGGGCGGGACACCGTTCCACCATGTCAGAGGCAAAGGACTGATGCCACCTGCTTCACAAGCATGGAGCACCAGTGGTGGCTGCAACAAAAAACTACTACCAGTGAAGCACTGCCTCACTAGTAGGCATGCAGCAACCTCCACTGTGGTGTGCACCCATGAAGGGGTAAATGAATAAATGAACGAAAACTCCACTAACTAGCCCATACACACAAATGTTAAGGGGATGCAGACCAGAGAAACACTAGTCCCGCACACAATTCATAGATTCACAAAAAGCACACCAGCCCTAGGCCTTAGCCCATCCACCCATGGTAAACAAGCCCCCGTCAAAACTCCCAACAGTAGACATCGATTGACCGTCAGCATGAATGGTTAAGAGGAGGCAAGACCTTTTAGAAAAGACAGCCCTCGGCGGGGAACAAGAACGGAGACCCAGCATTGTAGCATTAGCATTAGCCGCGCGCACTAGGATAGCTGGGAAAACACCCAAAACAGAGTCATGACGACCATGTTTTCCCAAATATCCTGCCCCTCGCGCCAATACACAACTCGGCTGTCTCACGGGACAACGAGCAGTATCACAAATGCTAGCATTAATGCCTGGCAGCGCAGGCCCTACCTGTGCGCGACCTAGCCCGACAGCTAGCCGCCGTGCGACGTCCCTCGGTCCGCTGTCACGAGACGAGGAAACCCCAGGACAGGCCCGATGCGCTGTTAGGATGTGCCGAGAAGATTCCAGGGGCTGGTGAATCTCCGGCGAAAACCCAACATTGTGTAATTTCTCTCAGCATTTCATAACAACTAGTTCATGGAGTGCACTGCAGCGTCCATGTTGGAAACAAAAAAAGAGGAAGGTAGAGTGTGACCATGTCCGGTGTCTTATAGGAGGACGCTGGGGCGTGGCCTGGTCAGGTGCATGGGTGCAAATTGTTTGTTCATGAGCACAGTAGGTGCTAGGAGATAAGAGTTATCTCATTATGGCGAAGAGCGACACGCGATTGGCCAGTATGATAATATAACCGTAGATAACCTTAGATAACGTTAGATAAACATAGATAACCTTATATAACCATAGATAACCGTATATAACCGTAGATAACCTTAGATAACGTTAGATAACCATAGATAACCTTATATAACCTTAGATAACCATATATAACCGTAGATAACCTTAGATAACGTTAGATAAACATAGATCATTTTACATAACCTTAGATAACCTTAGACAACCTTGGTCCGCACCAGAGTTCGACTGAGCATTCACACCACCCCAAAAAAAGCAGACTATCCGAGGAAACAAACTCTGGTCCGATAGTCCGGACCAAACAGCTCTGGTGTGAAAGCACCCTAAGCCTTTCAAAACCTTATGTCACCATGTATACCGGCCTTGAGAAAGACTAGTCTCATACAGCCAGACATAAGATGCCTTAAAGTTGCCGTCTCTGAACACAGTGAACACGACAACAAATTAATCATTTCAATTAGTGGAAAAAGTGGAGTTATCATGGAGGAAGGTAGTTCCTGAGGTCATGACGGAACAGCAGTGAAGGGAGGTTCCCACTTGATAACCCTGTGATCCCCAGACATGGATCTGCTCTCCCTCCCCCACACCTGCCTCCAGTCCTTTGGGGGCAGAGCCCCCCCCCCCCCCCACCTCCCGCCCCTGCCCCCCCCCCCCCCCCCCCCCCCCCACCCTCTGGAACTCTAGTCGTCTCCCTGTCCGTTATTATTTATTCCTTTGGTTTCTTGAAAGGCTCTATATAATTCCAAGTTATTATTATTATTATCATTATTCACATTCACGTGTGTGTGTGTGTGTGTGTGTGTGTGTGTGTGTGTGTGTGTGTGTGCGTGCACTAGTATGTGCATATGTGTGCGTTTCAGTACCTTTACAATAGAGAATCTGGGATACGACATTGTCAACTCCATACCTCTCTCTCTCTCTCTCTCTCTCTCTCTCTCTCTCTCTCTCTCTCTCTCCTCTCTCCTCTCTCCTCTCTCTCTCTCTCTCTCTCTCTCTCTCTCTCTCTCTCTCTCTCAGGGCTTCATAATACGGAACACCCGTGTGCACCACATGAGTGAACGAGCCAATGAGAACACAGTTGAGCATCACTGGACATTCTGCAGGCGTGCGCACAAAGTAGATGACTGACGGAGGGTCGGATTGATGGATGGATAGATGGATGGATGGAGAGTCAGACAGATGTCCTGACAGATGGACAGACCGATGGAGCGATTCTGTTTCAGACACCAGTCTAGCAGGATCAGGATTGTCTGGCCGTTGGCTGGTGACCAAGCTACCCCTGCATTCTGGACTCATAATGCATGCATTGTTATTACATTGGATGTACTGTATAACGATTTACTTCAAGGGGACATATTTGTGTCCTTTTCAACAAGTTAATATAGGTCTTAAACATGTCTAAGGTTTTTTGCTGAAAAATAAAACCACTTAGATTATGCATTCTAGCAGCCCCTATACCTCTCTGTTTCAGTCCTGTTCTCAACGGGCTGTTTCTGTGCCTGGAACGAGCGAGCCGCTTTTATCCTACAAATACGATAATTACCGTGCATGGTTTGCACCATATCGTACGGTGCACAAGCCTGTACCATCTAATGCAATTCAGATCAAACTTTCAGACTGAACGTTGCAGATCAAATATGACTCAAACTGGGTTTAGATATTAAGGGTGTGGGTGACTAGGTTGAGTAGTACATAGGGACAGAGTTTAGATAGTAAGGGTGTGGGTGACTAGGTCGAGTAGTACATAGGGACACAGTTTAGATAGTAAGGGTGTGGGTCGGTGACTAGGTTGAGTAGTACATAGGGACCCAGTTTAGATAGTAATGGTGTGGGTGACTAGGTTGAGTAGTACATAGGGACACAGTTTAGATAGTAAGGGTGTGGGTGGGTGACTAGGTTGAGTAGTACATAGGGACCCAGTTTAGATAGTAAGGGTGTGGGTGACTAGGTTGAGTAGTACATAGGGACCCAGTTTAGATAGTAAGGGTGTGGGTGGGTGACTAGGTTGAGTAGTACAGATGAAGATGAAAGATGAAATTACCTACCTGGGTTCCATCCTAGAGGCTAATCTTTCCTGTGACAAAATGGCATCCAATGTAATAAAAAAAGTCAACCAACGAACGCGATTCTTGTACCGGATCTCCTCTCTGGTAAACAAGAATACCCTGAAGACTCTAGCAGGAGCACTCATTCAAGGGTACTACGACTATGCTTGCACCTCATGGTACCAAAGCACCTCAAAAGCACTAAAAAACAAATTACAAACATCTCAAAACAAGCTAGTCAGACTACTACTTGACCTGACTCCTAGAACCCACCTCACCCCTGCCCACTTTGACAACCTAGGATGGCTTAGAGTAGACGACAGAGTACAGCAACTTGCAATGGGCCTGGTCTACAAGATACACTACGCGACCAAGGTACCCATGTACATGTCAAAATACTTCCCAAAGGTCAGTGAATACCACGATCACAACACCAGAGGGAGCTCCACAAATCATGTAAAACCCAGATTCGGCTCAAACAAGGGACTAAACACGTTTCGCAATTATGCCACATCAATGTGGAACGCCCTGCCTAAAGCTGTAAAGGAATGTGAATCACTACCCACCTTCAAAAACACTCTCAAAAAACACCTACGTGAGACTGCAATTCGAAACTGGCCCCTACAAATGTCCTAACCTAGTTGTACAGTAAATGACCAAGTAAGGCTTTGTCAACATTCCAATGTACAGTGTAAAATGTGTGTGTGTCCCCTACCCAACCCCCCCCCCCCCCCCCCACCTCCAATGTACAGCCCTCACCCAACCCACCCAACCCCACCCCACCAACCTCCTCCAATGTACAGTTTCTACGCCAAATGTATATACACTCCTTTTCTGGACACTTTTGTATCACAAACAGTACTGTATTTGCAAATCTGATATGTCATAAATGTATAGATGTAGCAGTACTGTCTATCTGTATGTCATGTATGTCATATATGTTATGATGAATTGAAAATGGGGGACCCTGGTGGAAACAAGACGAAAGTCTTTCTCTGGTCTGCATCCCCTTAACAATTGTATGTATTGAGATGTACTGTACTGTACCCATTCTGCAATCTGTTAATAAACTTTTCAATCAATCAATCAATCACATAGGGACCCAGTTTAGATATTAAAGGTGTGGGTGACTAGGTTGAGTAGTACATAGGGACAGAGTTTAGATAGTAAGGGTGTGGGTGACTAGGTTGAGTAGTACATAGGGACCCAGTTTAGATAGTAAGGGTGTGGGTGACTAGGTTGAGTAGTACATAGGGACCCAGTTTAGATATTAAGGGTGTGGGTGGGTGACTAGGTCGAGTAGTACATAGGGACCCAGTTTAGATATTAAGGGTGTGGGTGGGTGACTAGGTTGAGTAGTACATATTTACCCAGTTTAAATATTAAGGGTGTGGGTGGATGACTAGGTTGAGTAGTACATAGGGACCCAGTTTATATATGAAAGGTGTGGGTGGATGCGTGGGCAGTGCAGAGCATAGTCATGTCATTAAAGGTGCTATAGATAACATTCAGCCACTAGATGTTGCACTAGTATAGAGCACCAGCATGTCATTTATCCAATCAGGTGTATTCCACGTGGGGAAATGGGAAGTAGGGAGGGGATACATGTACGCAATATGTAAACAACAACATACATTTTGGACCTGCCAAAATCTTTTTAATAAATTAATTGATCAATAATTGTTTGGGAGGGGGGGGGGGAGCAATACTTTTATTACGCACGGTTCTAAAAGCTCTGGATGTGTTTAATTTTTTTTATGTTTAAAAAAATAAGTATTACTCTACATATAAATGTTATCTATAGCACATTTAAGGTTCTCAAGTGTTTTCCCATAAAGGATGTTTAGAGTCTGGATAATGTTTCAAAAACCATTTTAAGTATAAAGCACTGCCGTAGCACATTAACCACCATGTAGTATTTCAAGAACGAAAAGATGTTTGTAGCAGAATGTAACTGTTCTTTGTAGAGAAATTAGTTGTCGTGTATTCCAGAATAG
The DNA here is from genome assembly GCF_963971535.1 of Notolepis coatsorum. Lineage (NCBI taxonomy): Eukaryota > Metazoa > Chordata > Actinopteri > Aulopiformes > Paralepididae > Notolepis > Notolepis coatsorum. The sequence goes on along the minus strand of NC_140170.1, from coordinate 175,892,575 downwards.
ACTGAGTCATAGTCATACTGCAAGTCTATGAAAGGCCACGACCGCATTATGACATCATCATCTGAACATTCCATCATTTGTGACTACACTGTACGAGATGAACACCAAAAGTTACAAGTATGAAACGGTTGAACACAAGTACACAGTAGGCCAAAGTATAGGTTATTTCAGAATTAAAGTTGAAAGGAACTACAGTACTATACCCTGCTAATAAACTGCTGTCTGGTAAAATTTTCTATTTAATTAATTAAAAGCAAGTTGACTCCACCCCTGTCTATCTGTGTACAGCCTGACAACGCTACTTAAACATTGTACACGCTAGTATTACTACCTTATAGCCTGACAATACTACTTAAACCTTGTACACATTGGTATTTATACCTTATAGTCTGACAATACCACTTATACATTGTACACACTAGCATTACTACCTTATAGTCTGACAATACAACTTAAACCTTGTACACATTGGTATTTATACCTTATAGTCTGACAATACCACTTATACATTGTACACACTAGCATTACTACCTTATAGTCTGACAATACTACTTAAACCTTGTACACATTAGTACTATTTATACCTTATAGTCTGACAATACCACTTATACATTGTACACACTAGTATTACTACCTTATATAGCCTGACAATACTACTTAAACCTTGTACACATTGGTATTTATACCTTATAGTCTGACAATACTACTTAAACCTTGTACACATTAGTACTATTTATACCTTATAGTCTGACAATGCCACTTATACATTGTACACACTAGTATTACTACCTTATAGCCTGACAATACTACTTAAACCTTGTACACATTGGTATTTATATACAATACTACTTAAACCTTGTACACATTAGTACTATTTATACCTTATAGCCTGACAATACTACTTAGACATTGTACACACTAGTATTACTACCTTATAGTCTGACAATACAACTTAGACCTTGTACACATTAGTACTATTTATACCTTATAGCCTGACAACACTACTTAATGTAATAATAATAATACATCTATTTTATATAGCGCTTTTCCAGGTGCTCAAAGACGCTTTACAAGAGACAAAACTATGGCAAAACTAAAACAGAACAAAAATAATACATGACAAAATAAAACGGACAGAATTAGAGGTCAAAAGCAAGATTGAAAAGGTGGGTTTTGAGGTCTGATTTAAAAGATGTCAGGGTGTTTGCATCACAGATATGGCTGGGGAGGGCATTCCAGAGGGAGGGGGCAGCAGCAAAGGCCCTGTCGCCCCAGGTCAGGAGCTTGGTCGTGGGAGGTGTTAGGAGGTTGGCATCAGCAGACCTAAGGCGACGGGTGAGCGTGTGGCGGTGGAGGAGGTCGGACAGGTAGGGAGGGGCAAGGTTGTTGAGGGCTTTAAATGTGATTAGAAGTATTTTAAATTGTATCCTGTATTTGATCGGAAGCCAATGGAGGTCGTCGAGGACAGGGGTGATGTGATCAGAGCGACGGGTGGAGGTGAGCATGCGGGCAGCAGAGTTTTGGACATATTGGAGTTTATTGAGGATAGTGTTAGATCTTGTACACACTAGTATTACTACTGTATAGCCTGACAATACTACTTAGACCTTGTACACATTAGTATTTATACCTTATAGCCTGACAATACTACTTAGACCTTGTACACATTAGTATTACTACCTTATAGTCTTATAACGCTACTCTAATAACGCGACCTTGTACACACTAATATTACATACTAGTATTACTACCTTATCTGACAACACTGCTTAGACCTTGTACATACTAGTATTACTACTTTGTACATATTACAATTACTGTACAATTACTCAACAACCAACTAGGCTGCAGTAAGAAACTGAAAACCAGATTTACAAACATCAACATTAACTCATTCGGTGCCAGCTATTAGTTATGGCCCGCTGTAGCTAGATAACAGAATGTGTACAAGTATAATGTGTTTCTGGGTTAGGGTTAGGGTTAGGGTTAATTAATTATAATTCAAATATATGTATTATGAAATGAATACCTCAAATTGGGTTGTTAGATGATTTGGGTCTCTGACTGGAGAACAAAGGAAAGTATAGAGTTGGCTGTATAAGCCAAACCCCTATTTTCAAATCCAAACTTAGCAGGCCTGGCATTGGAGGAAAGGATTTGATGATGTCATTTTTGATGACATCACGCAGAAGGCTCTAGGTTTGGGATATAAGCTGGGGTGGGGTGACGGTGAGGGGACACTCTGAGAACCCAAATCACCAAGGAGGAACCACACCCATCTCTACACACCAACGCGGGCAGAGGAAGGATCAACGGACAAAGAACATCACTTTTGGAGGGAGAATAGACTGCTTTGTTCACTAGCAAGGGAACAGAGCTCATCAACGACTTATCAACTCTACTGTAATATTAGTCTGGTTGAGATCACAGACGGCATAGTGTCTTGATCACAACTATAGCATTATTTACTTTTAATTGAAACAGATCATTTTTGTATAACTTTGTGGATTTAATAAACCACTCCGTTTGAAATAACTACCCTCTTCTCCTCATTCCTCCTGCTGCACCGCTGATCGTCATAACAAAGACCCTCAAGTCTTTGTTTAAAGTATTTTCCAGGGCTTTGAAGGCTGACAATCACAACGCAGAGCAGATTAGAGCAGGTTCTGATACATATCAGAACCATATAGCTTGGGAAAATACTACATTTTGGTGCCGTGGCCCTTGAACAAGTGGCGGCCGTGGAAACAAGAATTTTTTTCTTCATTCATCGACCTCATCGGCGGACAACGAAGGCCGCAGCTGCGTGAGCTTCGATCCTGTGAGAGAGGTGAGTGATGACGGAGAATTGGCTGCTCAGTTCGAACAAGGGGTGGGGAAAGTTAAAGCCTCATATAGGAGTATATGAAGAAAAGTTAAAGCCTCATATAGTAATATATGAAGAAGTTGGAAACCTCATATTGTATTAAATATGTAGGCGTTGGGGGGAGCACAACTATCTGGTTTATGGTGTTGGTCGAGGCGTCGGACTGCGACAGATGAAATGCTTAACTGATCATGAGGCTCGGTATATCTGATTTGGCATTCGACAGATGCGTATCCTGGGTTATGGAGACCTAATACATTTCTCGGGAGATGGGCGCTATAATGTTGGTAATTTTTGCGTGTCTGAACAGTGGGGGAGCCGTGTGTTTGCGCCGGGGAGGTGAGACGGGTCTCGTCGGAGTGGCGCGTACTCAAATCGGCACCGGGGCAAGATGTGTTTCACCGAGACGTGGATGCGGTGGCTCAAACGCTGTTTGGATTATGTAATCGGGTATGGTAGAAATGAAGGGGGATCGGTATAAATCAGAAGACCTGTTGTGCGGTTACAGGCCTAACACGACACGATTAATATAAGCGGGGCTGGCTAGTGTTTACGAGGCTGTAACATAGTGTTCTGGGACTAACGTGATGACCGGCAATACGACGGGACGTGATATCTGCGGGGACTATCGGCCGAATTAAATGGAGAATTATGATCGTTTTTAGGACATATTCAATTGGATCAAGACGGCGAGGGGGTTGTCGGCAAGGTGAGTTTGCGGATTAAAGTAACCCGAAAGCCTAAGGAGGTCCTATTTGATACGTTAACACGCCGGCATATTAATTGATTACGTGCGCTGTAATATGGTGCTTGAAAACATTTCGGTTGAAAGACTGACTTAGTACTTAGTGGCGATTCGATTACAAAGCTGTTGTAAACTTAAACATTCAGTATAGTGAAGTGTACGATGGCACTTGGTCTCGTTTTTAATAGTCGCGCGGAAGTTATTGAATAGAGTGAAACGGAATGTGAGAACTGCCGCGCGGACGTTCGAGGGACAATAGTATGTGGATCTGAATGGATGTTTGTGTTTTTATTTGTGGTTAGGAGTGGCAGTATGATTGAATGTTTGGATGATGGCTATGGTTAGGTATGATTGATGAAGCGTATGAGTTTATTGTTGTATTATTATGTAATTTAAGTCACCGGATGGCCGTGGGGATATGTAATGGTATAACGCCGGTTTTTCGAGGGCCGTTGGAACGCAGCGGCGGTTAGCTGCTGTGTTAGCCTGGGGGCGACCGGAGGATGCTAGTGACAAAGCGGCGTAGGTTCGGATGTATAAGGTCGATGGTTAGTGTCTTGGGATTACGGGGATGTGTAAGGCACTTTAAAATTTTCATATTCGACGCGGATGAAGTAGTTGTTTAATGTTTTAGGGGATCGGGATGGTATGAGAAGTTGTCCCGGAAGTCGTCCTGAGCACACCGGAAGTGAAGGCGGCGGGGTCAAGCTAGTTTTTGTGAGGGCCTCTATGATGTTATGTTTTTATTTTTTGATTAAGTCACTACACTGGCGTTTTGAGAGGATTAGGGTTATGTTGTGGGGAATGTGATGTTGTGTTAACATTGCGAGGTGTCGGCCCGCGCGGCGAAACGGGACAATGGGTCGTTGGGGTACGTTTTTATGGTATCGTGGGAGAAGCTAAGCTAATGCTAACTAGCCGCGCTAACGGCTAAAGCGGTCGCCGGTTGTGACGTCATAAGGGTGCGTGGAGCGAAGGGCGGTCTGGCGACCTGCGCGCGCTGGGTTGAAGCTAACGAAGCTAATATGCTAAGCTAACTGTGCTGACGACATAGCATGACGAGGCTCTCGGGATGTCTCGCGATGAGGCGGCCATCTTGGTAGGGGCGCCGGGCGTCCATTGTTGAGGGGAAGGTGGAGTTTATTTAGGAATACGGTAGGGGGCAGCAGAGGACATGGTGAGTTTCCTTTTTAAACTGTTTTTGGGTTCTGCACACAGAACGATTTCATTTAGAGGTTAGTGTAATAATAGGGGTTGGATTAGATTGTTATGCTTTGATCTGGTAGTGGAATGTGGGGCCCTGGCCCCCCCTCCCCCTCCCCCTCTCACCTCCCCCCTCTCTCTCTCTCCCTCTCCCCCCCCCCCCCCCCTCTCTCTCTCTCTCTCTTGCTCTCTCTCTCTCCTTCCCTCTCTCTCTGCTTCTTCCCTCCCTCTCTCTCTCCCTCTCACCCCCCCCCCTCTCTCGCTCTCTCTCTCTCCTTCCCTCTCTCTCCCTTTCCTCCCTCCCTCTCTCTCTCCCTCTCACCTCCCCCCCCTCTCTCTCTCTCCCTCTCACCCCCCCCCCTCTCTCTCTCTCTCGCTCTCTCTCTCTCCTTCCCTCTCTCTCCGCTTCCTCCCTCCCTCTCTCTCTCCCTCTCACCTCCCCCCCTCTCTCTCTCTCTCTCTTACCCCCCCCTCTCTCTCTCTCTCTCTCGCTCTCTCTCTCTCCTTCCCTCTCTCTCCCTTTCCTCCCCCCCTCTCTCTCTCTCTCCCTCTCGCTCCCTCCCTCCCCCTCACTCCCCGCATGGGTTTGTGGCACAGGCTATATTCTAATGAGGTGTTATATGAACGAGGAATCTCGTTCCTCCACCACCTCTCTTCCTTTCTCTCTTCCCCCCTCGGCCCCCCCCGGAACGCTCTCTCTTTCTCTCCTAGTTTGGACTTGTATGTTGTTTATGGTTGTTCTGTATAGGTTTCGGACGCGGTGTATTGCTAGATTTATTGTTTATTGCTGTCTACTGTAGGATTCAGAGGCAGTTGGTTGAATTTGGGACTTGTTTGATGTATGTTGTTGTTCAATATTCAGTTTTACTGTTATTTTTAGGGAATTTCTAGTGCTGGTAGTGGTATTGGCCGGCGTTAGGGCAATGATGTCGTACTCGACCGGCGATGGGGCCGTACTCTCTGGCTCTCTCCAGGTATCCGGCCGCCTTCCGGTCTCTTGATTTAATGGAGAAGTGTAGCGCGGCTGACACGGGGCGACACGGTAGGCTCCGTGTCAGTGTCTTTTGTGTGGCGTTCATGTTGGTGGGCCGTAAGTCGGAGCATATTTTGAGGACAGGTTGGGGACTCTCCACGCAGATGGACCTGCGTGTGGGGGTTACTCTGCTCGGCTGCACCTGGGTAGACGGATCGTCGTAGCTCACTGTCTGCCTCCACGCATTGACGGGGATGCGCTATGTGTGCGACTCGTCGATGCTCGCTGCCACACTGCGCACATTTTCATTTTAACGGGGGTACGGGGACTGCTAGACGTCGTGGCGGGGGTGGGCTCGCTGTCTGCCACCGCGCATTAGCAAGGGTGCGCTATGCGTGCACTCGTCGGATGCTCGCTGCCACGCTACGCGCATTGGGTTATATTGTGTGTGGGTATTTGGGTGACGGTGGTTACGGTGGTTGATTGGTGTCGGAGGTGCTGTGTGTGAGTAGCAGTGGTTGAGAGTGATATGAACTTTGGATATCCTTGAGTGGGAAGCCCGGGGTGTCGCGCTCCAGGTTTGCAAACTGGAGGGGGACACCGTGGGCTGCAAGTTGGGCTGGCCAGTGAGATGTCATTGGTCTGCAGGGATTTCAATGTGGGGGTAGTTTCGGCACCTGTGGTTTAATGAACAGGTTGTATGACACTGTTCTAATGGCACGAGAATTCAGTATCATAAGGCACTGAAAATTGGTTTCTATTTCTCGTGAGAAGTGGGTTGAACACCTAAGTGGTTAGGTGTTACGGGGGAATGTGTAGTAATTGTGTGCAAAATTGTGTGTGAAATATGTGTATTACTGGTATGTAAAATGTAATATGAGCGGAATACATGTTTAGGCTTTCACGGATAGAAATAAATAAAGTTACACAGAAGGAAAGATTAGGATTAAACATACACATAGCCATTTGCAAAGAGAAATAAGAGTTAACGTGTTTTTATTCACCTGAATTATAAGAGATAAAGTGATTTTAGTCACCTAGATTACCATATCCAGCACAGATGTTTAGAAATGATAGGCTGTAAATAACAAATTTCTGATTGACCAACAGAAGGGAAAAGGCTGATGCGATATAGGGTTCCCCGGAGTTGTGAGAAGGAACATGACAATGGGATTGGGAGATCCAGTTCTCCGATGGAGACAACTGAAAAACGATTAAGGCTGTGTCGTTGATAATTCAAACGAAAATTGCACAAATGCTCTCAAGTGATTTTAGTATAGGAGATGCCCGACATTCCATGCTTAAAGATAAATGATGGATTGTGAACGGGAAATGCCACTGATAATTAAGTGTATGCTTTTTCTTCTCTCTTCACAGCTGCTCCAGGGCGGACAGGCCGGTGCTGACAATTCCGAAATCCAGACAGGGAAATCAAATGGGCTGTTGAAGATAGTGACACTTGAAAAAGGCCACAGGCCGAAATGTTGCGTTGCGTCCTTTCCCCTTGGCTCTTCTCCCTCTACACCAATCAATTCACCCCCCTGGACAGTTCAGTCAAGGCCTTCAAATACGCCGACGACACCACCATCCTGGGCCTCATCTCCAACAACGACGAGTCCATTTACCGGCAGGAGGTGGACAGAGCAGTGAGGTGGTGCTCATCTAACAACCTCCTGCTCAACACCTCCAAAGCCATGGAAATTGCCATAGACTTCAGGACTTCAAAAAAAAACACCCATACTCCCAATAACCATCTCAGACCAACCCATAACCCTAACTGATTCATTCAAGTTCCTCGGCACCCACATCAGCAATAAACTCAAATGGGACATTAACACCACTGCCGTCATCAAAAAGGCCCAGCAGCGCCTGTACTTCCTCGGGCAACTGAACAGAAAAGCCTAGACGAAAAGTGTGTTATACCTTATATTCACGACGCTATAAAATGACAACCAACCGATGAATTTTTATTTTCTTTAAGCCATTATGAAGGCACGGTTTATGCACTCAAGTGACAATGAGAATGGACAGATAGCAATACTATAAATGATATATAAAGCTCTTAGAAAGTACACCGGTTTGTTTACTTTCTGCTGTCCTCTGAGGCCTAAATCCGCGGGCCGCGCCGGTCGTCATAGTGTTAACACATTGGGCGCCAGCCATTACCCTTATCCTTGTAGCTAATGCGCCAGGTTTCCATAGCCTGTTTTCACTGTGCGTCACTATGTTTGGAGAGCTATATCTATATTCTATATTATAGCTATGGAGACAATACTATGGTCATTTGAGAGTCACTTTCTTCCGTCGAACATGCAAAAAAGAGATAATTTTATTCATGTATACGTTTGCGCGTTATCCCGTGGTGAATTGTATAGTTTAGGAGTGATCCAGGCTAATTCCTGAAAAGCTGAGTTATAGGGCGCTACGCGAATTCTGCTATAAGCGTTGGCGTTTCTTGCCTGGACACGCTACTATTTCCAAATTAAATGTATATAATAGGTATTATGTTTCATCATGAATGCATGAAAGGGGGGGGGGGGGGTAGTTTTTCGATGCTTTGATCGCCAGTAATGGCATTCGTTTTGAACACCACACACACTGATCAGCTGGATCGATATGAAATCATTGTAGGATCAAGGTGGAATTGGAATCAGATATTCCTTACCTTTGATCAGGGTTATTCCAAAAAGAATATTCCAATTGTCTGATCGCGATTTCCAGTATTGATGTCCATCTGGTCCCGGACATAATTTAACACAACTTATGGATAGAGTGTGCTAGATGCGTTTCAAAGTGGTCAGATGAAGCGATTTACTTGGCTCCGTCTAAATTCTGCACCTGGAGGGGTTTAGATGTAACACACGGTGATAAATAAGGTTTCAAAGGGTGGGCGATACTGGTACCTAGCAGGATGCGGCTGGTATTGCACTTTGGGGATCTCAGAATGATTTCCTATGGGAACACCGAGGTCTGTGAACCTGAAATGAATACAAATATTGAATAAAAGAAAAAACGACCGAAACCTGAGAAATCTCAGGTCTGGCGCTCAACCGCTGGCGATTTAACCCGGGATATCTCGGGTCTGGTGCCGAATGTGTTAAGGGTAGAACCTTTAACACTTTCTGCGCCACGCTTAGTCCCTATATCTACTGCTAGATGGCCAGCTTAAAATAGTCTGTATTATAGCTGTGGAGACAATGGTGTGGCTCATTTGACAGACACTACTTGTCTTACGTCCGGTGAAACACATAACGTATCTTCTCTGGCACTCTGTACTTGCGTTGTTGTCAAACCAAATGTAGTATTCTTGTTAAGAATGGATGTCCACACATTCGCTCAAAGTCTTCTTTTCTGAATATTTATTGACCACAAAAATCAATCACTAGTAGCTTCTCAAAAACACTTGATGTATCTCAAAAACAATTGTAGTGTACAACAGTTCAAGTTCTTCTCGGCATCCAAACTTAGTCTAACAAAAATGTCCACTGGTATTGTCAACACTGTCTTCTGTGATAATCTGTGTTTAACAGCGTGGATATGCAGTCGTTCTTCATCGATGAGGCCTTTGTCCAATGTCTTCTTGTCTGCTTTCTCAATGATCTCTCCTCCCAGTGTCTTGTGGCCCCATATTTATAATGAACCAATGGATCCGCCTAGTGACGTCATGTCCAAATCGACCTTACTATCCGGATCCAATCAGCGTTGAGTTTTAGGGAGATTCAAACACACAATGACGATTTGAACCTGCCCCTTTTCTCAACTTTTGCCTTGTTCCATATTTTGTAATTTAGGTCCAAATCCACTTGAATTAATCTTTGGTTTATTCCAATATACAAATATTATTCTTGGTCTACTTCTACAGAACATCCCAGTGTGATTAAAAACCTTTTACTCATATTTTTACCCAAGTCTGTTAAAGTCCTTTGTTCTGATTTATTCAATTCACTCTAGGTCATTCTCAAAAACAGGTTTACTTTCAAACAGTGGTTTCCTAGTTATCTACAAAGACTATATCCATAAAAATACATTTTAAACCATTTTCCATCTCAGAATTTGCACTTTAGTAAAATCACTTGATCTTTCTTATATAACCGTTTCTAAATCAGATTTACTCTATAACACATAATACTTTGAAGATGTACTGCTTTAAGTTACTTCTTTAAAAAGACTTTATTTAATCAGGACCTCAAACTTATGTTATTTTTGAATGTCACAAACAGTGTTGTGCTAGTTACTGAAAAATAGTAACTCAGTTACTTTACTAGTTACTTCATTTCAAAGTAACTTCGTTACTTTACTAGTTACTTACACCCAAAAGTAATGAGTTACTGTGAAAAGTAACTATTTAGTTATTTAAAAAAAAATAAAAATAAAAAAGATTGCTCCCGAGTCCCATGCCCCAGATACTCAAAATCAGTTGATCAACTTGACAGTTTTCATTCACATCACTGAACTCTGCTAAGCAATGTGGTCTAGATACAAACACAAATCTGACACAAACAAATGTTGTCCCGAGTCGATATAATAAGAAGTGCGCCGGTTGAAGGAACAGCCTTGATGTCGCCGGAGCGTTTCATTATAACCATCTTGCAACGTTGTTTAAGATATCAATCAAAGCATTGCAACGTTAGAATATTTAGGATATCAATTGTGCATGAAAGGACTATATTTATATTGTTTGATTAGTATTATGAGATTCCCTGGCAGATTTCGTACAGTCAAAATCCGTTGATCAACTTGAGTTTCAGTGAACACATTGCACTCACCAAGTCTGCGGTGGTCGAGATGATCATGTAACGTTAGTCCAGCTGACTCCAGCAGCCCCTCAAACATGTTCTTTATCTCGTTTCCATGTTGTATATTAATTATCTCTCCAAGTAGTTGCTAAATGGTTTGTTAGTTCGTTACTGCGTTCTTTTTATGTAGATTCATAGCGAGCGTCCTCCTGACTCCGTTTGATTTCGCCTGTTTGTTTTGTTTACTATAGAGAGCGTCTATTTCTTTCCGTAGCCGCATTTCTTGTTTCCGCATTTCTGATTGGCCAGTGGCCACTGACTGACGCTCTCTGGTCAGAGAACGTCAGAGAACGTCAGTCAGTGGCCAATCAGAAATGCGGAAAAAACGGAAAGAAATAGACGCTCTCTATAGTAAACAAAACAAACAGGCGAAATCAAACGGAGTCAGGAGGATGCTCGCTATGAATCTACATAAAAAGAACGCAGTAATGAACTAACAAACCATTTAGTAACGGTAACAGCGTTACTGAATTTAAAAAGTAATGCGTTAGAGTACTAGTTACGGCAAAAAGTAACTTCGTTACTGTAACGCGTTACTTTGTAACACGTTAGTCCCAACACTGGTCACAAAACAGCCATACCATTTGTGCCTAGGAGCCACAGAATACATCAACTTCACATACTTGATAGGAAACCTCACACTGACATGCTCAAAACCGGTTTCTTTGTTCCAAAGTCCTTGAAGCTCTTGCAGGTGTGAACTTTAATAAAGAGATTCAATAGCGTACTGTTTTCTCAAGCCAGTCGCTAGGTGACCAATTGATCTCTCAGGCGCAGCTGGCCTGTATGTAAATTTGATGCTTTAACGGCTCCCAACCAGCCGGTCACCTGTACTATCTCTCTGGCCAACTCTACTTGGGAATGCAACTCAAAGATTTCTATGTTATATTCCAAAAATGGAACTTCATCTTTGATTTATACACCCAAGTATAATTAGTCAGATAATTATACTACACACTGTCGTGGAATATATTATCATGTTCTTATAGATCTGTGTTGAGACATCATGTTATACAGCGTGACTTTCAGTGTGACCAGCTTGACTGGTTAATGTGTGTATGTCTCTTTAAGAACACTCCGACATCCCCCCAGCCATAACTTCTTTGTTGTTGTTCCCAGTGACTGAGAACCATTTTTGTTTACCTTCATCATCATATCTGATATTATGTTATGACTGACAACTGTGTATTTAACATATGTCTGAACAGCGCTCTGGGTCAGTCTATGGCCAGACGCTAATATGTTAACATATTGTCTCTGACTATAAACTGTCCTTTCATTTGTGGCCACGGTGAAATAAACTTTCTTATTATTATTAATAATGACTCAGAATGATTTGTAAACGGCTCATCGTTTAGTCCTTTAATATTTCCCATTACAACACAGAACTGTGATCATTAGAAAAACACGTTTCAGGTTTGGTAAAATAGACATAGAATATACCTTACTTTAGCCAGAAGGTATTCCAAAAAGAATAATTCCAAGTGATCGCATCGCCATCGCGATTACCAGTGTATATGTCTATACACGTTTCGATGGTAAAATACGCTTAGGCAATGGAATTTCGAGGCGATAAATGTGAACCTCTGTTCAAGCAGGAGGAGGAGCCCCTACCACAAAAAAAAGGAAGACGTGTATCCACGCCAATGCAATTCCAGTTCAGACACAGACGATACTGCCACCTGGTGATATTCGATCGGCATTGCAATTCCAATTTATACAAACGACCCAGGGACGGCTAGAATGACCCGGATAATGATTTAGAACGGGGATCAGAGGAAAAAGATTTTTTCATACATTTTATGTATACATTTTTTAGTATGTCTTTAAAATATGGCCATTTTCAACCCCCATCCCTGAGAGCTCAGCAGGACAGTCTGGGTCTCCTTTCTTAATCCAGACCCCTGCTGTTCCAACCCACATGCCCTCCTGCTAGTTTAGATTAGATTAGATTAGATTAGATTCAGATGTATTGTCAGTATACAGCACAAGTACAAAACGAAAATAATTTTAGCATCCAACCAGAGTGCAAATGTAACAGTAAAGTGCAATAGTAATATACAATGTACAGGTGATTAAACTGGATATAAAATATATAAATTAGTACTACTGAGTAATAGTACTAATCAGATGTATGTACAGAGTTGTGGTATTAATATGTACAGTGAGACATGAATGATACGACGTGTTTTCACATGGTTATAACAGAAAGTATGTAGGTAAACACCTTTTTAATTCTGGCAAAGTGGTGTTTAGTCTTTTAGACTAAATCTGTATTAGACAGACATTTCACTCTATTTTCTGTATAAACTCAGGGCCTGGACCTGTGAGAGATAGCGAAGTCATAACAATATAAGCAGCAAGGAGTCCACAACGTCTCTAGGGGAAAGGTGGTTGCTGTGGCAATGTAGATAAAAAAAAACCTCTTTGACTGCTTTTGCAGTATGTTTTGGGTCATTGTCCATCTGCACTGTGAAGCGCCGTCCAATGAGTTCTGAAGTATTTGGCTGAATATGAGCAGATAAAAATATTATTGCCTGAAACACTTCAGTATTCATCCTGCTTCTTTTGTCAGGAATCACATCATCAATCAATACAAGGGTCTGTGTCATCTCCTGTGCCTTTTTGATTTTTGGTTTGTTCATTTGATTGTGTAAAAATAAATTAATAAAAATTATATTGCTTTGTAATATTCCATGTTCTGCTATTACAAACTCAAACAGAACACAGCGGCCCACCTGATCTTCAACTTACCAAAGTCAGCCCATGTTACCCCACTTTTTAGAGAGCTGCACATATTCGCTTCAAGGCCCTTGACCTGGCATATCACGCAGCGAAGGGAACGGCTCCCTCCTACCTCCGATCAATGGTTTCTAACTACACACCCTCAAGACCCCTCCGCTCTACATCCTCTGGCCGCCTCAGACCCACTCCTATCCAAGCTCCCGGAGGGTCATCTAAGTAAGAGATGCCGCCTATTCTCGGTCCTCACTCCACAATGATGGAACGAACTTCCCATCACGTCAGTACAGCCGAAACCCGACCTATTTTCCGCCATCGACTAAAAACACACTTCTTCAATCAATATAAAAATAAATCCATTGTGGTGGTGTACAGAGCCAAAATTATGAAGATTGTGTTCATGTCCAAATATTTATGGACCTGACTGTATATACGGTATATGCAGCACTATTGTACATGCTATCATACAGAGTTATATAGACTATAGTATGAGGTATAGAATAGAATAGAATAGAATAGAAATACTTTAATTATCCAGAGGGAAATTTGACACAAATCGCTCACATTAAACAGTTAGACAGAACAAAGTCACGAATAAGAATAACAAAACAAATAGCTTAAGAATAAGAATAGAATAAAATATACAGTAAAAATATACAGAAGTCTACAGTAAGTGTAATATTGCACAGTGTTGTTTCAACAGTAAAAGTCCAGGAAGATGGTAACTGTCACTCTGTGCTCAGTGATGCAGTGAGGCACAGTGATGCATTGTATAGTCTGATGGCTGTCGGAATGAAGGACTTCCTGTGCCGTTCAGTGCTACATTTAGGGAGTGTTAGCCTAGCACTGAACATGCTCCTCCTGTCAGCCAAGTCTGTGTATAGTGGGTGGGAGGGGTCTGTGTATAGTGGGTGGGAAGGGTTTTCCCTGATGGCCTGGAGCTTAGCAAGGCTCCTCCTCTCCGCCACCATCGCTAGAGAGTCCAGCTCCGGCCTTCCTGACCAGCTTATCCAGCCTGTTTGCGTCCCCTGCTCTCAGTCCCCAGCAGGTCACAGCATACAAGAAGGCGCCCGCCACCACCGACTCATAGAAAATCCTCAACATCCATTGAAGGATCTCAGCCTTCTGAGGAAGTAGAGTCGGCTCTGGCCCTTCTTGTAGAGTGCCTCTGCGTGTTTTGACCCGCTCAGTTTGTTGTCGATGTGCACACCGAGGTATTTGTAATCCTCACCCATGTCCACATCGACTCCCCTGATGGAAACGGGGGTCACAGGTGCACTCCTCCTCCTCCTCCCCAGCTCCACAACCAGTTCCCTGGTCTTTGTCACATTTAGCTGCAGGTGGTTTTTATCACACCGTGTGATGAAGTCCACTACCAGTTCCCGATATTCCCTCTCATCACCATCCTTTATAGTATACATCCCACTATCGCAGAGTCATCAGAAAACTTCTGAAGGTGGCAGGACTCTGACCGATAGACAGTGGAAGTCGTTGGTGTAGACCAGGGCTATTCAACTAAATTGTTCAGGGGGCCACATTGTCAGAAACCCAAGGGGCCAGGGGCCGGACTGCCACGGCGCCTCCCCGTGCTATGAATATATGTACACTTGACACAACACGCAACCACATTTTCACAACTTGTATTTAACTACATTGCAAAAGTAGTATACTTTTCAAAAAAAGTGCTTCATTTATGTGCCACATCTGCAACATCTCCTGCAGAAAGTGCTTCATTTATGACTGTGCAACAACTGCAACATCTCCTCTTCAACATTTCAATATAAAAATAAAATAAAAAACAAACAAGTGCATGATGTGCATCTGAACATTCTAACATCAACACTTGAACAAAAAAACACATTTATAGTGCAGCTGAGCTTATGAAAAAGTGCTTCATGTCTGTGCAACAACAGCAAATCACAGCATCTTATTAGCACTTATTGTCCACTCTTAACTCTCAAACATCAGGGTTCATAGGAAGTGAGGGCTACCCGCAAACAGTGATGCAAATGCTCATTTGTCAAGGAGGCACGTTGCTTGTTTTAATGGCATTCATGTGAGAGAAACTGGATTCACAGGTGTATGTTGAGCCAAACATTGTTAGCACAGATATTGCCAGGGTTTTTATTTTGGGGAATGTCTTGACATGAATACACTTTATCCAAAATGTTGTGGTGGATTCATTCTCAAGTGCCTGCTTCAGAGCAGATGATGCTTGCATGTCAATTATTTCAAGTTGCAGGAGACCTTCATCAATGTGAAGTGATGCAAGGAACTCTTGTCCTTTTGTGGAAATAGCAGCTACATTGGCAAATGGGTTGCTCACAAAATGCATCAATTCTCTGGACATGTCAAATTCATCAAATCGACTTGCAAAGTTTTCCCTCAATTTATCAATGAAATCTGTCATTAATTGAGTGACTTTTGGCTCAATTGTGCGTGTTAACGTTGACATGAAAAGTAAAAAAAAAAAAAAGAAAAAAAAAAAACTTTTTTTTTCTTATCATGTAATCTTTGGCGGGCCGGTCAGAATCATCCCGCGGGCCGGATCTGGCCCGCGGGCCGCCAGTTGAATAGCCCTGGTGTAGACGGTGAAGAGGAAGGGAGAGAGGACTGTCCCCTGCGGGGCCCCGGTGTTGCTGTCCAGTCTGTCTGACACACAGCTCCGTAGGCGCACATACTGTGGTCTGCCGGTCAGATAGTCAACAACCCAGGACACCAGGGGGGCCTCTACCTGCATCGCCTCCAACTTCTCACCCAGCAGCCCAGGCCTTATGGTATCAAAAGCACTGGAGAAGTCTTTCTCTGTGATTATAGCAGGATAGTAAATTATGTCAGGACACCTTTAGATTGGTGTTTGGTTTGAAGCTCTGATCTCTCTCCCTCCTACGCAAGGCTAGGGCCTTCTTTGTAGGGCAGCGGTCAGGTTGCCCAGGGCAACTGAACATTGATAAACGGGGCCATAGAGCCTGGTAGAAAGACAACCTTGACAAGGATGGCCTGCATTCCTTAAGATAAGAAAAATCCACAGAAAAGGAGTGTGTTTCCATTCATCGGGCCAGTTCTTTGTTGCAGCGGAGAGAGAGGACAGAGTGAGGAGAGACCTTATGATCAGAATCTTGCTTGGCTAATCTTTAGTTTAATTTCCTAAAACCTTATATTCAACTTTCTATTCACATTTCATTCTGTTAGAATCCTCTGTTAGTTAAATAAACTTCTGTTTGTTATACACTGTACTGGACCGTGTACGCTTTTCTTCATTTCGCTCCGGGAAATATCGGGTTGTCCAAACTTAGTGTGGAATTCCAGAATTCCCACCGGCAGACAAGGCCTTATTATTAACCTCTTAACACTTTCAGTGCCAGCCATTAGATGCAGCCGTCTGTAGCGATGCCACCACTAGATAGATAGGGATCTGTCACCTTGTTTGTAGAGCTATAACTATATTCTATATTATAGCTATGGATACAATACTATGGCCCATTTGACATCACCTATCTATCGATCAATATGTGAAAAAGAATAGATTTTTCCATCCATACGTTCCCGTGTTATACCGTAATGAATATATGAATATAAGTATGGTTTTAGAGCGGTCTAGGGTAATTCATGAAATGCTGAGTTATAGCTACACGTCAATTCCACTATAGACGTTGCCATTTCTTGCCTGTATACGCTATTATCCCGAAATCAAATCTATATCATAGGTATTATGTTCCATCATGAATGCATGAAAGGGGGGGGGGGGGTCGTTTCTGATTATTTGATTGTCAGTAACAGCATTCGTATTGAACACTAATCAGCCCGGTCGGTATGAAAGCATTGCAGGATCAAGCAAAAATGTACGTCAGATCGTTCTTAACTGTGATCGGGAGTATTCCAAAAATAATATTACAAATGTTTGATCGCCATCTGGTACATCCAATGTCGATTTGGTCCACGGCATAATCCAACACAACATGTGGATCGGGGATATTTGACGCGTTCCAATGCAACCGGGACAACCGTTCGCCTTGGCCGACAAGGAAAAATGAAACCCAAGACATTTGGCCGTCCCACAGGCAAAGATACAAAGTTACAAAGGGTGCTTGATATGAGGCCGCCTGATCACTGAGAACATAAGACGAATACTGCACGTACTTGATGCCGACAAGGAGGACACCATACCTAAGGCGATGCTGTCCCTGGATGCTATGAAGGCCTTTGACAGGCTGGAATGGTCGTATCTGTGGGCAGTGCTAGAAAGGATGGGGTTAGGAAAAGGATTCATCGATATGATTAAATTATTATACAAAGACCCATCGGCCATGATTACAACAGGCACAATCATCTCCCAAATATTTCCGGTATCACGCTCTGCCAGACAGGGTTGTCCTCTTAGTCCCGGACTGTTCAATCTATCATTAGAGCCTTTAGCACAATATATAAGACAATCCCAATCCATAGAACCAATCGTAATCAAGGGCACACAACAAAAAAATTGTTTATATGCGGACGATGTAATATTGTTCATGCAAAACCCCAACACCACATTGCCTCATCTGCTCAAGTTGATTGAGGACTTTGGTGATTTATCGGGATTTAAGATAAATTGGCCGAAGTCGGCTTTCCTTCCACTTAACACCCCTGCAAAAAAAGATACAACCCTCCCAGGACAGATACCGATGGTAAAACATTTCAGATGCTTGGGAGTGGAAATATTCCCTACCATAAGACAAACGGTGAAGCACAACTACACAAAAATCCAAAACAAAATCAAAGACGACCTTGATAGATGGGCAAAACTTAAAAACACAGTACAAGCACGGATATCAATAGTTAAGATGGATGTACTACCTAAAATCAACTTCTTCAGTTCAATGCTACCGTTACCCCCTCCAGAGGGTTACTGGAAAAGATTACACTCCTCCACATACAAATTTATTTGGAATAACAAACCACCACGTATAAAAAGATCCACCGCACAGAGAAATAAAGCAGGTGGTGGCATGGCATTTCCAGATTTTTTCCTATATTTTAAGGCGTACACATTAAGTCCATTGACAACATGGTTTGACTCCCAAGCATTAGCATCCTGGAGAAAAATAGAAGAAAACATAGTAGCCCCACATAGACTGAAGGACATAGCATACACTAAACTACCAATCAAGCACTGTGAACGAAAATTTGGCCCCATAATTACTCATGCGATCCGGATATGGCGTGAATCACAAAAAAAAAATCCTAACCCACAAAAATGGCACAATCATACTCCCTTATTCAATAACAATGCACTCTTAATTGGAAAACGACCTATAAGATTCCCTATATGGGAAGAGCAAGGCATACACTCATTAGGGGATGTTTTTAACAAACAGGGTTTTTGTAGTGATAAAGAAATACGCAAAAAATTTAATCTCACCAAGTCCACATGGCTTTTTCACAAACAGTTAGAGCTATGTTTGAAGTCTCACGGTGTTCCATTAGACAGACCAATTGAACACCACAGATACCACAAATTCTTCTACGCAAGAGAGACATCGAGAGGTTTTGTTTCAGAATTTTATCATCAATTACTAACGTCCTCGTATGAAACCCTCCAACTTGACTCTGTCTGGAGGAGGGATATACCAGACCTGGAAAATGACTTTGATTGGCAAGGAGCCTGGGCAAATGTCCGACTTACATCAAGGAACCCGGATCATCAACAAATCAATCTTAACTATATTCACAGGACATACTTGACTCCTATAAGACTGTGCCGAATGGGGCTTAAACAAGATTCCAAATGCACCCAATGTACAAATGGGGACGAAGGGACATTTATGCACATGTATTGGGACTGCTCGGTATTACTATTGAATGATGTTTTTGAGTTTGCAGTGAATCCACAGCTAAAGAGATTGGTTTTATCGGGTATCACAGTAGCCAAAAAGCTGATCGCATCACGCTGGTTTCAACCGGAAAAAATGTGCCGTAAAGTTTGGTTTCTTACATATCTCGATGTAATTTACCATGAAATATCTACAGCAAGAATTCTGGGTCTCAATGAATCCAAAATGTCAATGTGGTTAGAAGTGGTGGAGAGAATAAAAGCTATCTTATAATGGTAGTGTCTGGT
This sequence comes from Notolepis coatsorum, assembly GCF_963971535.1. Taxonomy (NCBI): domain Eukaryota; kingdom Metazoa; phylum Chordata; class Actinopteri; order Aulopiformes; family Paralepididae; genus Notolepis; species Notolepis coatsorum. The sequence goes on along the minus strand of NC_140170.1, from coordinate 175,873,150 downwards.
TAGGTGCGAGGGATAGTGGAGGTACTTCTCAAGGTGGGGTCCGGGAGGGGGGGGTTCGAGCTGAGCATATGTGTGTAGTTTTTTTTAGATAACAGGTATTAGGGGTATATCTTATATAAGACAACTAACTAAAATGTGATCTCATTGGATGTGCCCTGACAATTAATGCTTGTATATCTTATCGTGTGTTGTCATGTTTGTTTATATGTTTGTTTAAAAAATTATAAAAAAATAAAATACAAAAAAAAGGGTGCTTGATACCACCGTCTAGCGGGATGCGGCCGGTATTGCACCTTGGCGACTTCATTCCATATGGTAACAACAGGCTAATGGATAATGAATAAAAATATTGACCCAGAAACGACTTAAGTAGTTTTTGGCACCAGTGTTTCCCACAGACTATGGGGGGTGAACCTCCGACCCTCTAGGGGGGTCCAGGGGCATGCCCCCCCGTAACTTTTTTTTGTGTGTACATTTTAAAGTTAAATGCATCAATCTGGTGCACTTTGAGAGCAAAATAAAGAGGCTAGATCTATGATGAACTTTGTGCTCAAAACACAAAATCGACTAGACTAGTGCTTCCCAATCCTCTCCTCGAAGCACCCCAGTCGTTCAATGTATTTGTTAAATTCCCCCACCAGCACACCTGATTCAACTTAACTAGCCCTTTATTAGTTGAATCAGGTGTGCTGGTGGTGGAATTTAACAAATACATGGAACGGCTGGGGTTGTTACACGCCCAGACCTGCTCAGGTCTGGGAGGTCATTTGCAGAAGCTGCAGTCAACATTGACCCTGCTTGCTCAGATGAATCATATTTTATTCTGGCAATTAGTGTCTATGTTAGAAGTGTTGTTTGTTTAGGTTTTCTCTGTGTTGGCATTTTGATTCTGTGTGTTGTTTTAGTTTAGTCCTTGTTCGGGATTGTTGTTTATTGTATTTGTTCTAGTGTCTTCTTCCCCCAGGTGTTTTCCATTGTAATCAGTGTTAATTAGTGTCTGTATTTATTGCTTGTGGTTTGTTGAGATCTTTGTGGCGTCATTGTCTCCTCGTTTTCCCCGTGTCGTACCTGCCTTCCCTGTCGTTTTCTTGTTTTCCTTCGTTGTATTAGTAGTCCTAGGTCCTTTCGTTTGTTTTGTATTCTGATATTTTTAGTAAACTTCTCCTCGTTAAGCATCACCCCTCGTCTCTGCCTCCGTTCCTTCCTCCTGGTCTGCAAACTGTGTTCTCACCTTCATCATCACCCTCAACCCTAACAAGGGTGTCTCGAGGAGAGGTTTGGGAACCACTGGACTAGAGCATACATTTGAGCCATCAAAGAAATGAAGCAAAATCGGTTACCTGTGTTGAACTGGTTTATTTTTTAGAAAATATTAAAATATAGTTGATTACTATTACAACAACTATTACAAAAAATGTGTTCATTATACAACTGTGGTGGGACTAATTAAGGGGGGCCGCCACAGTCTAGGTAATTAATGGGAAACCCTGTGGCACTGAACGACTTAGGCCCACAAACGACTTAACTTGTTTTTGGCACCCAAAGTGTTAAGCATCGGGCAAAAATGTTTTTTTTTTTTTTTTTTTGCATACCCAAGTAATTTGCGATTTATTATACTTTATACTTATAGCCAGTGTTGTGCTAGTTACTGAAAAATAGTAACTCAGTTACTTTACTAGTTACTTCATTTCAAAGTAACTTCATTACTGTACTAGTTACTTACACCCAAAAGTAATGAGTTACTGTGAAAAGTAACTATTTAGTTATTTAAAAAAAAAATTAAAAAAAAAGATTGCTCCCGAGTCCCATGCCCCAGATAGTATTCAAAATCGGTTGATCAACTTGACAGTTTCCATTCACATCACCGAACTCTGCTAAGCAATGTGGTCTAGATACAAACACAAATCTGACACAAACAAATGTTGTCCCGAGTCGATATAATAAGAAGTGCGGCGGTTGAAGGAACAGCCTTGATGTCGCCGGAGCGTTTCATTATAACCATTATAATTCAAGGGTACTTGAACTGTACTGCTGTACTGTACTGTACCCATTCTGCAATCTGTTAATAAAGTTTTCATTCATTCATTCTTTCATACTACGACTATGCTTGCACCTCATGGTACCAAAGCACCTCAAAGGCGCTTAAAACAAAATTACAAACATCACAAAACAAACTGGTCAGACTACTACTTGACCTGAACCCACCTCACCCCTGCCCACTTTGACAACCTAGGATGGCTTAGAGTAGACGACAGAGTACAGCAACTTGCAATGGGCCTGGTCTACAAGATACACTATACGACCGGGGTACCCATGTACATGTCAAAATACTTCCCAAAGGTCAGTGAATACCACAACCACTACACCAGAGGGAGCTCCACAAATCATGTAAAACCCAGATTCGGCTCAAACAAGGGACTAAACACGTTTCGCAATTATGCCACAACAATGTGGAACGCCCTACCCAAAGCTAGGGGTAACAGTACTGTATATTTGAATACCGTTTATGTCACAAATGTATCAGTACTAAATACCTATATGTCCCTATGCCATAAATGTCATGTATGTTGTGTATGTCATAAATGTCTATATGAATTGAAAATGGGGGACCCTGATGGAAACAAGACAAACGTCTTTCTCAGGTCTGCATCCCCTTAACAATTGTATGTATTGAGCCGTACTGTATTGTACCCATTCTGCAATCTGTTAAATAAAGTTTTCATTCATTCATTCATTCATTCACCATCTTGCAAGTTGCAACGTTGTTTAAGATATCAATCAAAGCATTGCAACGTTAGAATAGTTAGGATATCAATTGTGCATGAAAGGACTATATTTATATTGTTTGATTAGTATTATGAGATTCCCTGGCAGATTTCGTACAGTCAAAATCCGTTGATCAACTTGAGTTTCAGTTGCACTCACCAAAGTCTGCGGTGGTCGAGATGTAGTAACGTTACGTTAGTCGACTCCAGCAGCGCCTCAAACATGTTCTTTATCTCGTTTCCATGTTGTATATTAATTATCTCTCCAAGTAGTTGCTAAATGGTTTGTTAGTTTGTTACTGCGTTCTTTTTATGTGGATTCATAGCGAGCGTTTGTTTTGTTTACAATAGAGAGGGTCTATTTCTTTTCGTAGCCGCATCTGGTTTGCGCACTTCTGATTGGCCAGTGGCCAGACTCGCCTCGTATCATTCTACGCGGGTGGGGATGAGGATAATAATAATAATAATAATCACTACCGCTCGCTATCAATCTACGCCGTATATAACGCAAATAACGCAGTGACGAACCATTCAGTAACGTAAGTAGCGTTACTGAATTTCAAAAGTAATGCGTTAGAGTACTAGTTGCGGCAAAAAGTAACTTCGTTTCTGTAACGCGTTACTTTGTAACGCGTTAGTCCCAACACTGCTTATAGCACATGCATGAGTCTGGTCTCCTTTGAAAGGTAACATTCTGAAGTTTCTATGAGTGCTAATGGAATAGAGTAACATAGGTTTGAACACACTGAAGTAAAAGTTTTGTGTACTCACATTTATTTTTACCCGTTGCCAGATGCCTGTTTTTAAGTTCCAGCTGAGAGGTAGGAGCTGGAAAAGATAATGGTTCCATAGCCTGAAGTCTTATGTAGTACAAGTCCAAAGTTTATACAAATCCCACGGAAAATTTATGTTTTACAAAGGTGTTTGTAATTTGTGTACCAGTACAAATTTGGCATGATTATCCAAAATGGCCGTCCGCTGCCATTTAAAAAAAAGAAATTTAGCTTCCTGTATTTTTCACCCATCCCAATTTGGTCGTTATGCCAATTCCCTTCCGGGTCGTTGTGCGCATTGCCCCACTGTCGGCCTGGGAAGGGTGTAGAACTACCACATGCCTCCTCCGATGTGGAGTCGCCAGCCGCTTCTTTTCACCTGACAGTGAGGAGTTTTACTGGGGGAATGGAACGTGTGCGGAGGTTCACGCTATTTCCCCCAGATCCCCTCCCTGCTGAACAGGCTCCCCGACTGACCAGTAGGAGTCGCTGTTTACAACGACCAGGACACATACCCCACCGGCTTCCCACCGCTAACACTGCCAATTGTGTTAGTAGGGACAATATTGAACTGCGAACAGCAAGCCACTGATTGAGAGTTTTCCTCCACCGGCTGGGTTACCTCTGTGGGACTGACCAGACGTAGCTGGTAACCAATGGAGGATTCATCCAATTTTCACACAGATACAGACCTGTGTTGTTTTGGTTTTCTGCCCGGTGTGATTTTTGACCATGCACTCCAGAGGATTACTTAAAACACTTATTTCCAAAGTGGTCCTCGATGGAAAACATAAAAACACAATACCAATAAAAACAAACACAATAAAAACTAGGGCTGACCCCTATTAGTCGACTAATCGATCGAAAGTAGCCGTAGTCGACTGCCAACCTCTTAGTCGAATGCAAAAAATAAATAAATAAAAAGAATTATATAGGGCCTATTTTTTTTTCTCATTCTTTCCAAAAGAAAATAGGCCTAGAAGCGTGGCTAACGCTAAAGGCACGCATACCAGAGGCTAACTGCCGCAGGCACAGAGGCACTGAAAGAGGATTTCACCCATCTAATGAACACACTAGACTACAAATATCAAGATGTATCCATCAGTGGACCAATTGCATGCTTTCGCAGAGGACAAGAAGCCTTCCGTCGACTCCTTCAGACATTAAGCACCCCCCACAGCCCAAATGGAATCATAAAAAAAAGAATAATAATAATAAAAAAAATATTATACTTTATTATTATTACATTTTTTTCATTCGGCTAATTTTGGCGACTACAAATCAACTATACAAATCCTTAGTCGGGGACAGCCCTAATAAAAACACAATAAAACAAGACATAAAATACGTTTCGTACCCTGCACTACAGTAAGAGAAGATGGAAACATTTTTAAATCTCAAATAAAATAGTTATATTTGGGTCAACTTTGACAGTGTTGGCAGCATTTATTTCAAATCCCTTTCCCCGGTCATTAGCTGTCTCCCTGTGTCCACATATTCCCTGCCCCGTTTTCCCAGTTTGTTGTGTTTTTTTGTTGTTCCCCAGTGTCTTTTCCGTCCCTTGTGTGCACGAGTACAGCATCCACATTGGTCGATAGGGTGGACAGGTGCCTCCGTTGGCCATCGCAGTAGTGAGCGATGTGAGCGGAGAAGTTTAGCTGGTCGTCAAGGACAACACCAAGGTTCTTGGCGGTCGGGGACGCGGCCAGTTACATTCTCCACTGTGATGGAAAGGTCGGTCAGGGGGGAGGATTTGGCCGGCAGGAAAGCAATTCTGTTTAGCTTAGGTTCAGTTTGAGGTGGTTGGTCATCATCCAGGCGGAGATGTCGGACAGACAGGCCAAGCTCCGCTCAGAGACATTGATATCCGAGGGAGGAAAGGAGAGGAAGAGTTGAGTATCATCGGCATAGCAATGATACGAGAAGGCATGAGACGTGATAATGTTACCGAGAGATTTGGTGTAGAGGAAGAAGAGGAGGGGTCCAAGGACCGAGCTCTGGGGGACATCCGTCCGCAGGGGGCGGGGAGCCGACAGAGTCCCTCTCCATGACACTTGGTAGGAGTGGTTGTTGAGGTATGATGTCACCCATGTCAGCGCAGAGCCAGCCACTCTCATTCCTGTGAGGGACGCAAGGAGGATCTGATGGTTGACTGTGTCGAAGGCTGCTGACAGGTCCAGGAGAATCAGGACAGAGGAGAAACCATTCACTAAGTGAAGAGCCTCTGTGACCGCTATGAGGGCCGTCTCTGTGGAGTGACCAGTCCTGAAGCCTGACTGATTAGCGTCTAGGAGGTCATTCTGTAAGAGATCAGTAAGTTGACTTCCCTCCACGACACACTTTGCACTTTGTTGTTGTTGTTGTTGTTGTTGTTGTTGTTGTTGTTGTTGTTGTTGTTGTTGTTGTTGTTGTTGTTGTTGTTGTTGTTGTTGTTGTTGTTGTTGTTGTTGTTGTTGTTGTTGTTGTTGTTGTTGTTGTTCTTCTTCTTCTTCTTCTTCTTCTTCTTCTTCTTCTTCTTCTTCTTCTTCTTCTTCTTCTTCTTCTTCTTCTTCTTCTTCTTCTTCTTTTTCTTCTTTTTCTTCTTTTTCTTCTTTTTCTTCTTTTTCTTCTTTTTCTTCTTTTTCTTCTTTTTCTTCTTCTTCTTCTTCTTCTTACCTATATCCTACCTGTAACCCCTCCCCCATGCTGCTATGACACTTGCATTTACCTAAGGGGATCAATAAAGGAACATGTAAATTGATTTTGTTGATTGATTCATTTTGTTACCTGAAAATATGAGAAGGTGGACAAAAATGTGAGGACACACCATGTCCTCAATGTCTCACAGTGTAAGTCACTTCACCTGGGGATACAAAGTGTGTGTGTTCAAGTTTCAGGATGAGCAAGTCCTCCTTCTGAACACTCATGTATTGCAACTTAAACACTGCAATACGCTCCACTGTGATATCCACACATCTTCTCATAAACTACATTGATTTAGTCTCTTGGACCTGGTTTGTTGACATTGTGGTTTTACTGGTTTTGACCCTCGCTTTGACTGGTTTCTGATTCTCATATCACAGCTGAATTTCTGATTGATCTGAGAAATTGGCAGAGCGTGTCTAGTTAGCTGCTATAGCCAAGGCTAGCCAGCTTGCCTCCAAAACAACAGCCTTTGTTAAGCTAACGAGCTAGCGTTGCTACTGTCATTGCTGATTTGACCATGTAACATTTCTGTGACTGATTTCTAACATTCATCTTATACAGTAACATTCACGATTGTCATCATCATCATTTTCTGTCTTGTCTTCTGGGATTCATCTGAATAGGGATGAAGACAAGCTCCTCTCTTCAAACATGCAGTGTACATTACAATATCTCCTGTCTGTGGGAGGCAAAAAAACTTTATTCCCACAAATTGATGTAATCTAAGTCCAAGCCTTCCAGGTGTTCAGGCTTTATGCCCCACTCAAACCTCCCACCCTTCTCAGGCTTTGGTAGCCAATAGATTATGATTAGTCTTATAGTTGTATTGTCGGTGTATAGTATGTTCACTGCCTTGCCATAGGTTTAGACCTAATGGGATTACTGCAAGCAGTCTTATTCATATTTATTTATTTATTTATTTATTTATTTATTTATTTATTTATTTATTTATTCATTTATTTATTTATTTATTTATTTATTTATTTATTTATGTATTTATTTATTTATTTATTTATTTATTTATTTATTTATTTATTTATTTATTTATTTATTTATTTATTTATTTATTTATTTATTTATTTATTTATTTATTTATTTATTTATTTATTTATTTATTTATTTATTTATTTATTTATTTATTTATTTATTGTTATTCGCACTTACAAACGTACATTCTGGAATAAAATAAGTAAAAAGAAGAACAGTCAAAATGTGCAGGAAAGGTAAAAAAAAACAAGGGCTTATAAGCGACCTCCCCTCTTAAACCTATATAGGATAACTACACAAAACATTATGCACAAACACATGCGCATATCCCTCTCTCATACATACACACAGACACATACAATACAGCATTATACAACTATTATAATGTTGGGATTTTTTTTTTAAAAGACTTTACACAAATACACATGGATACTATAGACTACAGGACCTCCTACACATTATATTTATCTGCCATCTCTGGGGGTGACAGTGACTCAGGAGGTAGAGCGGTCGTCTGGTAATCGTAAGGTTCCCAGTTAATTAAATTCTGGCTCCTCCCGGCAGCATGTCGAAGTGTCCTTGAGCAAAACACTTAACCCCTAACTGCTCCCGACGAGTAGGTTGGCACCTTGCATGGTTGACTCCGCCGTTGGTGTGTGAATGTGTGAGTGAGTGGGGCACCTTGTATGGTTGACTCCGCCATTGGTGTATGAATGTGTGAGTGAATGGGTGAATGTGAGGCATAAGTTGTAAAGCGCTTTGGATAAATCCACCTAAATAACCAAGATACTTTTAAAGAAAGAAAGGGTCTAAGTCTGATCCACCTAAACACCAACATTTTTATCATTTAAAAACGCTGGTCTCTCGACCCAGATATTCTGGTGTTGGCTGAATCCTGGTTGAAAAGGTTTGTCAGTGACTCATCCATAGCCCTGGACCATTATAATGTATGTAGAACAGATAAAGTGTGAGGATTGGTTCAGTCCCCGCCACACGCTCCGCTCCTTTAAGGTACTGTGTTGATTGATGCATTCCCCGCCACACGCTCCGCTCCTTTAAGGTGCTGTGTTGATTGGTGCATTCCCCGCCACACGCTTTTGGAGCAAGTATCAATTCCAGCGCGCACCTGTCATAGTTTTTGATTAGCGCCCCAGAGGCTTTTTATACTGGGACTTCCCTTCAATCGATGTCGGGTCGTTTTTGAATACTTCTGTTTCTGCCTGTTGTTCCCCGTTGCTGTGCCTCGTCTACTCTCCCTCCAGGACATCTGTGGATTGCCGCTGGTGAAGACCTTGTCCCCCGTTTTGAGCTGCGCCTCGTTTACCCGCTTTACTCTTGCGCTTTGGTGAGTTTGAACCAAACCCTTTTTTGGACGATTCTGTTTTGTGTGTTTTGAAGAACACTGAAGAGTTCTATTTTTGCTTACACTTGACTCAGCTAAGTTGTGTGTTAAAGGAGACACTGAAGATTATCATTTGCTTGCACTGGACTCAGCTGGGGTGTGTGTTTAGAAGAGACACAGAAGTTTATCGTTTTTGTTTTGCACTGACCCTCAGCTAAATTGTGTGTTGTGGTGAACACTGAAGATATCGTTTTGTTTTGTTCTGACTCAGCTAAGGGAGGAGGAGACCGCACTGCCTCTGTGTGATGTGGACTGTTATTTACCTCTCTCTCTCTCTCTCTCTCTCTCTCTCTCTCTCTCTCTCTCTCTCTCTCTCTCTCTCTCTCTCTCTCTCTCTCTCTCTCTTTTCCACCTCGAGTTGAAGCTGGGAGTATCTGCAGAGCCGCTTCAGCGTCAATACCGTTTCCCCACCTCGAACACCAAGAGGATCTGCAGAGCCGCAGATAACTCTGCTGAAGGCAGTCTCCCTTTGTTTCAAGATTGTTACTTGCTCCTTTTTGACTCTGAAAATAAATATGCCCTAGTTTCAAGTTTCTTTAATAGTTGTCACTTGTCATACAGAAGTACAGAATACTTTCATACAAAATGCTTCTTACTGTTATGCTCCAGAGACTGTGCTAGACAAGATAGTATCAAATAACATAGTATAGCATGTAATTTAGAAGAAGAAAATGAGGTCACAGTGTTCGGTATAGACATATGTACAATGTTCTGAGTTACCATATAATATACAATACTATGCAGTGTACTAATGTACAGTACTATCTAGTGCAAAGCAGAAATGGGATGAGGTACAATTTAGGTACAATTTACAGTAAGGTGTACGAGTTGTAGTGCAATCCTTCATCAATAAATATAAAGTGTGGGGAGTGGGTGCTACAGTGTGTTTGTTTAAAGTGGGTGTGTGCTATAAAGTGTGTGGAGTGGGTGCTACAGTGTGTTTGTTTAAAGTGAGTGTGTGCGTGTGGATGTGTGTGCTATGTGCGTTTGGTGGTTGTTGTTGTGTAGTGTTCATTCATTGTTCGTTTAGCAGCCTGATGGCCTGGGGATAGAAGCTTCTTCTGAGTCTTTCTGTGCTCGCCTTGAGACTCCGGTATCGCTTGCCTGACCGCAGCAGTTCAAAGAGGCAGTTGTTCGGGTGACTGGAGTCTTTAATGATTCTCTTAGCCTTGCCCTTGCAACGCTTGTTGTAAATGTTCTGGAGGGTGGGGAGCCCCCCTCCAATTGTGCGTTCGGCTGAACGTGTCACTCTTTGTAGTCTGCTTCGGTCTTGTGCAGTGCTATTCCCAAACCAGGAGGTGATGTTGCCGGTCAAGATGCTCTCTATTGTACATGAGTAGAAGTTCTTAAGGATCTTAAGTATTTGGCTAACTCTGAACTACCTGTCTGTGCCGTGCGTTTGAGGTCGGTTTCAAACCCTAACATTACGACCCGACCATGTCGACCTCAGCCGACACAGACAGAGTCAGAACCGCGTTGGCGGTCCAGATTGAATTAATCAACGACCACAGCCTACAGCTAGGTGCGGCTGCGGCTGCTGTACAGGAGCTCCGAGCCCAGGTCCTGCCTATTCAGGAGTCCCTTGGCTCTCTGGTTACCCTACAGACAGCCCAGGGTAATCAGCAGGCTGATATTCTTCACCAATTACGAACTCTGAGTGACGCATTTAACGCCCTGCTTGTAACCCCACCTGCTTCAGGAGTCTCGGCCAAAGCACCACCCGCAGCCGTGGCAGGCCCCGCGCCTCCGGATCCCGCACCTCGGGAGCCCCGTCTCTCCGAACCACGGTTGTTCAACGGTAACTTCGAGGATTGTGCCACATTCATCATGGAATGTGAGTTGGTTTTTCGTCATCAATCCAGCCGATTCACTTCAGAGGGAGCCCGAGTGGCGTACATGACTAACCTGCTCTCAGGCCGGGCAGCACAGTGGGTTACTGCCTCCTGGGCAATGGGGGCTGATTTCTGTTTTTCCTACCCAGACTTCGTGGCAGAGCTCCGCAGGGTTTTCCACCACCCAGCCCATGGCCAGGACCCAGGAGCTCGGTTGGGCACCTTCCGGCAGGGCAGTAGCGGGGTCACCGACTACGTGCTGGAGTTCAGACTGGCGGCAACGGAGAGCGGGTGGAACGACCAAGCGCTTCGTCTCACCTTCATGAGGGGGCGCTGTAAGGGACCAGCTCGCGACCCGTGAGGAACCGGAGTCCCTCGAGGACCTATTCAGCCTCGCCATTCGCATCGACGGACGCCTCCGGGAGAGAAGGCGTGAGAGAGCCCGACTGGGACCTCCAGAGGTGACCCAGACCTCCCGCACTCGTGACGGTACTGCGGCCCGTCCTGCTTCCACCACGACTGGTGGTCCCTTCCCCTCCCGTTCGGCGCCCGAGGAGGAACCCATGCAGCTGGGACGCTCTCACCTTAGTCCAGCTGAACGAGAGGCCAGGTTCAGGTCCGGCCTTTGCCTCTACTGCGGCCGGGAGGGGCACCGTATCTCCAACTGCCCCACCCGGCCAAAAGACCAGGCTCGCCGGGACCCCGGGAGATCCTGGTGAGCCGTTTTTCTCGTTCCCAGAACCGTGCACCACCTAGTCGTCTGATGAGCGTCACCCTGACCTGGGCGGACCAACGGGCGACGGTGGAGGCACTCATCGACTCGGGTGCTGACGAGAGCTTCCTGGATTTCGAGTTTGCTACCCAGGCCAACATTCCGCTAGAGGACCTCGTGAGACCCTTGGAGGTGTTCGCGTTGGACCAACACCGCCTGGCTGACATCACTCAACGCACCGTCCCAGTCCTTCTCACCATTGCTGGTAACCACGTTGAGAGACTCCAGTTTTTCATCACCAGCTCTCCTCTTGTCCCTGTGGTCCTGGGCAGGCCTTGGCTCGCGCTGCATGAGCCCCACATCGCCTGGTCCTCCGGTACCATCAGAGGGTGGAGCTCCGCCTGTCATGCCCAGTGTCTTCAGGCGGCGTCCTGTCCCTCGCCCCGGAGCCCTCTTTGTGAGCCGCCTCCGGACCTCTCGACGATACCCCCCGAGTACCACGACCTCGAGGAGGTTTTCAGTAAGTCCCGGGCTCAGGCCCTTCCGCCTCACCGGCCTTACGACTGTGCCATCGACCTTCGCTCAGGGGCTCCCCTTCCCGGCAGCCGCCTCTACAGTCTGACCGTCCCTGAGAAGGCAGCGATGGATCGTTATATCTCTGAGTCCTTGGAAGCAGGTCTCATTCGGCCTTCCTCCTCCCCTGTGGCGGCCGGTTTCTTCTTTGTTGGGAAGAAGGACGGAGACCTTCGACCCTGCATCGACTATCGCCAGCTCAACGAGATCACCATTAAGAACAAGTACTGTTACAAAGGATCAGATTAAACCGAATATATATATTTATTTATTGATATATATTGCATAGTATTTGTATATCGTTTGATATCCCCTGTATATTCCTTGTACATATACACGGAATATCCCTTTAGCCCAGACCATAATAGTTCATTCTCCTATTGGACAGCGGTCCACCGGCGCCAGGGACCGGCCTCCGGAGTCAGGTTCAAAGTCACCGTCAAGACGTGTCTGGACATGCCCGGCCTTGCCCAGGGATACGCGACAGAAATGAGATTGGAACTAGTTTGTTCACTGTGCGTATAAATACGGCGCAGGTGAATATAGAAGCCCCCTTACCCTCCTTACCCCTTACCCTTACCCTTCTTAGCCTTAGTATGTTACCAGTAAGTTGAAGCCTCACCCACGATACAACGTGCGGTGAAGTATGGCCTGTTTGGCCCCAGAATTGAGCATTGAGACCGCGTGCGAATTAATAACTGAATTGTCAGAGTTTGGCGCTATACCGTCGAGTGCGACATATTTCTATTAAGTCATTAATAGTCTATTTGTGTATAGTGTATCGTGCGGTTAAAGTTCTACAGTGACCAGCATCTCCAACGCTTCCTCGTATTAGCTAGAGTTCTTATCCAGGCTGGGCTGACCACATGGCGCTTTCACCCGAGGAGACCTAGACGAGAACCGGATGGACATGTACACTGGATTAATCTACCCGACGACTACATAGCCCTTTGCGGCTGGAATATATTTGCTTTGGTCCTGTGATTTATGGAGTGGATAATCGCCGACGCCTGCACGTGTTGGATTTACCCCGCGAGGAGTCAAGTCGAGTCGGCGCCTCAGAGAGCCTGAGGCCGACTAGCTTTCTTCACTGTGGAGCTACAGTCTACAGGAGAACCAAGCTGTATTCGTCTGTGGATCAAGAGGCTACTGCACCGGCTTCTGTACCTGAAGTCTCCTTAGTCATCGTTGACCAGACGTTCTACTACCGACAGATCTTCTACCCCTGCTGGCTTACAACCAGGGGGAACCCCTTCCAGTATCTCCCGCTATATTACTAGTGTACCATAGATATAATTCCCTAAGATTCAGGTTGTATAATTACCTCCTGCGTAACCAGAGAATGGACATTCATTATTGATTTGCCTACGCATATTCCTTTGCCTTACAAGTGCATTCAAAGAATAATGTAAAGTATCCTATGTACCTTTTGCTCCATTAAATACTTGATTATACCTTTGTTTGGAACCGATTTCATTGTGGGAAGTGTTCATCATATTCATATATCGTGTACTGTATGGCCAGTAATTAAAGTACATAAAGCGGCAGTGGTTTAATGATACCATACTTATCAATACAGTCAGGGAATTGTACCCCTCAGTTACAATTGGTCCTTCGAGCCGGATGGTAACTAGTGTAATATTAATATAGCGGTATTAATATTGACATGGCCTATGATGAACACTCCACAAAACGGTTCTCCTAAAGTAGATCGCCCGCAGTGTAGACGGCAGACACCTCAGTACTTAGAGGATTACGTTGCCAATATACTACCTAGCCTTCTACAGACGGTAAACGCGGAAAAAGTAGATAGTAAAATTATGTCCGACCCTATCGCCCAGGCTACCCCGCCAATAGAGGCCCTAGTGGGTTCTAACGTAACTGACCAAGCTCACGGTAGGGACCAGGAGGGACCTGACACGACTTTACCCCCCGCCAAGACCGAAGAAGTAGTCCCCGGAGAGCTCCAGGATAAAGACAGCTCTCCAGGGATGGAACTCTACCCGCTACAAGAAGAGGAGAGCACCCCGGAGATGGATCTCCAGGACTCGCCACAGGAGAACAGATCTCCAACGAGTACTGCCAGGAGCGGATCACCTCAACAAGCGTCTTCCCCCAGCGGGGCGGACAAGATGCTGGCACAGGCATTCCTCGCCAGCCTAGCAGCCTCTACAGAGCGCGATCGACTCCAAGCACAGATGCTTAGCGAGCGCGAACATTCTTCCATGGAAAGAGAACGCCTTCAAGCGCAGCAACGGAGCGACGAAGATCGTATACGTCTAGAGATTAGACGCCTTCAGACGGAAGAGAATATGGTAAGAGACCGGGCCGAAGCAGAGCGCGCCGCCGCCGAAGCAGAGCGCGCCGCCGCCGAAGCCCAGCGCGCCGCTGCCGGTGCCCAAAGAGAAGCAGAGCGCGCCGCTGCCGAAGCCCAGCGCGCCGCTGCCGGTGCCCAAAGAGAAGCGGAGCGCGACCTCGCTCTCACCAAGCGCGAAGCCGAGCGCGACCGATTACAAGCGCAGATAATGGAGCAGCTGATCGCCAGGGCGACACCCCCTCCCTCCGCACGGGGTTCCAGGGCCTCGTCAAGGGCACCCTCCCCTACCCGATCAAGCGACCCTGAGCCCGACCACCAGAGAGAGCCTATACCCCCCTCCGAACTCCTTCCCCGACCGGTCCACGCGAGGACCAGCTACAAGGAAGAAACGGTCTACACCGCGGAGAGGCTAAATAGACGACTACAGGATCTAGAGGACCTGCCAGAGCAAGAAGAAGAGGGAGAGGAGGAGAGTCAAGCCCGACAGCAGCACAGAACTCCACAGGACCAGGAGGTCCAGTACAGCCCAGGCTCTACCCCCGCGGCTCTGCGCTACAGACCCCCGACTCAATTCACGGGTGAGCTTGACGCACGACCAGCCCCGAGGAATAGCACCTGGATACGCGGGCCATGGTACCCAGCAGGTACCAGCCCACCAAGAGGCGTAAGAGGAGACTCGCCTAGGAGGCCTCTCTTCCAACGCTCACCGATGTGCCAGCCATCCATGGCATCATACATTGGCACACCGACGTTTCCGGACTTCACCCACGAGAACAGAGCACAGTACACGGAGCTACGAATGTGCTTAGAGACAATGATGTCCGATGTAGCTGACGAACCGTACAAGTATGCTATCCTACTGAAGCACCTCAAGGTGCCCCGAGCGCACAATATAGCGCTGGCCTATGCCACCTCTACTACCCCATACACAGCGGCTCTAGCAGCACTCGACCAAAGATATGGACGCATATGGGATTACGTAATACAAGAGATAAGGCATATTGACCGCCTACCCCCAGCCACAGACAATCGCTCACTAGATGACCTGTCTATCAAGGTACAATCCCTGGTAGGGATGCTGGGGGCGCAAAGAGAAAAGGGTATGCACGAACTGTACGCAAACTCTAATGTCGAGAGGATTTTAGAGAAGCTTCCGCCCGCCCGACAAGAGCGCTTCAGGCGGCAAAGAGACCACCGTGATCCTAACGGTCCCGAGCCATCCCTCCTAGACCTAGCCGACTTCCTGGCGAGAGAAGTCAACAGCCTACGGTTGGATACGTTCATGCGGAGCACCCCAAGCTCCAGAGAGGGACCTAGGAGAGCAAACGATGGCCGAAGATTGGTGACCGTCATGCACCAATCAGAAACAGTACCGAGCAGCAAGAACCACAGTACCCCCTCGATGAAAGAGAAGTGGAAGATGGTGTGCCCGTACTGCGAAAAAGAACACTGGTTGTCACAATGTGACACGTTCAAGAAGATGACCGCCGACGAGGTGGGTCAATGGATAAAGTCCAACCGACGCTGTTACCGATGTGCGCGCAGTCACATGGCAGCCGACTGCCGCTTAAAGAAGAGGTGTAGTCGGTGTGACGGAGCCCACCTAGATGTCCTACACGACAGTAACAGAAGAAAGCCTGCACCCTCAAGCAGCACAAAGGCAAGTGTTATGTACATTGACCCCGCCAGCAGCGGGGGCGCCCGAGTGCTCTTAAAGGTGGTCCGCGTAACACTGAGTTACCAAGACAAGGTCATGGACACTTACGCCGTCCTTGACGACGGGTCAGAGAAGACCCTTCTCCTCGCATCCGCTGCGGCCCAGCTGGGGCTGCGGGGGAGCGAAAACCAGATGACGATTCGGACAATAAGAAGAGATCTAAAGACGATAAAGGGCGAGAATGTCTCCTTCACTATCGCAGCAAGCGGGCAGCCAGAGAGACGGTATAGGATTACTAATGCTTTCACCAGCCAAGAAATAGGCCTGTCGCAGTACACCTACCCCATCGCCAAGCTGATGGATAAATATGTGCACCTGCGTCAACTACCTATCCCGCTCATAGACGGTGCCACCCCGACCCTGCTGATAGGCTCCGACCATGCAGACCTCATAGTCCCGATAGACCGGGTCCACACAGGGCCCAGTGGCTGTCCTGCAGCAGTCGAGACCCGCCTAGGATGGACATTACAAGGCCCCCTCGCTAAGTCTCTTAACCGAACAGCAGCCACTAGCTGCCTCCACTCCAGAGTGACAGAAGAAGACACCACCCTCCTACAGCATGTCGAGAGGCTATGGACACTAGAGACAATGCCCTTTAAGAACGAAAAGAAAGACATTCGTTCCAAGGAAGACATTTACGCTATAGCACTCCTCGAGCAAGGGACAAAGAGAGTCAAAGTCAACGGAGTGATGAGATACGCAACTCCACTTCTGAGGCGAGAGGGTATGCCTACCTTCCACGCCCCAAAAGAAGCGACGGAGCGGTATCTATTGAACACAGAGCGGCGCCTAGCCAGAGACCCCGCTCAAGAGACTGTGTACCGCGCTGAGATTAACAAGCGAATTACAGCGGGACACATAAAGAAAATTGACTGGCGACGTCGTGCGCTGCTCCGCGCCTCCCTGATCAAAGACGGCTTTGATCTCCGGCAGCGGGCCAGCAGCGACCCCCCAGTATTGCGCAGCCTCTCCCCAGAGGACAAGCCCCTGCTGCGGTTCCTATGGAGAGAGAGGATCGGGGATGAGCAACCAGCCATCTATCAATGGGAAGTCCTCCCTTTCGGAACCACATGCAGCCCATGCTGTGCTACGTTTGCACTGCAAAAACACGTCGCAGAGGACCCAGCAGCTGATGAAGAGGTCCGACAAAGTGTAGGAAATAGTTTCTACGTGGACAACTGTCTGCAAAGCGTCTCGACGCCAGAAGAAGCCGAGGCCCTTCTACTCAAGCTCCGCGCCTCCCTGATCAAAGGCGGCTTTGATCTCAGGCAGTGGGCCAGCAGCGACCCGCAAGTATTGCGCAGCCTCTCCCCCGAGGACAAGGCAGCAAGCAGCGAGACCTGGATGGCGACCATCCCAGGAGAAGCCCAAGAAATGACATTAGGACTAGTCTGGCGCTTCAAAACAGACTCGCTCCATTATAAACACACACCCCTGACCAAGGAGCAGGGAAGGTCGACTGCACTACCGACCACCAGACGGAGTGTATACAGAACACTCGCCAGACAATATGACCCGTTGGGATGTATTCTACCTTACACCACCAGGGCAAAGATGATTGTAAGAGCGTTATGGGACAAGGACCAGGGCTGGGACGACCCCATACCCGAACACCTTGCATCCACATGGAGAGAGTGGGAGACGGAACTCAGCTCACTCCCAGGTGTCAACATACGCCGCAGCTACTTCCCACCCACAGTGAGGCCGGAGACGTGCCAGATGGACCTGCACGTCTTCAGCGACGCCTCCGAAGTAGCCTACGGTTCGGTGGCCTACTTGCGTGCCCGAGAGGAGGGAGGAGAAATACATACTGCTTTCATCCTGGCCCGCTCAAGAATAGCCCCACGAAAGCAACAATCTATCCTGCGTCTAGAGCTCTGCGCAGCCCTAGCAGGAGCGCAACTCGCCACGTTAATCCAACGTGAACTCACCATTCCGGTGCAAAGAACAATCTTGTGGTCAGACTCCACGACAGTACTCACATGGATCCGGTCTGATTCGTGCAGATACAAGGTCTTCGTGGGAGTCAGAGTCACAGAGATTCAAGATTTAACAGAAGTAGCAAGCTGGAGGTATGTGGACACAAAACACAACCCAGCTGACGTCATCACCCGGGGAATGTCCCTGGATGACCTCACCCGTCACAACCTATACAGTGACGGGCCAGAGTTCCTCAAGCTCCCGGAAGAAGAGTGGCCTACGCCCACCCCACGGGAAGCGAGTAAAGAGGAGGCAGAAAACAAGAAATCTATGTTCTGTGGATTGAACACACTCGTCTCCACAGACCCCGACATAGACGATTGCCTCACCCTAGAGAGTGCGCAGCTAAAGACATTCCTGTGGCACCACCCAGAGGTTCAGCTCACTACTGACATTACTGCAGCTGACTACGAAGAAGCGGAACTTCTTCTACTACAACGAGCCCAGAGAGACTCGTTCCCCGATGAGCTAGACTGTCTACAGCAGGGATCGGCAATAGGCGGCCCGCGGGCCGACATTGGCCCGCCAGCAATAATTTCTGGCCCGTCAGATTATTTTGAGAATATGATATTTATGTGACGCGCGGGAAATATTCACTCGGGACGCCAGGGTGTCTTTTATTGTGAAGCTGTATCTATCTACCGGTAGTCATCATGTCTGTCACTATAGCCAATTGAAATGCTAGAAATGGTCACGTGGACTGGGAGAACCAATGGAATAGTCCCACCGGGCCTGTGTATATTTCCCGAACGCACGTTCACTTCCGCGTTCGAGATGCGAGCGAGTTAAAAAGAAAACGGGGAAATATAACGCTTCTTTTAATAAACAGGAGCAATACTTAAAATACGGGTTTATCGCAACAGGTCTGTGATTCTTGCGTGCCGAGCCGACGTCCTCTCTGCATAATATGTGGCGACAACAACAACAACAACAACGAGGCAATGATGACAACTGTGTTCAAGTTGGCAGATAAAGTTCAGATAAAGCATTCAACGCCAATCTGGAATTGGAGGGCGGCGAGTGGATATGACATGTTTCAAACATTAGCAGGGATTTTGGAGGACTTAACAACAAACAAGGTATGGTGAGTCGTGTTTTCATGCATTTTGATCTGTGTTCATCACACGCCGCTGTGATCTGCAACAGCTGATCTGCTGTTCATGATGAATGAATGAATGAATGAAAACTTTATTTAACAGATTGCAGAATGGGTTATGGGTACAATACAGTACAGCGCAATACACACAATTGTTAAGGGGATGCAGACCAGAGAAAAACGTTTGTCTTTTTTCAATATCAGTATATTAAATTAGCCATTGTTTTTGATCCTGGCCCGCCAAGCAACGGCTTGGGGAAAATCTGGCCCGCGGCCAAAACTAATTGGCGACCCCTGGTCTACAGGGAGCAAAGCCCGTCCCATCAGACAGCAGACTGCTCCACCTAGCCCCCGAGAGCGACGCCCATGGTCTCATCAGAGTGGGTGGTCGTCTGCGGAGAGCTCCAGACTTACCGGATGACGTCAAGTACCCGATAGTCTTAAACAGCCGACACAAGGTCACAGAGCTGATCATAAAGAAATACGACGAGGATGTGCATCACGCCGGGGCAGAGAGAGTCTTCGCGGAGATCAGACGTCGTTATTGGATACTGCAAGGGAGAGAAGCAGTGCGGTGCTTCCAGCGAACCTGTCTAGACTGTCGTAAGTGGCGAGCGCAGCCCAGTATACCCCGGATGGCTGACCTACCTCCCTGTCGCCTCCGACTCGGCGACAAGCCTTTTCACTCCACCGGTATGGACTGTTTCGGCCCGCTGTATATAAAGAAAGGAAGAGGAACCGAGAAGCGGTGGGGTATTGTATTCAAATGCATGACCACCCGAGCAATGCATATAGAACTCCTTCCAACCATGAGCACAGACTCATTCCTTATGGCCTTCCGAAGATTCACATCGCGGAAAGGTAAACCGTCTATATTGTTGTCTGATCACGGGACAAACTTCAAAGGCGGAGAAAGAGAGCTGAGAGAGAGCTTCCAAGCTATGGGCCCAGAACTTAAGACCCACCTCGCTCCATACCAGATTGACTTCCAGTTTAATCCCCCGAATGCACCTCACTTCGGTGGAACTTGGGAACGAGAAGTACGTTCAATAAAGACAGCCCTGTACGCCGTGCTTGGGGCCCAGACCGTGGCGGAAGAAATCCTAATGACAGTCCTCACGGAGATCGAGGGAGTATTGAACTCAAAGCCCCTCGGTTACGTCTCAAGTGATGTAGCAGATGTCGACCCAGTCACCCCCAACACACTCTTGATGGGGCGGCTGGACCCCGCGCTACCACAGACAATGTACAGGCCTGAAGAAGCGAACGGCCGAAGAATGTGGAGGTACAGTCAAGTATTGGCTGACAAGTTTTGGAACAGCTTCCTACTCCACTACCTACCGTCTCTACAGACCCGCCAGAAATGGGTGAAAGAGAGAGACAATTTGACAGAAGGAACAGTCGTCATGATTATCGACCAGTCACTACCCCGAGCTATGTGGCCGGCTGGCCGCGTAAGCAAAGTGATCACCGGTGCCGACGGAAAGGTCCGAGCAGCCGAAGTGCTCGTCCAAGGGCGGACCTACACCCGACCCGTGGCGAGGCTAATAGAACTGCCAAGGCTCCCCGATACCATCGATGACGACCATGACCCCATGACTTTGTGAACTGACCGACCCCTCACAACAGACATTGAGTAGTGGACAGTGCGGTTAATCTGTCTCTGCTTAGCTAATTAGGTGGGACTAATTAGGGTGCGGCTGTTACAAAGGATCAGATTAAACCGAATATATATATTTATTTATTGATATATATTGCATAGTATTTGTATATCGTTTGATATCCCCTGTATATTCCTTGTACATATACACGGAATATCCCTTTAGCCCAGACCATAATAGTTCATTCTCCTATTGGACAGCGGTCCACCGGCGCCAGGGACCGGCCTCCGGAGTCAGGTTCAAAGTCACCGTCAAGACGTGTCTGGACATGCCCGGCCTTGCCCAGGGATACGCGACAGAAATTAGATTGGAACTAGTTTGTTCACCGTGCGTATAAATACGGCGCAGGTGAATATAGAAGCCCCCTTACCCTCCTTACCCCTTACCCTTACCCTTCTTAGCCTTAGTATGTTACCAGTAAGTTGAAGCCTCACCCACGATACAACGTGCGGTGAAGTATGGCCTGTTTGGCCCCAGAATAGAGCATTGAGACCGCGTGCGAATTAATAACTGAATTGTCAGAGTTTGGCGCTATACCGTCGAGTGCGACATATTTCTATTAAGTCATTAATAGTCTATTTGTGTATAGTGTATCGTGCGGTTAAAGTTCTACAGTGACCAGCATCTCCAACGCTTCCTCGTATTAGCTAGAGTTCTTATCCAGGCTGGGCTGACCACATGGCGCTTTCACCCGAGGAGACCTAGACGAGAACCGGATGGACATGTACACTGGATTAATCTACCCGACGACTACATAGCCCTTTGCGGCTGGAATATATTTGCTTTGGTCCTGTGATTTATGGAGCGGATAATCGCAGACGCCTGCACGTGTTGGATTTACCCCGCGAGGAGTCAAGTCGAGTCGGCGCCTCAGAGAGCCTGAGGCCGACTAGCTTTCTTCACTGTGGAGCTACAGTCTACAGGAGAACCAAGCTGTATTCGTCTGTGGATCAAGAGGCTACTGCACCGGCTTCTGTACCTGAAGTCTCCTTAGTCATCGTTGACCAGACGTTCTACTACCGACAGATCTTCTACCCCTGCTGGCTTACAACCAGGGGGAACCCCTTCCAGTATCTCCCGCTATATTACTAGTGTACCATAGATATAATTCCCTAAGATTCAGGTTGTATAATTACCTCCTGCGTAACCAGAGAATGGACATTCATTATTGATTTGCCTACGCATATTCCTTTGCCTTACAAGTGCATTCAAAGAATAATGTAAAGTATCCTATGTACCTTTTGCTCCATTAAATACTTGATTATACCTTTGTTTGGAACCGATTTCATTGTGGGAAGTGTTCATCATATTCATATATCGTGTACTGTATGGCCAGTAATTAAAGTACATAAAGCGGTAGTGGTTTAATGATACCATACTTATCAATACAGTCAGGGAATTGTACCCCTCAGTTACAAGTACCCTCTTCCTCTCATGAACTCCACCTTCGAACCTCTCACCCAGGCTACCGTCTTTACCAAGCTGGACCTCCGGAGTGCCTACCACCTGGTCCGTATCCGAGAGGGCGATGAGTGGAAGACCGCCTTCAAGACTCCCAGGGGCCACTATGAGTACCTGGTAATGCCGTTCGGCCTCACCAACGCTCCGGCGGTATTCCAGGCGCTCATGAACAACGTCCTTCGTGACATGCTGGAGGAGTTTGTGGTGGTATACCTAGATGACATCCTCATCTTCTCTAAGACCCTCGAGGAACACATCCAGCATGTCCGACGTGTGCTGGAGCGCCTCCTCCACAATCGGCTCTTCGTCAAGGCAGAGAAGTGCCGTTTTGACTCCGACTCCGTCGATTACCTGGGCTTCATCGTGGAGAGAGGCTTGACCCGGGCTGACCCTCGCAAGATCCGGGCCGTGGAGGAGTGGCCGGAACCCACCTCTCGGAAGGAGTTACAGAGCTTCCTCGGGTTCGCCAACTTCTACCGAAGATTCATGCGGAACTACAGCCAGGTGGCGGAACCACTGACCAGGCTAACCTCTCCCGCCCTGCCGTTCGACTGGTCCCCAGCGGCGAGTGCTGCGTTCCGCTCCCTCAAGAAGAGGTTCACTACCGCCCCAGTCTTGCTCCATCCAGACCCCAAGAGATAGTTCATTGTAGAGGTGGACGCCTCGGATACCGGACTTGGGGCTATCTTATCTCAGCGGTCGGCAACGGACCAGAAGGTACATCCGTGCGCCTTCTACTCACGTTGTTTCCTCCCTGCCGAGAGGAACTACGACATCGGCAATCGGGAGCTGCTGGCGGTTGTGGCTGCCTTGGAGGAGTGGCGTCACTGGCTAGAGGGGGCCGAGGAGCCATTCACCATTTGGACGGACCACAAGAACTTGACGTATATCCGTGCTTCCAAGCGCCTCAATGGCCGGCAGGCAAGATGGGCCAGTTTCCTCAGTCGTTTCGACTTCTCGCTGACGTTTCGCCCTGGTTCCCGCAACACGAAGGCCGACTCCCTGTCCCGGTTACACTCCAAGGGATCCCCAACCACTGAGGACCCGACTCCCATCCTCCCAGAGGGCAGGGTGGTGGGAGTGGTCACCTTGGGCATCGAGGGGGTGGTAAGGCGTGCCCTACGCTTCCATCGCGCTCCAGGCAAGGTACCGGTTCATCGCCTCTTCGTCCCCGACTCAGTCCGGTCCCGGGTCCTCCAGTGGGGCCATACCAGCCGGTTCGCCTGCCACCCAGGCGTTCATCGCACGTTCTCCTTCCTGGCTCGGCGATTCTGGTGGCCCACCATGAGGAACGACGTCAAGGAGTTCGTACTGGCCTGGGCAGTCTGCGCCCGCAGCAAGGCCTCCCACCAGGCGCCCTCCGGGCTTCTGCAGCCGCTTCCCATTCCGAGCCGCCCTTGGTCCCATGTGGCGTTGGACTTCGTCACGGGACTTCCTTCTTCCCAGGGGAACACGTGCCTGCTGACCGTAGTGGATCGGTTCAGCAAGGGGGTTCACCTCGTGGCCCTTCCCAAGCTTCCCTCGGCGGCCGAGACGGCGGACCTCCTGACACGCCACGTGTTCCGCCTCCATGGGTTTCCCCAGGACGTCGTCTCGGACCGGGGGCCCCAGTTCACTTCCCAGGTATGGCGGGCTTTCTGCAAGGGATTGGGGGCAACGGTCAGTCTTTCCTCATCCCCAGACTAACGGACAAACGGAGAGGATGAACCAGAGCGTGGAGTCTGCTCTTCGGTGTGTGGCTGCCGAGAAGCCTGCTTCTTGGAGCCGTTTCCTTCCCTGGGTCGAGTACTCCATCAACTCCATGGTCAGTTCCGCCACCGGCCTCTCACCTTTTGAAGTATCCCTGGGCTACCAACCCCCTCTTTTCCCTGCACAGGAGTCGGAAGTGGCAGTTCCCTCCGTACAGGAGCATCTCGACCGGTGCCGTCGGGTCTGGGAGATCGCCAGGACTGCGCTGCTCCGGTCATCGGAGCGCGCCAGTCGTGGGGCCGACCGGCGCCGGGTCCCTGCGCCGACGTACCACCCTGGGCAGAGGGTGTGGCTGTCCGCAAAGGACCTTCCGCTTCGGTCCTCGGCCAAGAAGCTCAACCCCCGGTTCGTCGGTCCTTTTGAGGTTCTGAAGGTGCTCAGTCCGGCGGCGGTGAGTCTTAAGCTTCCTGCGTCCATGCGCATTCACCCCGTTTTTCATGTATCCCGGGTTAAGCCTGTCTCTCTCAGTCCCCTGATGCCTCCTGCTCCGGACCCGCCTCCTCCCGAGATGGTGGACGGACACCCCCAGTGGCAGGTCCGCCGGTTGATGGCCGTTCGACGGCGGGGTCGGGGGTTCCAGTACCTGGTGGACTGGGAGGGATTCGGCCCGGAGGAACGGAGCTGGGTCTCCCGCCAGCTCATCATGGACCCCGGCCTGATCACCGACTTCCATCGTGCTCACCCGGACGAGCCGGGTCGGGCTGGTCGCCGGGTGGCTCCCGTGGAGGGGGGGGGGAGGATTGGTTCAGTCCCCGCCACACGCTCCGCTCCTTTAAGGTACTGTGTTGATTGATGCATTCCCCGCCACATGCTCCGCTCCTTTAAGGTGCTGTGTTGATTGGTGCATTCCCCGCCACACGCTTTTGGAGCAAGTATCAATTCCAGCGCGCACCTGTCATAGTTTTTGATTAGCGCCCCAGAGGCTTTTTATACTGGGACTTCCCTTCAATCGATGTCGGGTCGTTTTGAATACTTCTGTTTCTGCCTGTTGTTCCCCATTGCTGTGCCTCGCCTACTGTCCCTCCAGGACATCTGTGGATTGCCGCTGGTGAAGACCTTGTCCCCCATTTTGAGCTGCGCCTCGTTTACCCGCTTTACTCTTGCGCTTTGGTGAGTTTGAACCAAACCCTTTTTTGGACGATTCTGTTTTGTGTGTTTTGAAGAACACTGAAGAGTTCTATTTTTGCTTACACTTGACTCAGCTAAATTGTGTGTTAAAGGAGACACTGAAGATTATCATTTGCTTGCACTGGACTCAGCTGGGGTGTGTGTTTAGAAGAGACACAGAAGTTTATCGTTTTTGTTTTGCACTGACCCTCAGCTAAATTGTGTGTTGTGGTGAACACTGAAAATATCGTTTTGTTTTGTTCTGACTCAGCTAAGGGAGGAGGAGACCGCACTGCCTCTGTGTGATGTGGACTGTTATTTACCTCTCTCTCTCTCTCTCTCTCTCTCTCTCTCTCTCTCTCTCTCTCTCTCTTTTCCACCTCGAGTTGAAGCTGGGAGTATCTGCAGAGCCGCTTCAGCGTCAATACCGTTTCCCCACCTCGAACACCAAGAGGATCTGCAGAGCCGCAGATAACTCTGCTGAAGGCAGTCTCCCTTTGTTTCAAGATTGTTACTTGCTCCTTTTTTACTCTGAAAATAAATACGCCCTAGTATTTGGCTAACTCTGAACTACCTGTCTGTGCCGTGCGTTTGAGGTCGGTTTCAAACCCTAACATAAAGTTGGGAAGGGGTGGTAGAGATTCTAACTATGTAAAATATTTTCTCTCTGTTACTGTTATGAAATCTGTTACTATTCCAAAATGTTTAAAATGTCTTATGTTAAAGGTTGATTTGGGCCAAATAAATCTTTCCATCTGATTGTGTCAGACCCCCATCTGCTGATAGCTGATAGTAGCTCAATTGACAAAATAGCCCATTTACTCTAATTGTTCTAATGCTGAGATGATTGTGATGGGTGACTTCAATCTCGATTGGCTGAATACACTAATTATCTTAACCTCTTAAGAGGTTAAACCGGGTGCTTAATGCTATTGTTTACAATGACTTGCATATATACTGTATACTGAGAATGGGTTTGATATTGAGTCTCAGAATATAATACCTTGGTATCTGGCTTGATGAAAAATTTACATTTAAATATCATGTGGTCGTTCTTGCCAGTAAACTGTGGCAAAACATTGGCTTCTTGTACAGGAATAGAGCCAGCCTCCCTATGATTAGCAGAAAAAAGACGTTGAAGCAGTTTTCCTGTCTATGTTGGACTACGGAGATGTAATTTATAGACATGAGGCGACATCCACTCCTAAGCCCTTAGATTCCGTATATCATTCAGCAATTCGATTTATCACCAGTGATGACGTAATCACCATGTGACCTGTATAGTGGAGTTGGATGGTCCTCCCTAGCAGAGAAGTGAGAGTTACATTGGCAACTGTTTCTATATAAAGCCATAATTGGAGATTGCCCAATTTATCTCACTTCTCTATTGGAGTGGACATCTGGGCCCTATGGTACACGATCCAATGATTGGTTTACACTTAAAACACAAATCTGCTTTTAGCTTCTGTGCTCCTGATGCATGGAACATCACAAACTCTAAAACTCTATATGTTGGTATCCTTTGCTCAGTTTAAATCCTTAATTACCAACCATACCACCATAACCTACACTGAACACTTCTGAACACTGAACACTTCTGAACACTGAATACTGAACACTTCTGAACACTGAACACTTCTGAACACTGAACACTTCTGAACACTGAACACTTCTGAATACTGAACACTTCTGAACACTGAACACTTCTGAACACTTCTGAACACTGAACACTTCTGAACACTTCTGAATACTGAACACTTCTGAACACTGAACACTTCTGAACACGTCTGAACACTTCTGAACACTTCTGAACACTGAACACTTCTGAACACTGAACATGTCTGAACACTTCTGAACACTGAACACGTCTGAACACTGAACACTGAACACTTCTGAACACTGAACACTTCTGAACACTGAACACTTCTGAACACTTCTGAACACTGAACACTTCTGAACAATGAACACTTCTGAACACTTCTGAACACTTCTGAATACTGAACACTTCTGAACACTGAACACTTCTGAACACTTCTGAACACTTCTGAACACTTCTAAACACTTCTGAACACTGAACACGTCTGAACACTGAACACTTGTAGTTTGTACCAGTACTGTTTTAACATGTTGTAGAATACACACAGTACACCTGTAGTTTGTACCAGTACTGTTTTAACATGTTGTAGAATACCGTGATGTACCTGAACGCGTTCAATGAACGATCGTTCGTGAACGTGTTCGTATTTTGGGCGAACGTGAACTGAACGGATGTTTTTTCCGCTAGATAAACGTAATTGAGAATGTGTTCATTCTCAGCGCTGTATAACGGCGTTCAAAAGTGCGTTCATTCTCAGCACTATATTATAACGCTGTTCAAAAGTGTGCCAGATTTCATATGCCTTTCAGCCGAAAACCCAGTTAAAACACACCGTAAACAGGCTTTAAAATAATGCGGAAAACCACCCAATCTGGCAACCGCTCTGGGCGGAGCTTCGGGGAGTCTGGTAGTAGAGCAGCAGCACTCGCACTTTTAGAAGGCGCTGCACTCGCTCAGAGTCAGACTCTACGACGTCGGTGTATGAGCATTTAAAAGAGTTTTAGTTAAAGTCAGTAAATGTTTTGCACTTTGAATATTGAACTTTGAGGTACAACCTTAGTTTCATACCTCAGCCTGGTTCCTACCTCCAGGACCATTCAAGCAGCACGTTTTTCCTCATGTTTTTGAAAATATACTGTAGAGATTAAAGCTGCAGCTGCTACTAATAATGGTATAAATGATTATTTGTGTAAATAAGGTTATACGCCGACCATTAAGAAACTACATGTTAGTTTAGGAATAAGGGGCAGGTAATTATAAGATTTATTCTTCTTCCTGCTCCTTTTGTCCATGGAATGGCTATTTATGATTTTTTAATGAAGAAACTATGATTGTATTATTCCATGTGGCAAATAAAAACTCTGAACTGAACTGAACTGAACTATGAATTGAAAATGGTGGACCCTGATGTAAACAAGAAAAACGTCTTTCTCTGGTCTGCATCCCCTTAACAATTGTGTGTATTGAGCCGTACTGTATTGTACCCATTCTGCAATCTGTTAAATAAAGTTTTCATTCATTCATTCATTCACCAGTGTGGACTGAATGGGCGGCAGCAAAGATGGAAATGCCAGTATTCTGTGGTTCTATTATGGGTTGTGGCAATAAATCTGACAAATAATAGCTTGCAGCAACGTATTGAAAAAAGAACTATAAACTATAAATTAGTTCATTTTTGAAACCATGAACTTTAGTTAAACATTTTGAATGATGAACTATGAACTGAACTAGTTCATTTAAAAATGTGTGAACTGTGAACTGAACTAGTTCATGTAGAAAGTGAACTTTCCCAACACTACTGTTTTAACATGTTGTAGAATAAACACAGTACTCCTGTAGTTTGTACCAGTACTATTTTAACATGTTGTAGAATACACACAGTACACCTGTAGTTTGCACCAGTACTGTTTTAACATGTTGTAGAATACACACAGTACACCTCAAGTTTGTACTGTTTTAACATGTTGTATAATACACACAGTACACATGTAGTTTGTACCAGTACTATTTTAATAATATATATATTTTTTCTTTACATTTTTACATTTAGTAATTTAGCTGACGCTTTTATCCAAAGCGACTTACAAATTTTGTACAACAAGACAGCAGGAAGGGTAGAACTCTATCAGCTGAGTAACAATGTTCATCAAAGTGTTGAGTGTTACAGTGTAGGTTAGTATATTAGGACATGTGCATGACAGTAAGGTTAGATTTTTAGATTTTCTTTCCATTTCAGATAAAGATTGAAGAAGTGTGTCTTTAGTCGACAGCGAAAGATTGGACGGGTTTCGGCTGTCCTAACTGTGGTGGGAAGTTCATTCCACCATTGTGGGGCAAAGACAGAGAATAGGCGACTTCTCTTTGATGACCCTCCCGGAGCTCGGATAGGAGTAGGTCTGAGGCGGCCAGAAGATGCAGAGCGTAGAGGTCTTTGGGGTGTGTAGTTAGAGACCATTGACCGTAGGTAGGAGGGAGCTGTTCCCTTCGCCGCACGATATGCCAGGTCGAGGGCCTTGAGGGTGAATGTAACAAGTTCCTAACTTTTTCTTTCCCCTATTATTTCATGCACATTTTAATCATTGTTTTAAATTATTATTTTCTTTTAAGTTATTTGGTTTGTTTTGAATTTTATGCAAATTTGCAATGCATGAGGGTCATCCTGTGTTAAATGGCTGCTTAATTAAACAAAAAAATGGGGATGAATATTTCAAGTGTAAAGTTTAACACACTACTGTGTTAGTAATAATTACTATGTAATGTTACAGTTAGTAAATTGGTATGCCCATCTGCTATTTTTTTATTTTGTCTCTGGGTAATATTATCACGTCTTATGCCTTCTCGTATCATTGCTATGCCGATGATACTCAACTCTTCCTCTCCTTCCCTCCCTCAGATATCCACGTCTCTGAGCGGATCTCGGCCTGTCTGTCCGACATCTCCGTCTGGATGACGACCAACCACCTCAAACTGAACCTAAACAAAACAGAATTGCTTCACCTGCCGGCCAAATCCTCCCCCCTGACCGATCTTTCCATCACAGTTGAGAATGCAGCTGTGACCACGTCCCCGACCACCAAGAACCTTGGTGTTGAACTTCTCCGCTCACATCACAGCGACAACCAGAACCTGCAGATTCCTCCTGAGCAACGTCAGAAGGATTCGCACCTTCCTGACAAAAGAAGCCACCCAACTCCTTGTCCAATCAACAGTCATCCTCCGCCTCGACTACTGCAACACACTGCTTGCTGGCCTTCCGGCCACTGCCACCAAGCCTCTTCAACTCATTCAGAACGCAGCGGCCCGCCTGATCTCAAACCTACCGAAGTCAGCTCATGTCACCCCACTTCTTAGGGACCTGCACTGGCTCCCCATTGCCGCACGAATCTGCTTCAAGGCCCTCGACCTGGCATACCGTGCGGAAAAGGGAACCGCTCCCGCCTATGTCAATGGTCAATGGTCTCTAACTACACACCCTCAAGACTAGGGATGCACCGAATGGGAAATTCTTGGCCGAAACCGATACCGAAAATAGGAAACAGTTGGCCGAAAACCGAATGCCGAAAGGCCGAAGATTATTAATATAAATATATATATATAATGTATTTTTTTTTCAGCTACCTGATTATGGCAAAAGACATAATTATGGAAAAACTTTACTTAAATAATATTAATAATCACTATTATGGGTCCATAAAACATTTATTCAGCACTTTTGAATGCATACATTAATTCCAGACTGAAAGATTGTACAATTTAAAAAATGTCTCTTTGCATACAACAAAATGTGCATTAAAGTCAAGTGCATTTTCTTTTCTCTGTAGGATAGCTACAGCAAAGTGCATTCAGAACAAAGCCAAGGTGCTTTAAAACTGCATAAAGATCTGCATAAAGACACACACACGAGAGGGAGAATAGCTTATAGCAGACTTAATGATGTTACTGTAGTGGCTACTGTCATAATTCACGGCATTCTAGCCTAGATGGAAGGACTGTTGTATTTACTACATCTCCCGTGACTCTTAGCGGGGGATGACGTAGCTTAAGAGAGACTAGTGGGGTTCGCGTGTTCGAATCCAGCTCCCGGCGTTGTCACCAGCTTGGCTGGCCGTTCACACTAATACAATTGGCAGTATTAGGGGGTGGGGAAAGCTGGCGGGTGGGTCCTGGGCGTTGTGGACAGCGACCCCTACAGTTCGGTTGGGGCGCCTGCTCAGCGAGGGTAGGATCTGGAGAGAGGTAGTGCGGCCTCCCACATGTTACACTCTCCCAGTGAGAATCTGCGCGGCCAGGCTGGCTGCCGGCTGGCTGCACATGCGTCGGAGGAAAGCATGTGACAGTCTCCGGCCTCTCCGACCAACAGTAGGGGAAAGTGCGCAACAACCAGGAAGGGGGTTGGGAATTGGCATAACGACTAACAGTGGGATGGGAGAAAAATCGGAAAAAGGAGGGGGAAAAAAGACAATCAAAAAATTTCTGAAGCCGTGTTTTGATTATGTCATCACAACAACACGTTAGGTTACGAACGTAACCCTGTTCTTTGACATTCTGTGATATTTTTTCGGTGCTAAAACCCTTTCGGCCGAAAGCCGAAAGTGCCTTTTTGAAAAAAAAATTGCCGATAATTTTCGGTGGCCGAATATTCGGTGCATCCCTACTCAAGACCCCTATGCTCTGCATCTTCTGGCTGTCTCAGACCCACTCCTATCCGAGCTCCGGGAGGGTCATCAAGGAGAAGCAGTCTTTTCTCAGTCCTTGCCCCACAATGGTGGAACGAACTGCCCATCACAGTTAGGACAGCCGAAACCAGTCCAATCTTTCGCCGTCGACTAAAGGCACACTTCTTCAACCATTATCTGAAATTAAAAAAGAAATTATAAAAAAAGAAAATCTAACCCTAACTATGTTACAATCCACCTGAACTCTCCTCTCATCCTGCACCCATTCATGGTCCTATACTCCCACCTACTGGACAACTGCCCGCACTATCTCTGCTTGTTATTGCCTTTCACTTGTTTAACCCTTAGTGTACTCCCCGTCATGTTGCCCATTCCTGTGTACCTGTTACCTGCTGTTTTCCCTTGTCTGGTCTAGTGTTATGTCTCCAGTGTGTGTGTGTGTATTTGTTATCAGTCCTGTCTTGTTTTAGTGTGTCACTGTAGTCTGTCTATGTTTCCTGCAGGTGTCTCTCGTTCCAATCACCCCTCATCTGTCAATCAGTCTGTGTATAAATGTTGTGCCTCCCCTGCCCCCCATTGTGGATTCATTACTCTGGTTCTATATCCTGTCGCTCGTGAGTAGTCTGTTCTCTGTATCAGTATATCCTGTCATTCGTGAAGTTATCCCCTGTATCCTGTGTATCCTGTGAATCCTCTGTATCCTGTGTATCCTGTCATTCGAGGAGTATCCTATGATCCTATGTATCCTGTCCACCAAGTAAAGTCCTTTGAATATCACCCCGCCGTCTCCTGCCTGCTCTCTACTCGCCTCTGTTCTGCATTTGGGTCCTACACACCCCCACACCCTAACAAACTAACCTTACTGTCATGCACTAATATACTAACCTACACTGTAGCACTCAACACTTGGATGTTCTCCACTTTTTCCTCAAAGAAGATTGCAAAGTCTTCGGCAGAGAGAGATGAGGGGGGAGGGGGTTGGGGGGAGTGAGGAGGGAGGACATGGTAGCATGCAGTTTGCGAAGGTTCTTAGCAGAGGCCTCAATCCTATGGTGATAGAAAGAAGCTTTGGCAGTAGTAATGGTTTTGGAGAATGTTAACAAGAGGTTGTGATATGTGGCGATGTCAGCAGTGAGGCGTGACTTTCTATACGTTGTAGACTATGTTGTAGAATACACACAGTACACCTGTAGTTTGTACCAGTACTGTTTTAACATGTTGTATAATACACACAGTACACGTGTACCAGTACTGTTTTAACATGTTGTAGAATACACACAGTACACCTGTAGTTTGTACCAGTACTGTTTTAACATGTTGTAGAATACACACAGTACACCTGTAGTTTGTACCAGTACTGTTTTAACAAGTTGTAGAATACACACAGTACACCTGTAGTTTGTACCAGTACTGTTTTAACATGTTGTAGAATACACACAGTACACGTGTAGTTTGTAGCAGTACTGTTTTAACATGTTGTAGAATACACACAGTACACATGTAGTTTGTACCAGTACTGTTTTAACATGTTGTAGAATACACACAGTACACCTGTAGTTTGTACCAGTACTGTTTTAACATGTTGTAGAATACACACAGTACACCTGTAGTTTGTACCAGTACTGTTTTAACATGTTGTAGAATACACACAGTACACATGTAGTTTGTATCAGTAGTTTTAACATGTTGTAGAATCAACACAGTACACATGTAGTTTGTACCAGTACTGTTTTAACATGTTGTAGAATACAGTACACATGTAGTTTGTGCCAGTACTCTCTTCAATGTTTGATTTTGAAGTCATTCAAAAGTAATCAGATTAGAAATGAAAAAAAAGAACAGAAGAGTAATCCAAGGGATTACGTTACTAATTACAAAAATGTCCATGTAATTTGTATTCAGTAACTGCAGACTACATTTCAAAGTAATCTGACCCAACCCTGGATGTAGGCCAGGAGGTCGGCTGGAATGCCCGTGGGACGCCGTCATGCTGGGGGCTGGCAGGCTGGGGGCTGGCAGGCTGGGGGCTAGCAGGCAGGCTGGTGGCAGGCTGGGGGCTGGCAGGCTGGGGGCTGGCAGGCTGGGGGCTAGCAGGCTGGGGGCTAGCAGGCTGGGGGCTAGCAGGCTGGGGGCTAGCAGGCTGGGGGCTGGCAGGCTGGGGGCTAGCAGGCTGGGGGCAGGCAGGCGGGGGGCTGGCAGGCTGGGGGCTGGCAGGCTGGGGGCTAGCAGGCTGGGGGCTGGCAGGCTGGGGGCTAGCAGGCTGGGGGCTAGCAGACTGGTGGCAGGCTGGGGGCTAGCAGGCTGGGGGCTGGCAGGCTGGGGGCTAGCAGGCTGGGGGCTGGCAGGCTGGGGGCAGGCAGGCGGGGGGCTAGCAGGCTGGGGGCTAGCAGACTGGTGGCAGGCTGGGGGCTAGCAGGCTGGGGGCTAGCAGACTGGGGGCTGGCAGGCTGGGGGCTAGCAGGCTGGGGGCTAACAGGCTGGGGTTGGCAGGCTGGGGGCTAGCAGGCGGGGGGCTGGTATGCTGGGGGCTGGCAGGCTGGGGGCTAGCAGGCTGGGGTTGGCAGGCGGGGGGCTGGCAGACTGGGGGCTAGCAGGCTGGGGTTGGCAGGCGGGGGGCTGGCAGACTGGGGGCTAGCAGACTGGTGGCTGGCAGGCTGGGGGCTAGCAGGCTGGGGGCTAGCAGGCTGGGGGCTGGCAGGCTGGGGGCTGGCAGGCTGGGGGCTGGCAGGCTGGGGGCTGGCAGGCTGGGGGCTAGCATGCTGGGGGCTGGCAGGCTGGGGGCTAGCATGCTGGGGGCTAGCAGGCTTGGGGCCTGGGTGTGATTGTACACCATGGTTTAGTCCCCCATGGTGACTCCCTTCACATTTACATTTACTAATTTAGCTGACGCTTTTATCCAAAGCTACTTTTATCCACAGCTACTTTTATCCAAAGCGATAAGGAAGGGTACAACTCTAGCTGTTAAGGGGGTAAGTTAAGATTGTTCATCAAACTAACAATTTAGTGCTACAGTCTTGAGTGCATAGTAGTATAGACATATTACCATAGTAGGTAGCAAAGAGATGTAATGGTTCTTATGCACAGCTGTGGGAGATGTGAACTAATCAAGGAGGAGACCTGAGACACCTGCTTTCCCCCGGGGATCGTCTGGGCAGGTGTCTGGGTCTCCGCCCCTATTCCCTCCTCCACTGTTTCTCTAATGGTGCGTTCACGTTAGGTGGGAAGAAGCGGAAGAACCAGCTTCCGACTGGGAAAAACCATTCACGTCAGCCTCCTAGTGGTAATTCCTACTAGGTCATATGGGAGTTTTTTATAGACCCCGATATCTCCCACTTCGCGTCACGAAATGCGGAAGTATCAACCATCATGGCAGCAAGCTTGACGGCGATGTCGGCAATACAAGGTAAATACAAATCAAAATTATCACTTTGATCACATAATCAGAATAATACAATCATACTGCTGTACTCTTCATATGAAAAACGAGCTATACTTGCTGCTGTTCGTCTACAGTTGATTTTAAAGTAACTTGCTAACGACTTGTAGCAATAGGTTAGGTAGGTTTTACGATCGCCATCTTGGATGTGGGCGTTTCCTCGAGTTCAACGCGTGAATGCTTCCTAGTTGTAGCAACGAGATGTCATCTGGTTCGTCCGCTTCTTCCCACCTAACGTGAACGCACCATAAGCTCTCATATGCAATGACGTCATGAGTGAGCACCTGGGCTTATAATGGAAGAGCAGCTGGAAAATGGCAGACTGTTCCAGGGCTCAGGGTCTCATGACAGCGTGCTGTCCGTTTCACATGATATGTGTTACCCATATTGTATGAACTATGAACTTTGAACTCTGTTGCCTATAATTAACTTACCTACCTACTGCTTTCACTGCCTACAACTGCCCTACACTGTAATCATAGTAATCATAATAATCACAACTACCTACCTCATACATACCTCATACTATAATCTACCCATATAACTCTGTATACAATTATATATTTATGTTTACTGCGGCTCTGTATGATAGCATGTACATTAATACTGTATATGCCGTATAAATATATTTATTCTTACAATATATCTATATATCTGTCTGTACATACCTTCATATAATCCTTTTTACTTGTCTGTAGATACTAGGGCTGACCTTCGATTATTTTTTTGGAATTCGAAGCTTCGGGGCCAATATTCTATTTTATTTCGAAGCTTCGAGATTAAAAGAAAAAATAATAAAATGATAAAAAAAAGATATATATACATTTTTTTGTTAAATTTTTTTGTTTTGTTTATTTTGTGGGACTTGTACAGCACTTTGTTCAACTTTGTCAGTGCTGTAAAGTTTAAACCTTTTTAAATCTTAGACAAACTAAACACTTTGCTTTCATGAAATATTGTAAGCCATCATCTGAGGCTTTATAAAAGAAGCACAATGAACACAAATCTGTCAGTGCCGAGTCCAACCTCATCTTAAATAACAAACAGCATTGCTTGTTGTAATTAACAAAGAGAGGCAGAGTTGATTTTGCACAACAACAAATGACTGAGAGGGGGGCTGGTACATGACTGAGAGGGGGGCTGGTACATGACTGAGAGGGGGCTGGTACATGACTGAGATGGGGCTGTGGTACATGACTGAGAGGGGGCTGGTACATGACTGAGAGGGGAGCTGGTACATGACTGAGAGGGGGCTGGTACATGACTGAGATGGGGCTGTGGTACATGACTGAGAGGGGGCTGGTACATGACTGAGAGGGGGGCTGGTACATGACTGAGAGGGGGCTGGTACATGACTGAGATGGGGCTGTGGTACATGACTGAGAGGGGGCTGGTATACGTGACTGAGAGGGGGCTGGTACATGACTGAGAGGGGGGCTGGTACATGACTGAGAGGGGGCTGGTACATGACTGAGAGGGGGCTGGTACATGACTGAGAGGGGGGCCGGTACATGACTGAGAGGGGGCTGGTATACAGGACTGAGAGGGGGCTGGTATACATGACTGAGAGGGGGCTGGGTGGTACATGACTGAGAGGGGGCTGGTACATGACTGAGATGGGGCTGTGGTACATGACTGAGATGGGGCTGTGGTACATGACTGAGAGGGGGCTGGTACATGACTGAGAGTGGGCTGGTATACATGACTGAGAGGGGGCTGGTACATGACTGAGAGGGGGCTGTGGTACATGACTGAGAGGGGGCTGGCTGGTACATGATTGAGAGGCGGGCTGGTACATGACTGAGAGGGGGCTGGCACATGACTGAGCTGGGGCTGTGGTACATGACTGAGAGGGGGCTGGTACATGACTGAGAGGGGGGCTGGTACATGACTGAGAGGGGGCTGGTACATGACTGAGAGGGGGCTGTGGTACATGACTGAGAGGGGGCTGTGGTACATGACTGAGAGGGGGCTGTGGTACATGACTGAGAGGGGGCTGTTGTACATGACTGAGAGGGGGGCTGGTACATGACTGAGAGGGGGCTGGTACATGACTGAGATGGAGCTGTGGTACATGACTGAGAGGGGGCTGGTACATGACTGAGAGGGGGGCTGGTACATGACTGAGAGGGGGCTGATACATGACTGAGATGGGGCTGTGGTACATGACTGAGAGGGGGCTGGTATACATGACTGAGAGGGGGGCTGGTACATGACTGAGAGGGGGCTGGTATACAGGACTGAGAGAGGGCTGGTATACATGACTGAGATGGGGCTGGGTGGTACATGACTGAGAGGGGGCTGGTACATGACTGAGAGGGGGCTGGCTGGTACATGACTGAGAGGGGGCTGGTACATGACTGAGAGGGGGCTGGTACCATGTATTGTGCATCATTGTAGGTCAAACCATTAAAAAGTAAATTTCCACGGCAGCCATTTTGGATTTTGGTCTCTCACAAATGTTCCCTGCCTTTTTTTTAAATACACCCCGGCAAAATTTGTTTATTAACCCTCCTAGATGACAAATCCATTGAGAAACGAAGTGCCACAGATGACCCAACTACTAGGTCCATATCGTATCATCATAATATTATTTAAAAAATCATTAGGATAAGGGTTCCCTTGATAAAGATGCATGAAAAGGCTGTATAATATACAACACCTGTAGCTCAACTGCAGAAATAGCTTTTTTGATTTGATTAGATTTGTATTTGGAAATTAAAAACACATCATAAAAACAAAGTATCTTGACCAATTTGTATTCCTGAGGATATCACCTAAAAGCATTCATTAAAACACTTATTTCCAAGGTGGTCCTCGATGGAAGACATAAAAACACAGCACATATAGCCTACTCAACTGCACATTTTTGCTCAACTGCAAAGATTTATGCCTACTTATGTATTAGCCTACAGGGAAAAACACATTCACAACAGGCAACAAAGTTTATTTTCAGCCAAGTATGGTAATAAGGTAACTATTACGATATATATGGTATGGATTACTTACTATTTTTTTTTACATCTACTTTTTCTCCCCATATTTCTATTTTTCTCCCTTCCCCAATTTCGTATTGTCCAATTCTACCCTCCCCTGTCTTGAACGTTGTTAGGCCATGCCTCCCACAAGCCGGCTGCAATGTGGACGAAGCCTTGCATCACGTGTCCCCTCCGGTACACGAGGAGGCAGCCGTCGCATCTTTTCACCTGCACAGCGCGATCCCTCAGCGGCGAGGGCCTGCGTGGGAGGGCACGCCGCCTCCGTCGCTTCCTGATTCTACTGCGCAGGCGCACCAACCGACCTGTAGGAGTCGCTGTCCACAACGTCCGATCCCCACCCACCAGCTTCCCACCCCCTAATACTGCCAATTGTATTAGTATGAACGACCAGCCAAGCTGGTAGCAACGCCGAGAGCTGGGCTCGAACCCAGCATCTCCTGCGTTGGTGGCGAGCGCCTTGCCCACTGCGCCACCTAGCCGCCCCTGGATTACTTACTCTTATAACTTATGTTATTACTATCTGTGGTAGCTCTAGTCTCCACCTACACAAATTGTTTTTGTGCTGTCCATTGATCATGCACCTTCATGTGGTAGGCACATTAACTGTAGGTCAAACTCCCCAAACAAACAAGCACACTATTGATTTAATTGCCATATAAATCACATACAAAGATCTAACTATTACTCCTCTCTGAACATGAATATAAAACAAGAACGTGATCTATTAACTGTGTAAACCTTATGCAATATTCATCATTGATATTTGAATACTTGAAATCTGTATAATAATAATAATAATAATAATAATAATAATAATAATAATAATAATAATAATAATAATAATAATAATAATAATAGATTGGATTTTAAGAGAGACCTTTCTCAGACTCAAGGACACTGTACAAGGAAAGGACGGAAAAATATAAATTTTGATAAAAAAATTAAATAAAAGATAAAAGAGATTAAAAAAAAGGAAGCAAGGTGCTGTCCAATTGTATGAACTGAGTAGTTAGTATCAAATGAAATAAGATGGAACAGCTCCATGCATTCATTGAATAAACAACTATTTGCTCATTACCAGTATGGTATTGTTTAAATTGTACAGCTTTTTGCACATCTTTGTCAGGGAATTCCAACCATTCTGGACCTGAATGTAACAGTTAATTGTAATCATCTCTCTCTCTGTCTCCTTATTCTGAGGACAACAGCAGAGAGGGTAGGATATTTTAACTGAATAATACTGTGTACATCATTTTGAAGTGTGTGACTAAATTGTGTTGTGGAAATTGTTTGTAATTAGTTTCACCCAGCTGACAGAAACTGGAGGTGTGGCCTTTTGCTGCAGGTGTCACTCATCAGTAATTAGTGATAGTGATTTAAAGACTTGCTGGCTTAGCGTCAGCGAAGCGTCGAGAAACGAAGAGAGACAAAGAGGAGGAGTTTTCCTGGAGTTCTTCGCGGAGGGATCCACCGATCCACCCAGTACACCATAATCCCATATTTCCCTCCCACTCTGCTATTTCCCTACTATCTCGCTTCCTCCCTACCCCCTTCAACCTCCTCCTACCACTCTTGACACCACAATGTGCCTCATACCTATATCCACAATCTGCTCCTCAAGAACAGAATCAACCCATCCACGCCAGTTTGCTAGCAACCCGGCTAATCTCTCCTACCCTCCTACAGCCACTAATACACCTGTCACAGTACAGGGA
This sequence comes from Notolepis coatsorum, assembly GCF_963971535.1. Lineage (NCBI taxonomy): Eukaryota > Metazoa > Chordata > Actinopteri > Aulopiformes > Paralepididae > Notolepis > Notolepis coatsorum. The sequence continues at coordinate 175,833,910 of NC_140170.1, read as the reverse complement.
GGCTTATGGAATTGTCGTACCTTACCCACCTTCACCACGAGTCAACGTGCAGTGAAGTGAGCAACCTTGCGTCTAGCAGAGCATTGAGAACCGCGTGCGAATAGAATGGTAAACGTGTCAGAGTTTAATGAAGTAACGTTGAGTTCGACTTAATCTAATGTGAAGTAAATAGTCGTTCATTTATTGTATATCGTGCGGCCACAGTTCTTTCGTGTGTAGCATTACCCAACGGTTTGTCGTGTCTTTAGCTAGTGTACTTAACCAGGCTGTGTGGCCTAAATACGTCGCCCACACCGAGGAGTCCTAGGCGGAGAACCGTTGGACATGTACACAGGAGAATCGACGTCGGCGATTGCAGAACCATTCCTGGTTGGATTATATTGATTTGGAACGTGGTACCCGGAGAAGAGCATCGTTGATTTCCACTATCGTTTGGGATTCAACCTCGTGAGGATTACAACTCGGGTCGGCCTCGTGGACGGGGCTGGCTAGCTGTCATCAATGCTGTCGAGCATCTGGATTACAATTATTACTTTGCTGCTGATCAAGGGAGTTTACAAGGACCGACTCCTGTACCTGGAGTCTCTTTATTCCTCATTGAATCAGACGGAGTACCCGAACATTCCTCTACCCTCCAGGCCTTACACCCCCGGAGGGAACCCATTGTCTCAGGCTGAGGTTACACCTTTCGTATCATCTTCGTATTGTTTTCTTATACGTATCGCCGCGTATTGCCGCGACGTCATGCGCCTCGAGTCACACTTTCGTTTTTTTTTCGTTTTTGTCAGCCAAGCACACTGATGTAGTACACTGCCAAAGCAGTAGGTAGCAGTAGGTGGCAAACATGAAGGCAATTTCAACCAATCAGAACGAATGTGCCAATACACTTCCTGGTGGAAGCTCCAGCTAAAGAAAATGTCAATAAGGCAGGCGCCTATGCCGCGCCACCATCTTGCTTTACTCAATGCAGCAATAATTTTTCAGCAAAGCCTAATAAAAGTGCAATAAACAAAACGGATACATTCACTGTGTGTTCTGCCTGTCATTTGTTGATGAAACAAAACTAACATCAACACAAGTGACCACCAAGAGCGGATAGTTTAGGCTAAAAAACTATCGGTAGCATTGTTAGCTGCATGCTAACGTCAATGGAGTATGCCATTATAACAATATAGCATTGTGGCTAGAAGCTAACGTTAGCTCACGCTACTTAGCCAGCATCAAAACTGATGATATCGCGAGCTATCAGTAGTTAGATAACATTAGAGACAACGCTGTGTGTATTAAACAAAGGTGAATAGATGACTGGGCCATTTTGTTTAATGCTTCTTAAGTTGAAAGAGGAACTCTGAGCTAACAGGGTCTGAATCCTGATAGCTCACGTTAGCCAGCTGCTCATGCAATCGGTAATGCTAGCAGAATGAATGGATGTAAACTTTATTTAACATATTGCATATGGGTACAATACAATACGGCTCAATACAAACAATTGTTAAGGGAATGCAGACTGTTGTAGCTTGGACTGGGGTCCTTATAACAATAACTTGACAACACATGGTAGCTGAAGCTATTTGGGACACGGAGCTCTGTCCCAAACACACACACTGTACACAGGAAGGGCACGCAGATGGTATCTACTGCGCATGGGCGTTTTCGCAACAACTGCTCCGTGCTGACTACACGCTGATGTCGAAGCGTTTTTTTTGCGTATCTCCAAACGCAAACACAATTTTGCGTTTCAGCCGTATCCAAAAAAAAACGCCAAAAAACGCATTTCTGTGTAGATAGGACATGAAACGTCGTCAAAAACGTATAAAAAAACGCCAGGAATACACTAGTCTAACCATAGCCTCAGTCGGTACCAGTGTTGCCCTATATAGTTGCTACTATACAACAGGTGGTGTCAACCTAGACCCATCGTAGTATTCCTGCTATTCTTAGTGACTCATGCTCTTGACTGACTTTACGTATATTCTTCGCCATACAAGCGCGACCCTAATTCTCATTCTGTAACCTAACGTTGCCTAATAATAATAAATTACCCTCAAATACTATTTCTGTGTCAATGCCGTGTTCTTGTGGGTGTTCACCATCTATATTTGATGTACTGTCTGGCCAGTAATTAAAGTACATAACTAGCAGTGGTTTAATCTATCACAATCTTTAATACAGTCAGGGTTTTGTAACCCCTCAGTTACAATTGGTCCTTCGAGCCGGAGGGTATCAGTGTAATATTTAATATAATATTAATAATGACATGGCCAGCGGTGAACACTCCCCAAGCGGCTCCCCTAAGCTAGAACGCCCGTAGCGCAAACATCAGCTACCTCCATATCTGGAGGAATTCGCTTTCGTTCTACCCCCTAGCTTATCTAAACAGACGTTAAATACGGATAAATCGGATAGTCTAAGCATGTCCAATCCTATCGACTTGGCGACCCTGCCAGTAGAGACCCCAGTGGGTTCAAACAAAACTGACTCAGCTCACGGGGGGGACCAGGTGGGACATGACGTGACTATACCTCCAGACAGCGTCACCGGGATAGACCCCGGAGCGCTCCAGGATAAAGAAAGTGCTCCAGGGATAGAACCCGACACACAACCAAGAGAAGAGAACCGCGCCCAGGAGATAGACCTCGGAGCGCGCCAGGAGAACAGATCTCCAACAAGCCCTGTCAGCACCCGATCACCTCCGTCAGTGTCATCCCCCAACGAGGCGGACCAGAGACTGGCGCAAGCCTTGATCGCCACGCTGACAGCCTCAACTGAAAGAGACCGACTCCAGGGTGAGCGCGACCGGCTTCAAGCAAAGACGCTTAGTGAGCGCGAACACTCTGCCACGGAAAGAGAGCGCCTCCACGCGCAACTCCAAGCGCAAGCCCTTAGTGAGCGCGAACACTCTGCCGTGGAACGAGAGCGCCTCCGGGCGCAACAATTAAGTGAGCGCGAACACTCTGCCGCGGAACGAGAGCGCCTCCAGGCTCAACAGATGAGCGAGCGCGAACAACGAGAGCGCCTCCAGGCGCAACAATTAAGCAAGCGCAAACACTCTGCAGCGGAACGAGAGCGCCTTCACGCGCAACTCCAAGCGCAAGCTCTTAGTGAGCGCGAACACTCTGCAACCGAACGAGAGCGCCTCCAGGCACAACAAAGGAGTGAGGACGACCGCATAAGACTGGAGGAGAGGCGCCTTCAGACGGAAGAGAACATCGAACGAGAACGCCCCAATGCACAGCGCGACGCCGCCAATGCCCAGCGCGAAGCAGAGCGCGACCGGCTGCGGGCGCAGATGATAGAACAATTGATCGCCAGGGCGACACCCCCTCTCTCCGCACGGAGCTCCCGGAGATCATCACGACAAGGGTCTAGAGCACCTTCCCCTACCCGACAAAGCGACCCGGGACCCGGCCAACAGGAGGAACCTGTCTACGTCTCCGAGCCCCCTCCCCGACCGGTCCATACGAGACCCAGCCAACGGGAAGAACCGGCCTACATCGCCGAGAGACTGACTAGAAGACTCCAGGACCTAGAAGAGGAAGAGGAAGTGGAGGAATATCAAGCCCACCAGCAAGAACGTACTCTGGACCAGGAGGCCCAGTACAGCCCCGACTTCAGCCCCGAGTCACTGCACTACAAACCCCCGACCCAACTCACGGGTGAGTTTGACGTACAGTCAGCACCGAGGAACAGCACCTGGGGACCCGGCCTCTGGTACCCACCAAGTACTAACCCACGACCACACGTACGGGGAGACTCGCCCAGGAGGCCTCTTCCCCTACGCTCACCAATGTACCAGCCATCCATGGCATCGTACCTTGGCACACCGACGTTCCCAGACTTTACGCGCGAGGACAGAGCACAGTACACGGAATTACGCATGTGTTTGGAGACTATGATGTCCGATGTCCCCGACGAGTCGTACAAATATGCCATCCTCCTCAAGCATCTCAAGGTGCCCAGAGCGCATAACATAGCGCTGGCATATTCCAACTCAAGCACCCCATACTCCGCGGCTCTGGTGGCCCTCGACCAGCGTTATGGACGCATATGGGATTACGTGATCCAAGAAATACGGGATATCGACCGCCTCCCCCCAGCCAAAGACAATAGAGCACTGGATGACCTCTCTATCAAGGTACAATCCCTCGTGGGGATGCTGGGGTCCCAAAAGGAGAAGGGGAGATATGAACTATATGCAAATTCTAATGTGGAGCGAATACTGGAGAAGCTCCCTCCAGCCCGCCAAGAGCGTTTTCGGCGGCAGAGAGACCACCGTGATCCCAACGGCCCAGAGCCATCCCTCCTAGACCTGGCCGCTTTCCTCGCAAGGGAAGTTAGTAGCCTACGACTGGACACATTCGTGTGGAGTGGATCTAGCCCAAGAGATGGACCTCGGCTCGTCTTGTGCGACGAGCAGCACAAGAACCACAGCACCCCCCAGACCAAGGGGAAGTGGAAGATTGTATGCCAGTACTGTGAAAAGGAACATTGGCTGTCTCAATGTGACACCTTCAAGAAGCTGACCGCTGACGAGGTGAGTCAGTGGATCAAAGCCAACCGCCGCTGCTTCCGCTGCGTGCGCAGCCATATGGCAGCTGAGTGCCGCTTAAAGAAAAGATGCAGCAAGTGCGACGGCGCCCACTTGGAGGTCCTACACGACAGCAACAAGAAGAAACCTGTACCCCCAAGCAGCTCGAGAGTGAACGTCATGTACATAGACCCTGCGAAGAGCGGGAGCTCCCGAGTACTCTTGAAGGTGGTCCGAGTGATCTTAAGCTACGAGGACAAGGTCATGGACACTTACGTCGTCCTAGACGATGGGTCAGAAAAGACTCTCCTCCTCGCATCCGCCGCAGCCCGGCTGGGTCTGCGGGGGAGCAAAGAAACAATGACAATCCGTACCATTAGAAGAGACCTGAAGACCATAAAGGGTGAAAATGTCTCCTTCACGATAGCAGCGGTCGGGCAGCCCGAGAAGCAGTATAGCATCACTAACGCCTTCACCAGCCAAGACATAGGCCTGTCACAGTACACCTACCCCATCCCAAAGCTGATGGAAAAATACATGCACCTACGTCAACTACCTATACCGCTCATCGACGACGCCACCCCGACCCTGCTCATAGGATCCGACCACGCACACCTCATCGTCCCAACGGACCGGGTCCACATCGGGCCCAGAGGCTGTCCAGCAGCGGTCGAGACCCGCCTGGGTTGGACACTACAAGGCCCCCTCTCCGGTTCTTCCAACCGACCGACAGCCACTCGCTGTCTCTACACGAGGATAAACGAAGAAGACACCACCCTCTTACAGCACGTCGAGAGGCTATGGACATTAGACGCGATGCCCTTTAAGAATGAAAAGAAACTTGTTCGCTCAAAGGAAGACACTTATGCCATAGCCCTCCTCGAGCAGAGAACAAAGAGAGTCGAGGTCAATGGAGTGATGAGATACGCAACTCCACTCTTGAGGCGAGAGGGTATGCCCACCCTCCACGCCTCAAAAGAAGCGACAGAGTGATATCTACTGAACACCGAGCGGCGTCTAGCCAAAGACCCCACTCAAGCCACTGTGTACCGCGCTGAGATCGACAAGCTGATCACAGCGGGACACAAAGAAAATTGACATTCAAGAAGCCGACCAGACGATCGAATCTTGGTACGTGCACCACCACAAGGTCCACCACAACGGCAAGGATCGCATTGTATTCAACTGCAGCTACCAGATCGGACTACAGAATCTGAATAAAGAACTCTTGCCCGGCCCAACACTCGGCCCCTCTCTCCTCGGCGTACTACTACGTTTCCGCCAAGACAAGGTGGCCATCAGCGGCGACCTCAAAGGGATGTTCCTGCAGGTGCGACTAGTGGAGGAGGACAAGCCCTTGCTGCGGTTCCTATGGAGAGAGAGGATCAAAGATGAGCAACCATCCATCTACCAATGGGAGGTCCTCCCCTTCGGAACCACATGCAGCCCATGCTGTGCTACGTTCGCACTGCAAAAACATGTGACAGAAGACCCTGAAGCTGACGACGAGGTCAGACAAAGTGTAGAGAGGAGTTTCTACGTGGACAACTGTCTGCAAAGCGTCTCGACGCCAGAAGAAGCCGAAGCCCTCCTGCTCAAGCTCCGCGCCTTACTGATCAAAGGCGGCTTTGATCTCCGGCAGTGGGCCAGCAGTGACCCTCAAGTACTTCGCAGCCTCTCCCCAGAGACAAAGGCAGCAAGCAGCGAGACCTGGATGGCGACCACCCCAGGTGAAGCACAGGAAATGACATTGGGCCTAGTCTGGCGCTTCAAAACAGACTCGCTCCATTACAAATACACACCCCTGACCACGGAGGGAAGGTCGACCCCGCTACCGACCACCAGATGGAGCGTATACAGAACACTCGCAAGTCAATACGACCCGCTGGGGTGTATCCTACCTTACACCACTCGGGCGAAAATGATTGTACGAGAGCTGTGGGACAAGGAACAGGGCTGGGACGACCCCATACCCGACCACCTAGCTTCCACCTGGAGAGAGTGGGAGAGAGAACTCAGCTCGCTCCAAAATGTGAACATACGCCGAAGCTACTTCCCACCCACAGTGCGGCTGGAGACGTGCCAGATGGACCTGCACGTCTTCAGCGACGCCTCAGAAGTGGCCTAAGGTTCGGTGGCTTACTTGCGGGCCCGAGAGGAGGGAGGAGAAATACACACAGCCTTCATCCTGGCTTGCTCAAGGATAGCCCCCCGCAAGCAACAATCGATCCCGCGTCTAGAGCTCTGCGCAGCTCTGGTAGGCGCGCAACTCACCATCCCGGTGCAAAGAACAATCTTGTGGTCAGACTCCATGACCGTACTCACATGGATCCAGTCCGATTCTTGTAGATACAAGGTCTTCGTGGGAGTCAGAATCACAGAGATTCAAGACCTAGTAGGATCAGCGTGCTGGAGGTACGTGGACACGAAACAGAACCCAGCCGATGTCATCACACGGGGGATGTCCCTAGATGACCTCACACGTCACAATATCTACAGTGACGGTCCTGAGTTCCTCAAGCTCCCGGAGGAAGAGTGGCCTACCCCCACCCCTCGGGAGGCTAGTCAAGAGGAGGCAGAGATCAAGAAATCTATGTTCTGTGGGTTGACGCACACCCCAGTCCCCACTGACCCTAACATAGACGACTGCCTCACCTTTGAGAGTGCGCAGCTAAAGACATTCCTGTGGCACCACCCTGAGGTTCCCCCCACTACCGACATTAACGCATCGAACTACGCAGAGGCAGAACTCCTTCTGCTACAGCGAGCCCAAAGAGACTCGTTCCCCGACGAGCTAGACTGCCTGCAGGGAACAAAGCCAATCCCGTCAGACAGCAGACTGCTCCACTTGGCCCCCGAGCGCGACACCCATGGCCTCATCAGGGTGGGTGGTTGTCTGAGACGGGCCCCGGACTTAACGGATGACGTCAAGTTTCCTATAGTCCTCAACAGCCGACACAAGGTCACCGAGCTCATCATAAAGAAATACGACGAGGATGTGCACCACGCTGGGGCAGAGAGAGTCTTCGCTGAGATCCGACGTCGCTATTGGATACTGAACGGAAGAGAAGCAGTACGTCGCTTCCAGCGGACTCGTCTAGACTGTCGCAAGTGGCGAGCACAGCCCAGTATACCCAGGATGGCCGACCTGCCTCACTGTCACACCCGACCAGTGGCGAGGCTGATAGAGTTGCCGAGGCTCCCTGACCCCCCTGATGACGATCATGACCCACTGACTTTGTAGATTGCCCTACTCCCCACAACAGACATTGAGCAGTTGACTGTACTATTAATCTGTCTTCCTTTAACTAATTAGGTGCGGACTAATTAGGAGGCGGCTGTTGTGAAGGGCCAGATTAAACTGAGAGTCTACCTTTATTGTTTGATATACTTTGTATATTATTTATATATATACACGGAATATCCCTTTACCTGCGTTCAGACCAGAGTAATATTCGCTCTCCTATTGGACAGCGCCCCCAGGCGCCAGCGCGCAAGCCCCCAACGGCAAGTTCAAAGACAACTGCAGGCATGTCGGAACATGCCCGGAGTCAGCGTAGTGATACCAGACAAGGACTGAGGTTGGGACTAGATATTCACTTAAGTATAAATACAGCGCAAGGTGCGCACACCGTGCTTAGTTCAATTCAGTTACGTTCCGTACCTTACCCACCTTCACCACGAGTCAACGTGCAGTGAAGTGAGCAACCTTGCGTCTAGCAGAGCATTGAGAACCGCGTGCGAATAGAATGGTAAACGTGTCAGAGTTTAATGAAGTAACGTTGAGTTCGACTTAATCTAATGTGAAGTAAATAGTCGTTAATTTATTGTATATCGTGCGGCCACAGTTCTTTCGTGTGTAGCATTACCCAGCGGTTCGTCGTGTCTTTAGCTAGTGTACTTAACCAGGCTGTGTGGCCTAAATACGTCGCCCACACCCGAGGAGTCCTAGGCGGAGAACCGTTGGACATGTACACAGGAGAATCGGCGTCGGCGATTGCAGAACCATTCCTGGTTGGATTATATTGATTTGGAACGTGGTACCCGGAGAAGAGCATCGTTGATTTCCACTATTGTTTGGGATTCAACCTCGTGAGGATTACAACTCGGGTCGGCCTCGTGGACAGGGCTGGCTAGCTGTCATCAATGCTGTCGAGCATCTGGATTACAATTATTACTTTGCTGCTGATCAAGGGAGTTTACAAGGACCGACTCCTGTACCTGGAGTCTCTTTATTCCTCATTGAATCAGACGGAGTACCCGAACATTCCTCTACCCTCCAGGCCTTACACCCCCGGAGGGAACCCATTGTCTCAGTCGGTACCAGTGTTGCCCTATATAGTTGCTACTATACGACAGGTGGTGTCAACTTAGACCCATCGTAGTATTCCTGCTATTCTTAGTGACTCATGCTCTTGACTGACTTTACGTATATTCTTCGCCATACAAGCGCGACCCTAATTCTCATTCTGTAACCTAACGTTGCCTAATAATAATAAATTACCCTCAAATACTATTTCTGTGTCAATGCCGTGTTCTTGTGGGTGTTCACCATCTATATTTGATGTACTGTCTGGCCAGTAATTAAAGTACATAACTAGCAGTGGTTTAATCTATCACAATCTTTAATACAGTCAGGGTTTTGTAACCCCTCAGTTACATGTACTGTTCCTATATTAAAAGGGACCACTGTTTGACGAGCAATCACTCTCTGCCTCTGTTATTCCTCCACAACTGGGACCTTACCTGCACACGTAACAGTTTGGGGGAATAGTACAGTAGGTACGCATATTTAAGGGGACCGCAAGGATGGTGTACTGGTGGGTGGTGTCCGACCGATTATGGTGGGCCGGTCTGGGCCAAAAATGCCAGGGCCAATTTTTGGTCCCAGTCCAGCCCTGACTACCATAGTGTCTTTATACCTGTATCACTGTACATATTAATACTGTCATGGTCCCAGCCAGGGATCATGCTTGAACAATATGAACAGTCGTTTTCTGCCGCCCTTTGGTGGCCAAACACAGCAGCTCCATATATTGGACCTTATCAACAGGCCGGTAGTCCTAGGTCTTCTGGATATTATTAATGCTACTGTGTTTTCTCTGTTCATGTTGTGTGGTGCGTTTTAGCTTGTGTTTTTAATAGGTTTATCTTTTCATATGTTTCCTTTAAAGGTTCATCTCTTTTGCATATGTTTTTAAGTGTTAATACTTTACTTGTGTTTCCTCTAAGGCTCATTCCCTTTACACATGTTTTTAAGTGTTTAACATCTTTACATATGCATGTTCCTTTAACACTATGGTCGCCAAAAACGCCGTAGCACGTCTTTCCCCGCCATGCTCATTCTGCCAAAGACGCCGTACCACGTCTTTGATATCAATATTTCAAAAAACTGTGATCGAAATCATATTTCTCCCCCGGAGACTTGAGATCTACTGTTGAGCCCCTCTCAACTCTCCAACGGTTCAAGAGCGCCATCTGGTGGCCTATCGGCGGATCGCCCAGAGCGGAAACAGGAAATGGAAGCTGGTGCTCATTTCAATTCGGTCCGATCACTCGGTAATAGTCCCAGGACTCGAGCTAGACACAACGGATAGCAATCCGTTACCAATAACTCGATAAACAACATGATTTGGACGTATATACTATTATACAACCTGGAAATGGATCGCATATTTCTACATCCCATAATAGGAATATTTCTGTTCCACGCTCATCAACCAACGCTATGAGGAAGCTACGGTAAGATCCAGCGTTATTTTTTAACGTGTTCGATACTAACTGCTCTAATGATCATATCACCCACACTAGATGAATCATCTAACGTTGGCCACGGAATTATAAACGACCCCCCCCCCCCCATCCGGTCAACATCAGATGATCAGTAGTAACTTCTAGAAGCACGTCCATTTGAAATTTTTTATCTCGCGCAGATTCCTATCAAACTGTATTTGATCATCAATATAATGCATTTGGGGCTATAAATCACGTTCTGGAGAAAGCTGCAGAAAACGATAAAAACATACTTATACTTTAGACCGTATTTTAGTTTGAATATGTGAATGAAAAAGTATAACGTTGCTACACCCTGAACAATATATATTTGACGTTGAATGGGCCATAGTAATGTCAATTTAGCAATACAATTTAAAAAGTTATAGCCCTGTAAAGAAGGTAAACATCCCCATAGACAAATAGAGCTGGCGGAGGATGGTATATTAAGAATATAAGCCTGGCGACCAAAGTGTTAAGGGTGGTTTGTTTACATATGTTTCCTTTTAGATATTTCTGTACACATGCTTTTAACAATGTTGTGAGTTTTCTTTTACTAATTCTGTGTTCACCTGCTTGGCCTTACACCAGCTGGCACTTGTTAGTAATCACAGGGCAGTGTATATAGAGCTGCCCGTTTCTCACATTCCTTGTCGCACCATTGCCTTGTTTCATTGTATTTTCATTCATAGTCGGTTCGGTCGTACTCACTTTGTCACCAGTCTTCCCTGTGAGTCCGTTCCCTCCTTAGTCCATTTTTGCCAGCTCTGCTGTGTTTCGTTTGTTTTCGGGTTACAGTTCGCTTTTGTTTGGCTACCGTTTGTAACGTGTATCTTTGTCGCAACTGTTCAGTAAAAGCCTGTTCACCTTGATCCGTCGTCTCAGCTTCTTCTCTGTCTGCTTGTGATACCTGCAAGTGGGGTCTCCTCTCCTATCCCTGACCGAAACCGTCACAAATACTACAACTCTTTACATCTGATTAGCACTATTACTCAGTAATACTAATTTATATATCTTATACCCAGGTTAATCACCTGTACATTGTATATTACTGTTGCACTTTACTGTTACATTTGCACTCTGGTTGGATGCCAAACCTCTTTTCATTGTACTGTACTTGTGCTGTATAATGACAATACATTTTAATTGATTTAATCTAACCTAATATCTATAATGTTGGATTCTTCATTACCTGCAGCCTGACATCTCCAACCCAACTACATTACAGTGGGGCCGAAGAAAGGCTTGGCTTGGGACCCTCTCCATATCATCTTCCCCAAGCAAAGTAACACTCTTTCCCCCCCTATATACTGTACTTTATATGCTTAGGATGTTAAGCTGTGACCAAACATGCCACTGATTCAGTAGATGGCCTACTACCTACTGTCCTACTACCGAGAAGAGGGGCTGGAACCAGTGTTTTTTGTGTTTCTTTTCCATGGATATTGCTTGTTATTGCACTACACCTCACTTATATTAGATATTTTTTTATATACACCGTGGGAAGGGGGAAACTAAATACAATTTCTCTTTATGTCTTTATGAGAAGCGACAATAAAGCGGACTTTGACTTTGACTTCCCTCCCCCGAGTGCCAGTATATTTGGGTTAGCTGTAGCAGGCTATATTTCTCTTTTCCCCCCGTCCTCAGTAGGCTGTCTCCCCCACATTTGTACTTTCCCTCCCCCCTCCACTTGTTGTGTTTTTAGCATAGATAAATTCCAATGGCAGGTAGTATTTTACCCCCCCATGTGTGTTCCTTTGTTGCCCCCTTAGCATGCACAGTCCCCACGATGCTCCACTAGTAGTAAAGGGGTACCTCTGTGGCCGTGGCAGTGTATTCCCCCTGTCCTAGCGGCCACTGAGTGAGTGATATCATTGCATGCCGAGTCATTGTTTGCAGGCCATCAAGTGTGTGTTAACCTGCTTGTAAGCATTAGCTTAGCCTTCGTTGCTCCTTGTGTTTGCTGTGTACCCAGAGTGGCCCTTGTGAGGGGCATGATAAGTATCTATAGTAGTTCATGTGTGTTTCCGCATTGTGTGAAAGGCTCGTGTAACCGTGCCACTAATAACTTGTACTTTTATTGCCATTTTGGCGCAAGCTGGTGTGAGACATGAGAAGGCCCCAGACACCAAGTTCGGCACCAGCAATTGATGGCTGGGAAGCTGGAGATTCCAAAAGGGACATTTTCCCAGATTTTTCTCACTGTGATTGTAACCATCTAATTGTGTGTAAATACAGTTTCCCCATTGTTATTCCTTCATCTGCTGTGTCTGTGTTGCCGTTTAGGAACCTTCTACTCCGGGTAGATTTTCAAGTCCAGGTCGATTTAGGTTGACCTGTGACACACGCCTCAGCAAAAGTCATCACTGGGGTTGGTGTAACGTATATTCTAATGCCAGAACCCAAGTGCAGACACAAACAAGATGAGATGAGGAACATATAGAGAAAGCCCAACAGTGGGTATATTTATTTTACAAAGTAATAGGACCAGGAGTGAACAGATCAAAACACAAAAGTAATAAAGTCGAAACGAAAAGCAACGCAGAGCAAATAACAAATAACAAAGTAGCAAAATAAACCACAGGAACAATGAAAGTACAATTGCATGAGAACATAAAATATACAAAACTCACGGGGCAAAACAACGAGTATCCAGGACCAACCAAAGGGGACAGGCAGGAGAATCACCAGGCGTGGTAGTCAGGCCAAGACTGTGACAAAAAGAAGGTACAAAGTTATAAATCTCAAACAGTCAAAAACACGGAATAGCAACTATAGGCGTCAAAACATACGAATGCATACGTATACGTCTACGATCTGGCAAAGAGGAATAGTTGTGACCAGTCTTTTATGGCAAGCAGTGGTGCAGTCGTGGTCACACCCGGTTACACGCCGTGTTACCAGATCACTGAGGCAGAAGTACGCGCTATCGCGCACGGATGTGTACGCGCACACAAAAATGCGCTGTATCCATTCGTTGTGACTAGTACCCGGCCACCGTTTTACATAACAAAAAGCGCAGGTAGACTAAGTGTCTGGGTGTTGGCTATCTGAATGCATCTCCCCCTTCATTCTGTGTGACACAGGCAGTGGAGGTGAATACTAATGTGGCTCGGAATTCGTGATGGGGGTCTACCTGCTTATGATATTGAATCAAGCGTCTGTGCTGCGCTCCAGCTTTCCACGCGCACATTCACACAAATAGAGAGCAAGAAGAGCTTGTATGATAGAAAGATTGCACTTGCGTATATGCACTTGTGTGTGTGTGCGTGTGTGTGTGTGTGCGTGCGTGTGTGTGTGTATAAATCAGTTCTGTGCGCATGCACGTACCCGCGCGTGCACGTGGCGTGGCGTGTTACCAGTTCCCATATTACGACTGCACCACTGATGGCAAGGATGATGATGTGGAACAGCTGATCGTCTAACTCCCCACACCTGGATCCACTCCTGCCTGATTGAGAGAGGTAGAGCGAGGGGGAACAAAGGGATACAGGGGCCGGGAAGCCTTCTTGGAGGCTCCCGTTGGCGCGGACCAGGCTGGAGGAGCTGTGTGTAACGGATGGTACCGTGAAGCCCAGTCACGAAGCACTTCGGTCGTGAGTTGAGAAGTGGCTGAGGCGCGGTAGCGGTACCAGGAAGTAAAACTCACTCCCCTGAGGCATCCAGACTGAGCGCTTAGGGAGGAATTCCTTTCTTGGCACAGTGGTCTGTGATGTCGCCCGCGGTGCGGACGCCCGGGGTTCGACTCCCACTCAAGGCATGGTCGAAGTAGTGGCAGGTTCAGTGTTGAACCGGCTACATGTGCATGAAGCACTTCATCAGCTCCATCATCCTCTGCCTCCTCTTCCGTCACCACCCGGAGGTGGGAGTCACATTCCAAATTACTTTTGAAAAATAAGTAGCCCTGTGTTGTGCTGGGGATAGTGCTCCTCCGTAGATGTCTTTTTTGACAGTCAGAATTTTGAGCCCTGTATCTATTTGGTGTTCAGGTAGTAGTAGGACCTCTCTCCTAGCCTCCCCCTCTTAGCACAGCTTCTATTTGGACCCGCCAGCCACTGAAACAGCCACTGTCTCCTCCGAATCTGCGCACACAAGGACCACAATATCCACATGGTGTTTATTACCATCCTGTTTCATCCGTCATAGCTGTGTCTACCCGACTACGCCAAGATGTCACAGGTCGAGGCAATTGAACCTGGGTGGCTTGTAGTAGGTTCCCTACAGAGCACACAGATACAATGGATTGAGAAAAAAATAACAACACTTTATTGACACAAACGAGAATTGCAGAAAAGCACTCGATGCAAATACTATTATACAAACTATTATACACAACACACTAACACACTGTAGGCCACACTTCTACAGTATAATATAGCTCTGGGGAAGCTGTGCTATTGCTACAACACAGGGCTCGCTAACTCGTTAACTTACTCTGCAGTTTCCTAGATGCAAAACAAGACAATAAATGCTGCCTGGGGCTAGTGAGGGTAATGGCCAGAAGGGCTCCCCTAAACGTTGGGTGGTCCAACTTACGTTAACCAAAAGAAGAACAAGGGAACACACACACAGGGGAAGGATAAAATAAGCTGCCTATAATACATAATGCTATCGATAAAAACAACACAGGTGATGGGGAAGGAAAGGCACAAACAACGGAGGGGACAATCTACAGAAAAAGGCGGTCAGCTAAAAATAGCCTGAAGGCGAGACAGCCACAACTAGTCCACAAAATTGCTGGCTACCATAATATGAGGGGGACTGAGTGTGTGCATGGGGAAAAGCCACCTGTTGATTCATCCAGAACCAATCTCCTCCAGTTGTGCAGGGAATATATAGGTCAACCTGTAAATATCAAACACCAACAGGTGAGCAGACAGCGGCACGGTGGTGTAGTGGTTAACACTGTCGCCTCACAGCAAGAAGGTCCAGGGTTCGATTCCCGCTTGGGGACCAGGTTTCCATGATGCCAGGTACCCAGGTGGGGTATCTCCCAGGCTTTTCTGTGTGGAGTTTGCATGTTCTCCCCATGCTCGCAAGGGTTTCCCCCCCATAAGATAAACCCAATGGAAAAACATGCACAACAACAGATCGCTAACGCTGTGGTGTCCTTGACGAAGACGGACAGGAGCACTTGGATTGGTCCCCGGGCACGGCCCTCGCCGACGCCTGTCTGCTCCCGGCTGCCCTTGGGGGGAAGGACGACGGGATGGGTTAAGCGCAGAGACGAATCGCATCGGCGATCCTACAAAAAACAATGCATGCGTGTGTGTTCTGGTGTGTGTGTGCTAACCGTGTGTGCTAACCGCTAACATTGAAGGATAATTGCATGCCAATTAAAGACCTCTGAACAGGTCCTGCATTATTATTATTATTATTATTATAGATTGGGGGGGGGGGGGCTCAGTGTCACACTTGACCTGGACAGGTTCCCAGACAGAGCACACAGACACAGTGGGTGAAGGAATAACTCTCAATTAATACCTAAGCACAAGGCAAAAATGGGGACATTTCCCTTCAATAGCTGGTGGAAGAACAGCAAATGTTTTCTGACAGGGGCCAATCGGGGTACACAGCAAACACAAAGGAAGCCACAAGGGCTAATGCTAGTGCTAACAAGACAGTTCCTTGTAAAACAGATGTTCCTTGGAGTACACCTAAACAACAAATTAGGCTCTCTACAGGAAGGGACAGAGCAGGTCCTTCAATTTGTGCAATAGACTGCTGCAGTCATTTTCCCAGTCTGTAGTAGCCAGTGTCCTCTTCTATGCTGTGGCATGCTCGGGGGGCTACATCAACTCAAGGGACGCCAACAAACAAGCTGGTGAGGAAGACTAGCTCCGTGGTGGGAGTCAAGCTGTTCAGAGGTGGTGGCAGAGAGGAGGATGAGAAGGAAGCTCGCTGCTATCCTGGAGAACCCCTCCCATTCCCACTATGAGGAGCTAGCCAAGATGAGAAGCATGTTCAGCAACAGACTCATAACCGCCTCGGACAGTCCTTCGTACCAGCAGCCATCAAGTTCCACAACAGTGGGCAGGGACCGCTGCCAGCAGCCGGAGAACTAATGGCAGCAGAACCCGAGAGCTACTAGGAATGTCTGATCACTAAGTGTGTCTGACTCTGACCTAAACTGCACAAATTACAACGTATAACGTATGACATAATATCATGCCAGTTAGGGTAAATTATCTATACTGCACCTGTGTATACTGTATACTTATCTGATCTTATCTAGCCACGGTTAACCCAGTGATCTTGGCTCTCACAGGGACTGTGGGAATAGGGTGTAACATCAACAACAGTCTGTTGAAAAAGAAAATGGCCAATTCCAATTCCCTTCCCTTGGCCCTACCCCTAGTTTTGGAGTGCCCTTGACCAGTGGTGCAGTCGTAATATGGGAACTGCCCAGACGCCACGTGCACGCGCATGTGCACAGAACAGACATAGGCATAGTGTAACCCGACACTTCTCCAAACGGGGTTTGACACGCAGAGAACAGCGAGAGGGAGAGAGAGAGAGATAGAGAGAGAGCTTGACTGCGTGTGTGTCGGGGACATCTCTCTCTTTCTCTCTCTCTCTCTCTCTCTCTCTCTCTCTCTCTCTCTCTCTCTCTCTCTCTCTCTCTCTCTCTCTCTCTCTCTCTCTCTCTCTCTATCTCTCTCCCTCTCTCTCTCTCTGCCTCATCCTTGATCCTTCCAGTCGGGACCATTGTCACATAGTGTGAGAGGTTCCACAGCTCAAGCAAACCCTTTGTTATGCTATCGGTATCCTATTATTATGCAAAGTCTAGGTGATAGAGATAAGTGCCGGCCGCCGGGTACTTGGCGCACGGCGCGACGAGTCCAGTGATTGTGAACGCATTTTTGTGTGTGCACGTCCGTGCGCGACTGCGCGATTGCGCGTGCACAATTGCGCGTACTTCTGCTCAGCGAACTACTAGGACGGCGTCGTACCCCGTCCACCCACCACTGCATCCCTGCCCTTGACTGGGTAGTGGCACTTCAGAACGGAGCTACAAGAGGAAGGGATTGAAATCTTTACCTAGGAAATGGAACACGTTAGAATGGTGTGCATCTGGAAAAAAGTGAGATCGAAAAAAGCCACATGATTCTGCATTTTTCCTCAAATGGAAATGTGTTATGCCAAGTTCTGCAAAAACCAAATAGGCTGATATGTACAAAATATATGTATTACGTACATACAAAATATACGTAAGTCCTTTATGTCCTTCCTTCTACAACTCCATTTCGAGTCAGTATCTGAAAACACTCAGTTTGGAGGGCAGGTTGGAAGGCTACATGACCACTACCCCTCAATCCACAAAAGAATCGGGACACCCTACCGTACACAGCCACATGCAATGGAGGGTTATGGCCAAGTGTTAGGGCCAAGGGTGGGTAGGGCCAATGGGGGGTAGGGCCAAGTGTTAGGGCCAAGGGGGGGTAGGGCCAAGTGTTAGGGCCAAGGGGGGTAGGGCCAAGTGTTAGGGCCAAGGGAGGGTAGGGCCAAGGGGGGGTAGGGCCAAGTGTTAGGGCCAAGGGGGGGTAGGGCCAAGTGTTAGGGCCAAGGGAGGGTAGGGCCAAGGGGGTGTAGGGCCAAGTGTTAGGGCCAAGGGGGGTAGGGCCAAGTGTTAGGGCCAAGGGAGGGTAGGGCCAAGGGGGGGTAGGGCCAAGTGTTAGGGCCAAGGGAGGGTAGGGCCAAGGGGGTGTAGGGCCAAGTGTTAGGGCCAAGGGGCGGTATTGAGATTGGGCCAAAGCGTCGGTCTCTGGGCCACTCTTCCTAGGTGTAAAGTAGAGAGTTCACAGTTTAATATCCAATGTCCAAGTTTGTGAGCAGAAAATCATGTTACTTAACTGCTGGGTGGTGGTTGGGTTAGAGAAGGCTGGTTCTGCTGGGTGGTGGTTGGGTTAGAGAAGGCTAGTTCTGCTGGGTGGTGGTTGGGTTAGAGAAGGCTGGTTCTGCTGGGTGGTGGTTGGGTTAGAGAAGGCTGGTTCTGCTGGGTGGTGGTTGGGTTAGAGAAGGCTGGTTCTGCTGGGTGGTGGTTGGGTTAGAGAAGGCTAGTTCTGCTGGGTGGTGGTTGGGTTGGAGAAGGCTGGTTCTGCTGGGTGGTGGTGGTTGGGTTGGAGAAGGCTGGTTCTGCTGGGTGGTGGTTGGGTTGCAGAAGGCTGGTTCTGCTGGGTGGTGGTTGGGTTGCAGAAGGCTGGTTCTGCTGGGTGGTGGTTAGAACATGTCAATAATTACACAATAATTACTGTCAACCTGTGACAGTTCCCCCTTGCTAAATCAGTGGTCGTCCCAACCACTTACTCCTGATGGGGGGCGAACCGCCAACAGGGCAGTCTGTGCTGGTCACCTGAGGGAAAACAAAACAGTTTAAAAGCGACCTCCTCTCCACCTGTGTCTTCCACATGGCTGTGTGCCCAGGACTGTGCAAACTGACAAATTAGTGAATGGGTGAACCACAGTCGTGGAAGGTTTGGATTGATTGTGGGAAAACTAGTCCCTCATAGTTGCGCAATGAGGTAATGGAGAGACACCTGGGCTTTATAATGTAAGCCCAGGATTAAGATGGTAAATGGACTACATTTATATAGATGGCAGACTACTCCAGGGTGTGGGAGCCCACATAACGCGGAGACTGTTTCCCAGGGCGGAAGTCTCATCGACGGTGTATGGCTCGTTCTACATGTGCAACATAATCGGATGCAGTATCCACCATCTACCATCTTCAAACCATCTATACCGCTGCAGGTTCACAGAACCATCCCTTTATCCTCTTCTAAGCCCCTATAAGCCGCATACAATACCCCCCCCCCATCGTTCACATCCCTCTGGCATGTTTAGCCTTGCAATGATGACGCCTAGCCTATGTAGTACCTTGAACGGTATAAGGCTAAGCCTAGCACCGCTGGTGGATGTAGTACCTTGAACTGTATAGGGCTAAGCCTAGCACCGCTGGTGGATGTAGTACCTTGAACTGTATAGGGCTAAGCCTAGCCTATGTAGTACCTTGAACGGTATAAGGCTAAGCCTAGCACCGCTGGTGGATGTAGTACCTTGAACTGTATAGGGCTAAGCCTATGTAGTACCTTGAACGGTATAAGGCTAAGCCTAGCACCGCTGGTGGATGTAGTACCTTGAACTGTATAAGGCTAAGCCTAGCCTATGTAGTACCTTGAACTGTATAGGGCTAAGCCTAGCACAGCTGGTGGATGATTGACAGCTCTCAGGGCTTCCTCCAAGAAATGACCAGAGGAAGCAGTACCCTTTGATCTTGATAATGCTATATTAATCTACTGGGGACAGAACGAAGGTTATACAAATAGGAGACATGGCGCTTAGGTAATGTTGTGGCTTTCAATTAAATAATCCACACCCTTGGGGGGGGGGGGGGGGGGGGGGGGAGATTTGGGGGAACTGGGGGAAATAGGTCCTAGTAAAATCCTGAAGCTGAAAATATCTGAAGAAATCGGAGCCACCCAGGTGCCTGTAATTGGTCAAAGCTGGCAAACTGGCTCCTTATAAATACGTTTTACAGACGGTAAATACTGATCTGTGCCAATAACAATAGGGTTCAACATGTACTGTGAAGGCGAAAGGGGTAGAGTGCTGCATGCCAGGGCCTCAGGTGTGGATGAAAAACAAGAGCCTGCTTCATTCTGATACCAACTGCTCTGTGGTGAAACAAACCAGAGCATGATCTTATGAGTGTTGGTGGCCCAATAATAGCCAAGGAGGTTAGGTAAGCCAAGTCCACCCACTGATTCCCTTCCCGCCAAAGAGAGTGGTAATGGTCCCACCTCTGGAGGTCAGATTTGACTGCTGCTGTTAGTGCCATAAAGTTATTTTCTCATAATAAGTGGATGGACCTGGTAACCGTGATGCCCAATTATTAAAAGATCATGCACCAGATGGTCTGAAGGGTATTGACGACAAATTTCCAGCTAATTGGTTGATAGGGAAGCATTTGCTTTTTGGGAAATTTTATTTATAACCCAAAAGCACTTCAAAGGATTCCAAGAGTGAAAGAATATGAGGAACACCAGACAGGGGGTCATGCACATATGAAAGCATGTCACAGCATACAAAGACACCTTGTGCTCTGCACCTCTCCTCTGAATACCCCTAATACTGCTCTCCACCTTCAGATCAGACAAGGGGCACCCTTGGCACGTGCTCCAAAAAAGAGTTTGGATTGGTGGGTGTTTGTACACACCGTAGGGTGACCAGGTGTCCCCCTTTTGGTTGTACTGTCCCACCATTTGACCGAACGTCCCACATATTGAGAGGATGTCCCTCTTTTTGAAGCAAAAAAAAAACATTGGTCTCGGTGAAGACCATGTTATTCTAATAAGAAAATGTACATTATCTATCTGTCCCACTTTGTCCCAACAAAATCTTACTGTTGTCCTGCTTTTGGACTTTTTGCATCTGGTCACCCTAACACCGATGCATGTGGAGAAGAATACAATAAGTGGATCCACAATACAAGGGTCTCACTAAAACCAAATTGTTGCAACATAAGAGAACCTCCTTAGCCCTGTTTCCCAGGGTGATCTGCAGGCGGGCTGGAAACAGTAGAGATGGCCTAAGACCCATGTTGTACAGCTTTGCCATGATGCCCCAGTACTCTGCACACTCCTCCTGGACCTCTGGTGTAGTCTTAATAAATCTGTACAGGCATCCCACGATACCAGAGCTAGTCTCGTCTTTTGCAGGCTTCACGGATGATTAGGTCCTTGGTCTGGTATCGGTAGAGACAGATAATTACAGGCCACGGTCTTGACTGCATTTTTCGCCGATCATCCAATACATTGTTGGAAAGTAGAATTTTCCACCTTTCGATCGTCACGACACTCAACCCATTGCATGCTTCGGGTCTCGAGTTACAAGACGGAATATCCGGCGAGTGACATTTGACAAGCCGTTCCGACGAGTGACCATGTCTGGTTGTAAACAGTCCTGAATTTACCAGTCATTGCTGATGGTGAACATTTTTGACCACCGTTGTAGCCAAGGAGCGTCTGCTCCGAAAGAGATCCCAGACAAGTGTTGATTGCAACGAGAAGGGGGCAGAAGAAGACCAACAAGTTCTTTGTTTTGACTCGCGCGTCTGAATAAATGGAAGTGGACGGCCATTTTGGATAATCATTTATTGCGGTACACACATTACAAAAACCTTTGTTAAACACTTATTTTCCGTGGGATTTTTATAAACCTTGGACCTGTACTACATAAGACTTCAGGCTATGGAACCGTCATGTTTTCCAGCTCCTACCTCTCAGCTGGAACCCCAAAACAGGAATTTGGCAACAAGGAGAGCAAAACCCCAAACATTACATGTTTCAATATTTTATCTCATATCCAACTAGGAGATAGATGCAAAGAAATTCTGCGGAATGATCATGTTGGACCTACAAAAGGCCTTTGATAGGGTTGACCCTAGTGTCCTTTTATTTAAATTGAAGGCGATTGGGTTTAGTAGGTCAGCCTTGAACTGGGTCATCTCATATGTCTCAGGCAGGTCTCAGATGGTAGATGTTAACGGGACTTACTCCTCAGCAGGGATGCAGTGGTGGGTGGACGGGGTACCACGCCGTCCTAGTAGTTTGCTGAGAAGAAGTGCACGCAATCGTGCACGCGCGCACACAATTATTTTTTCAGAATTGTCACTGGACTCGTCGCGCCGTGTGCCAAGTACCCGGCCGGCACTTATCACCTAGACTTTGCATAATAATAGGATACCGATAGCATAACAAAGAATGAGAAGAGCCAAACCAAAATACAAGCCCTGTACCAATTGGTGGGGGTTTGCTTGATCTGTGGTCCCGACTGGAAGGATGAATGAATTAATTAATTATTTTATTTCGAATGTTTACAAATACAAATAAATAAACAAACAAATAATTTTTCGAATTTTTTTACAAATAAACAAACGAAAAGGATAGGTTTGAAGCCGAAGGCTTATAGAGCAACCTACCCCTAATTCAAAAAACAAATTCAAAAAAGTTAAAGTTTTCAAAATATAACAAACAAAAAAATAAATCAACAATCAAAAATCAACAAAAACCGATCCAGAAAAGAACAAAAAAGTTAAAGTTTGCAAGATAAAACAAACAAACAAACAAAAAATCAACAATCAACAAAAAACGTTCCTGAAAAGAACATAAGCCAACATAGGAAAAACTAAAATTCATCTGCAATACCAGAGTTTCATGGTAGAGAAAAACAGATTGTTGGTTAAATTTTACTATAAGATTCTAGAACCCTGTTTTTAAACATCTTTTTAAACTTAAAAACTGTTTTTTATTTCATCCGGTATATTGTTCCAGAGTTTCACTCCTTTAAGTTTAACTGACACAGACATACTTTTAAGTGTGGTTCGAGCTCTAGGCTGTTTCAAATTGAGTGTTCTTCTTAAATTATACGTCACCTCTCGTTCTTTAAACAATATTTGTAAGTTACATGGCAGTTGATAACTTCTAGCTTTAAAAACAATCTCTGCTGAGACATTAAGTTGTGCTTCAGAAGGAAACTGTCCTTCTGTAAACTAAGTTACATTGTTAATTTAGTTTGTATTTACTTTTCTAGTTTAAGTTAATTCAATTAAAGAAATTGTAACTACAATTACATTTAAAACATTGTTATGCATAATAATCATCTGTTCTGTGCGCAAGCGAGGGAACATGTATGAGCGTGCACGCGGCGTCCGGGCAGTTCCCATATTACCACTGCACCACTGCTCCTCAGCCAAGGAGATCACCTGCGGGGTGCCTCAGGGGAGTGTCCTGGGGCCTCTCTTCTTTCCAATGAAGTTACTTTCTTCTCTGAATTGGTATGTCTTGTGTTTAAAAGATTAAGACTGAAAGAACAAAGGAAGACGGGCGGGAGCTTGCTTTCTGATGCTTATTCAAGTGGCTCATGACATGACAAGCTTCTCCTTCAAACTGTTGCTACGTTTCTCTCTCTCTCCTCCTTCCAGAGTGAGAGCTGTGGTGTTCCACAAGGAAGCATACTATGACCGCTACTGTTCCTAATTTATGCAAATGACATTGATTGATTGATTGAAAAGTTTATTAACAGATTGCAGAATGGGTACAGTACAGTACAGCTCAATACATACAATTGTTAAGGGGATGCAGACCAGAGAAAGACTTTCGTCTTGTTTACATCAGGGTCCCCCATTTTCAATTCATCATAACATATATGACATACATGACATACAGATAGACAGTACTGCTACATCTATACATTTATGACATATCAGATTTGCAAATACAGTACTGTTTGTGATACAAAAGTGTCCAGAAAAGGAGTGTATATACATTTGGCATAGAAACTGTACATTGGAGGAGGTTGGTTGGGTGGGGTGGGGTTGGGTGGGTTGGGTGAGGGCTGTACATTGGAGGTGGGGGGGGGGGGGGGGGGGTTGGGAAGGGGACACACACACATTTTACACTGTACATTGGAATATTGACAAAGCCTTACTTGGTCATTTACTGTACAACTAGGTTAGGACATTTGTAGGGGCCAGTTTCGAATTGCAGTCTCACGTAGGTGTTTTTTGAGAGTGTTTTTGAAGGTGGGTAGTGATTCACATTCCTTTACAGCTTTAGGCAGGGCGTTCCACATTGATGTGGCATAATTGCGAAACGTGTTTAGTCCCTTGTTTGAGCCGAATCTGGGTTTTACATGATTTGTGGAGCTCCCTCTGGTGTTGTGATCGTGGTATTCACTGACCTTTGGGAAGTATTTTGACATGTACATGGGTACCTTGGTCGCGTAGTGTATCTTGTAGACCAGGCCCATTGCAAGTTGCTGTACTCTGTCGTCTACTCTAAGCCATCCTAGGTTGTCAAAGTGGGCAGGGGTGAGGTGGGTTCTAGGAGTCAGGTCAAGTAGTAGTCTGACTAGCTTGTTTTGAGATGTTTGTAATTTGTTTTTTAGTGCCTTTGAGGTGCTTTGGTACCATGAGGTGCAAGCATAGTCGTAGTACCCTTGAATGAGTGCTCCTGCTAGAGTCTTCAGGGTATTCTTGTTTACCAGAGAGGAGATCCGGTACAAGAATCGCGTTCGTTGGTTGACTTTTTTTATTACATTGGATGCCATTTTGTCACAGGAAAGATTAGCCTCTAGGATGAAACCCAGGTAGGTAATTTCATCTTTCCTTGTGATAATATTGTCACCCACTGTAACCGAGAAGCCGTCGGTCTTGCTGAGTTTGTTATTTGAACCGAAGAGAATGGACTCTGTTTTGCCCATGTGTAATGATAGTTTGTTGTCGGCGAGCCATATGCAGATTTTGCCTAGTTCCGAGCTGAGGGCTTTTTCAACCTGTAACTTGTTCTTGTCAGAGACCAGCAGGGCTGAGTCGTCCGCAAACAGGAACAAGTTGCAGTCACAAGCTGACGACATGTCATTTGCATAAATTAGGAATAGTAGCGGTCCTAGTATGCTTCCTTGTGGAACACCACAGCTCACTGTGAGGGGGGGGGATAGTGTACCGTTTACTTCCACCATCTGTTCCCTCCCCTCCAGGTAGGATTGTATCCAGCTCACTGATAAACTATCAAAACCAATTGCTTTTAGCTTGTCAATCAGAATGGTGTGATTGACAGTGTCGAAGGCCTTTTGTAGGTCCAGCATGACCATGCCGCAGTATTTGCCCGCGTCCACCTCTTGTTTGATGTGGTCGTTCAAGTAGAGAAGGCATGTGTCAGTGGAGTGGGATGTTCTGAAGCCAGATTGGAATTCGTAGATTAGATTTTTTTCCGCAAGGTACTTTTCGATCTGTTCGTATACTATTTTTTCCATGACTTTCGAGATGGATGTAAGGATAGAAACAGGGCGGTAGTTACCCGGGTCTAATTTGCTGCCCTTTTTGTGCAGGGGTGTTACTCTCGCAATTTTGAAGTCCTTGGGGACGTGTCCCTGTTTTATGGAGAGGTTTATTATGTGTGTGATGACTGGGGTGATGGCTGCTGCTGAGTCTCTGAGGAATTTGGAGGGGATGTTGTCATGGCCAGTGGCCTTGTTTGGTTGGAGGGCGCTCAGTTTTTTGAGTACCTCATCTGTAGTTACTATTTCCAGTTTGAAGTCGTCTTTGTGGACGCCTAGGTTCTTGTAGTATGCTACTATGTGTTCTACCCCATACTGCCCTGAGTGGGAGGGTAGTTTGTTTACCAGTGTTGTGGCTATGTTTGTGAAGAAAGTGTTTAAGTAATTGGCTACATCCAGCTTGTCTGTGATGAGCGTGTTGTCCGTCTTTATGTTTATGTTTGAGAACCTGGTTTTGAGTTTTTTACTGCAGCCTAGTTGATTGTTGAGTAATTTCCAAAGTTCACATGGTTTATTTTTGTTTTCCTCGGTTTTGTCATTGAATTTTTTTTTAGCAGTTTTGATCATGGAGTTTACGTAATTTCTTAGTCTGTTTCTTTCTAGTTTGAGTTCAGTCACGTGGTCTTGGAGTTCACTGCTCGTGCTTTTGGTAAGCTTTGACTGACTTTTACGAAACTCAGAGCATTTTTTGTCTCTGGCTTTCATAGCGGTCAGTATTTCAGTGTGCATCCATGGCTCAGCGCGATTTTTTACCCTGGTGGTTCTTAGGGGGGCCATGTTGTTTAGTATTGATGAAAATTTGGTTTTGAAGCCAAGCCAAGTTTCTTCAACCAGTGTACCATTGAGTTCATCTGACCAGTCCAGACTCTCCAGTTCAAGGTTAAAGGCCTCGCTAGAGTAGGTTTTGAGGTCTCTAGATGTGACTGTTTTGTGACAGCCAGCCTTTAGTTTTAGCTTTTTGCGGGTACAGAATATCATATAATGATCACTTAACCCGCATGCTATAACCCCTTTATTGGAGATCTTGGACTTGTCAGAGGTCAGTATGAGGTCAATGGTAGTCTGAGTTGATTCACATATCCTTGTGGGTTGGGTGATTAGTTGGCTGAGGCCGTGCAGATCACAAAACCTATTGAAGGATTTGAAGACGGGTGCATCTTTTTGTTGCATATCCGTGTTCCAATCCCCAATACGAATTTTTTCCGCATCCTCAGCTCCAGCTAAGCACACATCCAGAGTATCATAAAAGCCAGTTTGATCTGGCGGTCTGTATATTGTGCCGACTAGAACAGATTTTGCCCTTTCAAATAAAATTTCCACCCATACGGTTTCAATTGTCTCATGATGAAGGTCAGTACGGGTAATGAATTTGGTGTCCTTATGTATGTACATACAAACACCACCTCCATACTGGTTTCTGTCATTACGGACTATAGTATAGTTCTCTATTTCTATTTCAGGGTCTGTTACAGATGGATCAAGTTTAGTTTCAGTAAAGCATATTAAGTCTACCTTACCGCTCATAAACAGGTTTCTTATTTCGTCCAGCTTATGCTTAATGCTGTTCACATTAAGGTGAAAGATGTGTAGTCCGTTTTTATTAGCTGTGTTATTGATGTCTTCAAGTTCCAGGTAATTGTTTTCTGGTGCTGCTGTGGGGGAGGGAGGGGGGGGGCTTTGTTGTTGTCTCCGTGAGGTCTGTGTGCTGGTGTGTGGGGAGGGGGGATCCTTTGTCCTGTCTTTTCTGGCGGCAACCCTTTGTTCTCCTGGGCTGGTAAACATAGCCATCCTGGCTAGGTTGGCTAATTTATCAGGCGATTTGACCGTGGGGTTGCCGGTTGGGGGGGCTTTGTTGTCGTGGGTGGGAAGGGGGGAGGGGGGGGGTCGGGACCCGCGCCGTGCTGGTACAACAAAGGACTCGGTCCAGAGTCCTTTGTTCCTGGATGTTTTCGCCGTTAGCTCCGCTGGCTAGCCGGCTATCGGGCGTTGAGATGTTTAAATCCCGCGTCGGGATGGTCGTCATGGTTTCGACCCTCGGTTCACCTCCTCTCGTCTCTGCCTCACGTGTGCTCGTCTGCTGCGGCGTCATTTGGGAAGAGTTGCCGTCCGCGCAGTGGATGTAGCCACAGGTTGAGTTGTTGATGTTGGTTGCGATGGTAACGTCCCTCGCTTCTTGCGCTGCCAGACCAAGTCTTCTCGCCTGAGTTCTGGTCAAGACCGGGCCTGGGTTTAGATGAATGTCTCCCGAGAGTAGCAGGATAAGGGACAAAAAGGTCTTTCGGTCCATTCTGCCATTCGGGGGTCTGTTCTTTCTTTCAGGATTGGCCGTTAATGTTGCGTGAACGGTCGCTGTCCCCACGGCCAGGTGCTTATGCTCCGTGCCGTTTTGGAAATAAAAGTCGCTGTGTACCTCCTTTTCTATTTTTGCTCTTCTCTCCTCTTCTGTCTGGTTATGCTTCATCGTTGAGTAGAGGTACGAATCCGTTATCCAAAACATAACGAGGAGAAAATGTGCGCAAAATCTCTTTTGCTTGCTGTATTGACGAGGGCTCCGGGAGCTCAGGAATTTGCGACCGCTCATGGCTGTGTCCTGACGCTGTCACATGCCGTCAGCTTGTGACTGCAACTTGTTCCTGTTTGCGGACGACTCAGCCCTGCTGGTCTCTGACAAGAACAAGTTGCAGGTTGAAAAAACCCTCAGCTCGGAACTAGGCAAAATCTGCATATGGCTCGCTGATAACAAACTATCATTACACATGGGCAAAACAGAGTCCATTCTCTTCGGTTCAAATAACAAACTCAGCAAGACCGACGGCTTCTCAGTTACAGTGGGTGACAATATTGTCACAAGGAAAGATGAAATTACCTACCTGGGTTCCATCCTAGAGGTAAATCTTTCCTGTGACAAAATGGCATCCAATGTAATAAAAAAAGTCAGCCAACGAACTAGATTCTTGTACCGGATCTCCTCTCTGGTAAACAAGAACACCCTGAAGACTCTGGCAGGAGCACTCATTCAAGGGTACTACGACTATGCTTGCACCTCATGGTACCAAAGCACCTCAAAGGTGCTAAAAACAAGATTACAAACATCACAAAACAAACTGGTCAGACTACTACTTGACCTTACCCCTAGAACCCACCTCACCCCTGCCCACTTTGACAACCTAGGATGGCTTAGAGTAGACGACAGAGTACAGCAACTTGCAATGGGCCTGGTCTACAAGATACACTATACGACTAAGGTACCCATGTACATGTCAAAATACTTCCCAAAGGTCAGTGAATACCACAACCACAACACCAGAGGAAGCTCAACAAATCATGTTAAACCCAGATTCGGCTCAAACAAGGGACTAAACACGTTTCGCAATTATGCCACATCAATGTGGAACGCCCTACCCAAAGCTGTAAAGGAATGTGAATCCCTACCCACATTCAAAACCACTCTTAAAGAGCACCTACGGGAGGCTGCAATTCGAAACTGGCCACCGTAAATGTCCAAACCCCCCACCCCCTCCTAATAGACAGTCTCCTCCCCACCGCATGTATATATTCTCTCCCCACCATATGTATATTTCTCTCCCACCCACCCACCCCCTCCAAATGTACAGTCTCCTCCCCACCATATATTTCTCTCCCACCCACCCACCCCCTCCTAATGTACAGTCCCCTCCCCATCATATACTCTGTCAGGATCTATGGGTAACAGTACTGTATATTTGAATACCGTTTATGTCACAAATGTATCAGTACTAAATACCTGTATGTCCCTATTGTCATGTATGTTGTGTATGTCATAAATGTCAATATGAATTGAAAATGGGGGACCCTGATGTAAACAAGACAAACGTCTTTCTCTGGTCTGCATCCCCTTAACAATTGTGTGTATTGAGCCGTACTGTATTGTACCCATTCTGCAATCTGTTAAATAAAGTTTTCATTAGGGATGTCCGATATTATCGGCCTACTGATATTATCGGCCGATATTGGCATTCAAATGTGATATCGGAAAATATCGGTATCGGTTTAAAAAAATCTATTTTATTTTTTATTTTTTTAAATTTCTATAACCTTTATTTACCCAGGCAAGCAAGTAAGAACAAATTCTGATTTTATTTATTGTCAAAAGTATGCATAATGTTGTGTTAATTCCACAACAAGAGATATGTAATGTTAATTACCTGAAATTATTCCGTTTTTTGGGGGGGGAAACCCTGCATATATCGGTATCGGTTGATATCGGTTGATATCGGTATCGTAAATTAAGAGTTGGACAATATCGGTATATCGGTATCGGTAAAAAAGCCAACATCGAGCATCCCTAGTTTTCATTCATTCATTCATTCATTCATTCATTCATTCATTCATTCATTCATTCATTCATTCATTCATTCATACATTCATTCATACATTCATTCATTCATTAATTAATTAATTCATTCATTCATTCATTCATTCATTCATTCAGACCTTTTATTACCAAATCAGGTCCCTCCTAAAATCACAGAATGGTTTGCCCCGATAACAATTCTAGCCAATAGATTCAAATGAAGAGTCTATCCACGCCCCCTGTTCCCAACCGGTCAGACTGGAATCCCAGGATCCCCAACCCCCCCACCTAGAATTAACAAGTCATTCCTGCACTGTAAGAAGAAAAAAAGCTGCAAGAAAACGGTAAATGTCTGGCATCAATGGTTGCCAAATACTTACTGTCAAATTACAGTAAAATCAAATACATTTACAGATTACAACCTTTATTTAATGGTTAATATTTTGATAAAAGGTAATTTACTGTATTTTTATGGCATTTACACTTAACTAATTCAGAGCCACGCCCATATGACCAAATTAGGTCTAGATTGCCACCGCTTTAATCAATGGGAGGACGGGGATATTTGCAAACGCTTAAACTATATCTTAAATTATGGCTATGGGTCTAATACACTTGCTTGCAGTCAACATGTACGAAACGGATTGTTTTTTCATCTGTACATTTCCGTTTTATACCGTTTTGAATACAAGTATCGTTTTGGAGATTTCTAGTAATTCCAGAGAAAGACACGATAATAGCCCTTTAGTGGAATACACAAAACACGCTGTAATTTTTCGGCTGATTTATGAATCGTTTTCAAATAAACGCTAGATTATCGATAGTATGTGTCCTCATGTACAAAGAGAAGCGGGTCTGAAAAAATCGCTTCTCCGTACTTTGGTCTGCGCGAACCTCACACACACACACACACACACACACACACACACACACACACACACACACACACACACACGCTCCGATGGCAGAAAAAGGAACATCTGATTACCCGAAGATTCGTAACATAAAGGCCTTACCTCACATCTGATTACCTGATGTCATGCAAAAAGATTAATCCAATTCCTGATTGCCATTCCAAATATCGATTGCGTCCATTGATCCAACGTTATAGTCCAAAACACAATGATCCACGATGCTCCCAGTCCCGCAGTCAATGCAATAGTGCAGCTGCATGCCCGAGAAGTAAAACCTGGACCGGACTTATCATTTGATGCACAGTCCCAGCCAATCCAATCCAATGATGTGCAATACCATCCGGGAGACGATAGGCGGCGGTATTTGCCCTTTGCGAGCTCAGACCCATTCCCAATGATAACGTCAGGCTGGATGGATGAAAAATGAATGGATATCGCTAATAAAAGAAATAATGATTAAAACCTGACTATACTCGTGATTGGCACTCAAGCGATGGCGAGTTAACCCGACTATACTCGTGGTTGGCACTGAAAGGGTTAAAGTAGAAAAACAAAAGTAATCTGTAAAATAATACAGTGAATTTCCCGTAAAAAAAACATAAATTTTTTACAGTGTGCCGCACCTAAAATGAACAAAAGGGAGGCAGCGAACAAGCGCCCAGCTGAGCTATCTGTCAACAATGGCCTTCTGTTTCACACTTAAGTGTCAGTTCCTTTGGCTTCCCTGATACCAGCCTGTTACTAGACAGTCAATCAACGTCTCAAATATACTCCTGGCTTACTATAAGTTCCATATATAGTTACTAATCATAATTTAATAACTTGTGCTTCCTCATCATGACCAAAGGAGGTCAAAATATACGTCACTAATTTACATCAATGATATGAAGAATGCCTGTTGATCCGACCTATTTCTCTTTGCGGATGACTCAGCCATTCTGGTCTCCCATAAGCCTTCTTTCTGCAACTAAACTGGCTTCCGGTCAATAAAAAGGTAATTCATATCAAATTAGGTCTTACACACAAGATAGTTCAAAATAAGGGTCCTAAATATTTGTCCAATTACTTCTATCGCTTCCGTGACAAATTCATTCATATTCTACTAGAAGGAGCAGTACAGATTTTATACTTCCTAAATTCAACACAGTAATGGGCACAAATACTTTTTTATATTCTGTGGCATTGGAGTGGAACAAGCTTCCAGTGGCCCTGAAAAGCATTGAAGATGGGGGTAGCTTTAGACGTGCCACAAAGAAATGGCTAGCCAGTGTGTTACGGTTTGGTAGGTGTGTTGGACCCAGGTGCAGTGCAGAACAGAAGTCTTTAATTAGAGTAGCTGAATGAACATGCACACGATGGTGATAAACAAAAGGGGAGAAATCTCTGTCTCCAAAACACACTAAATCTGAATCACAATACATAGGAATTCATCACAATAATCGGGGGAAACCAAGGGGAGAAAGCAAGGTCTCCAAAACACACTAAATAGTCATTCCGTCAAACGACGGAAGAAGAAACACAGGGGGAAGAGGAGCGGGATCAGATTAAGACTAAGAAGATCTGCTTACCGTCCGGCTATTCCATCTATCTTCCTGGCGAATGCACGTTCGCTAGAGAGTAAGATGGATGATCTACGAGCGCGGGTCCGATTCCAGCGAGAGATGAAGGAATGCAATATCCTGTGTTTCACGGAGACCTGGCTGAAATCAGTGACTCCCGATCACAGCATCTCTCCCTCCAACTCCTTCACCATCTTCAGAGCGGACCGTACAGAAGCCTCCGGGAAAAGCATCGGCGGGGGTGTCTGTCTTATGACCAACAACGGCTGGACTAGCCCCGGGGAGGTGAAGATACTCTCCCGTTCATGCTCTCCCGACATGGAACACCTCACGATCCAATGTCGCCCGTTCCATCTTCCACGCGAGTTCACTGCAGTGATCATGACTGCAGTGTACATTCCACCCCAGGCGAGCGTCGGCAGGGCGCTAGCGGAACTACACGACCACCTGAACACTCACCAAATCAAGCACCCAGACGCAGCCATGATCGTAGCCGGGGATTTCAATCAGGCGAATCTGAAAAAAGTCATGCCGTCTTTCTTTCAGCACATCGTCTGCTCCACAAGGGGAGGAAATACACTCGACCACTGCTACACCCCGTTCAGAGCCGGATACAAGGCTGTACCGGCCCCACCATTAGCGGGAGCAACGAACACGTCGGATCATGCCGCCATCATGCCGCCATCATGCTGGTCCCCGCTTACAAACAGAGATCACGTGACGCCGTCGTGTCACGTGAGGTAAAAAAATGGGACGACCAATCAGAGGCCAAGCTTCAGGACGGCCTAGACGTCGCCGACTGGGGAATGTTCGAGAGGAGCACCAGTGACGTCAGCGAGTTCACAGACGCTGTGGTGTCATTCATAACAACGCTGGCTGATAGTATTGTCCCCACGGCCACTGGCAGGAGCACTCATTCAGGGGTACTACGACTATGCTTGCACCTCATGGTACCAAAGCACCTCAAAGGCGCTAAAAACAAAATTACAAACATCTCAAAACAAACTGGTCAGACTACTGCTTGACCTTACTCCTAGAACCCACCTCACCCCTGCCCACTTTGACAACCTAGGATGGCTTAGAGTAGACGACAGAGTACAGCAACTAGCAATGGGCCTGGTCTACAAGATACACTACACGACCAAGGTACCCATGTACATGTCAAAATACTTCCCAAAGGTCAGTGAATACCACGATCACAACACCAGAGGGAGCTCCACAAATCATGTTAAACCCAGTTTCGGCTCAAATAAGGGACTAAACACGTTTCGCAATTATGCCACATCAATGTGGAACGCCCTACCCAAAGCTGTAAAGGAATGTGGATCACTACCCACTTTCAAAACCTCTCTCAAGGGACACCTACGGGAGACTGCAATTCAACACTGGCCCCTGTAAATATCCTAACCCAACCCCCTCCAATGTACAGTCATTTACCTAGTATGGTTTTGTCAATAGTCCAATGTACAATTTTGTTTGTTTGTACAGTGTCTCCCCCCCCCCCCCTCAATGTACAGTTTTACTTGTTTATACAGTGTGCCCCCCCCCCCCCCACCTCCAATGTAAATTACCCAGTATGGTTGTCAATATCCCAATGTACCCAATCCCCCCCACCCAACCTCCTCCAATGTACAGTTTCTACGTCAAATGTATATACTCCCTTTTCTTGACTCCTTCTGTATCACAAACAGTACTGTATTTGCAAATCTGGTATGTCATAAATGTATAGATGTAGCAGTACTGACTATCTGTATGTCATGTATGTCATAAATGTCCTGATGAATTGAAAATGGGGGACCCTGATGTAAACAAGACGAAAGTCTTTCTCTGGTCTGCATCCCCTTAACAATTGTGTGTATTGAGCTGTACTGTATTGTACCCATTCTGCAATCTGTTAATAAAGTTTTCAATCAATCAATCAATCAAACAGAGAAGGCGACGGTGTTCCCAAACCAGAAACCATGGGTGGACAGCAGTGGCGTCGTTAGCCCTGGGCTTCCGGGGCTTTAGCCCCGGATGTTTTTCTCCTAGCCCCGGATCTAAAAAAAATAAAATAAAAAAAATTGTTTAAATTTTTTTTTTTTTTTCTGATGTCAGCATCCCCATTGTCTGTGCTGAATGTTTGTTAGTGTTTGGTATTTTTTGTTGGTTTTTAGTACTTTAAAAAAAAATTTGTAAGTAGTTTTCATTTGATCCTATACTTTTTTCATTCACCGATTTGTGGACTTTTTTTTAGTGTCCTGAAAGGCGCCTTATAAATCAAATGCATTATTATTATTATTATTATTATTATTATTATTATTATTATTATTAATTATTATTATTATTATTATTATTATTATTATTATTATTATTATTATTATTATTATTATTATTATTATTATTATTATTATTATTATTATTATTATTATTATTATTATTATTATTATTATTATTATTATTATTATTATTATTATTATTATTATTATTATTATTATTATTATTATCATCCAGGGTGGAAAAGACACTTTGGATAGTAGGGACTGCATCTCTGCCTGTCCTGACCAGGAAACACTTTGCAACTGTGATCTCCTCTGGCAATAGTTGGATATTGTAATGTGTGGCGAGGGGTTGCAGCAATTCCACTGAGAGAAACTGGTCTGAGGCTGGATAACATGCCTGTATGCCTCTCATAAGTTGTTATCCAACTCATGAGAACCTGTTCTCAAGCTCTTGCAGCATTCATTTCTGTCGAGGACTGGATAGAACAGTCTCTGTCTCAGCTGATCTCCTGAGCTGAGGTCTGAGCTTGTGCCACAAGATGACTCAACTACATACTCGTCCATCCTTTTCTGCTTCCTCCTTTGGCTGGTAGTATGTTCCTCAATCCAAAGGCCATTACATATGGCCTTTGTCCTGTCATACATGTCCACTGCCATCTCTGAGGTGCGATAACCTTTGAGTGTGTCCTGTACTGTGCTTTTAAATAGTACAGATATTGAAGATGTGCACTTTAACGCAGCAGCACCTGGAGCCATCCATACCCGTGTCCAGTGTCCTATAATAAGCTTTAATCGAACCTCGGATAGTCCGGTTGGTTTGGGGTGGTGTGAAAGCTCATTCACTCTTGCAAGTGAACCCTGCTGCGGTTCATTTGAGATGTGAATGCAAAGCGGACCAAAGGCAGGAAAAGACCCAAAAATCGAATATTTTTTTTATGAGAAGACTGAAACATATGTATATAATGAAACACACAATACAGTTTTTTTTTCGATTGCCTAAGCATGATTTTGAAAACGGGGCCCGGTGTTTCAAAACACACAATTAGCACAACCACACACACAATTATCAGAACACCTCAGATCCTTTGCTAAATTAAACACTTGTCAAAACCATACACTAATTTATAAAAACGACATTTTGTTACCATATGACACGTTTCATATGACTTAATTCTGTTTGAACCAGTTACACACACTGCTGTGCTTAACCTAAAACACATTTAGCAATTCTACTTCTCAGTGATTAGAGTACTGTAAGTGAAGTACGCAGAGAATGTGCAAATATACAATAAATTCACCAAACACTACACAAGACCAATGCTGTAGACTGATGAACATATAATTTATTTATCTCCATATACCCAAATCAATGATGCAGACTGATGAAAATATAAATGTTCTCTCCATATAACCAAATCAGTCAACATTTCAACATGGAGAATCACAACAATACATGTCCCAGTTTTCATGCTACTATGTGCATAACACTGTAAGCTCAGCAAATATCAGACAAACATAAAATACTGTATCCAGTACAGGTTAAAATTACAGTAAAAATTTTTCTTTTGAAAAAATTTAAACAGAAAATACTAGACATTATCTCTTTGCCTAGCTGGATCTGGCAAGATAATTTTTTGTTGTGATTCTCCATGTTGACATGTTGACTGATTTGGGAAAATGGGAGAAAATGTATATATAATTTGACATTCTGTGTCTAATGTAATGCAAGTGTGTTTAGTGTTTTGCAAATCACTGTGTGTATTGTTTTGCAAAAAGTGAGGCTGACATTGTAGGGGTGCAAATCTGGGCCTATATTTTGCTCCTTGAGTGTAAGGTTTTGATAATTGTGTAATACTTTTGATTTGAGTGTTTATGCAATTGAAGAAAACTGTAAAGACTAGAGATGAACTGTTTATTTATTTTGTACATAGGCTGTGCATATGTTTGTTTGTTTATTTGCTTATGTGTATGATTCTTAACTGTGTTTTTATTTTGTTATTGGTGTATATGTGTATGTATGTACAGTATGTATGTGAGTATATATGTATATTTGTACTCCTGGCTTCTTGGACCAGATCAATGTTTTATCTGGCTAAATAAATAAGAAACTGATGATTTGGTCCTGTTAACTTTGAATTTTCTATGGGGACTGCCCAGATCCCTCTCGTGGACCTGGACCTCACTTTGAGAACCTCTAATGATTCTAGTTATTCAGTATTCATCTCTAATTACTCAAAAATTGCGTATTTCTGTGTTAAAAAAAGGGGGGGGGGTTACCCCCCCCTCCACCCCTCCGGGCTGAAGCCCCTAATGTTTTCTAACCCTAAAAACGCCCCTGGTGGACAGTACTATCAGAGCAGCCCTGAACTCTCGCACCACTGCTTACAACCTGGGCAGAGAGTCAGGAAACATGGAAGAGTACAAGACAACAGTCTACACTCTGCGCAAGGCTGTTAAAACTGCTAAGAGGACGTATGCCGACAAGATGGAGGCACAAATGGCACAGAATGACACAAGAGGCTTATGGCAAGGACTGAGGGCTATAACTGACTACAAAGTCAGCGCCCCCTCAATGGGGAGCGACGACGCCTCCCTTGCGGACCAGCTCAACACCTTCTACGCGCGGTTTGGTGCAAACAGTGGCACTGCTAGCCCAACGGCTAGTGACGTCACTGGTGCGCCGGCTGTTGTGGAGGGGGGGGCATCCGCGGGGACGCTCTCTCTTTGACGGTACACAGTGTGAGAAGAGCATTTATGCAGGTGAACACCAGGAAGGCGGCTGGCCCAGATGGAATAACAGGACGCATACTCAAGTCCTGTGCTAACCAGCTAGCCCCTGTGTTCACCACCATATTTAATCGATGCCTGAAGGAGTCAGTGGTTCCTGCCTGCTTCAAGATGTCTACCATTATCCCGGTACCAAAGAAACCCTCCCCAGCAGGTCTCAATGACTACAGACCGGTGGCACTCACCTCTGTGGCCATGAAATGTTTCGAGAGGCTGGTCAAGGATCACATTTGTGCCTCCCTCCCCAGCGATATGGACCCTATGCAATTTGCATACAGGCCAAACAGGTCCACTGACGATGCGGTCTCCCAGGTACTGCACAGCACCCTCTCTCACCTGGACCGTCAGAAGGGGGGCTATGTGAGACTGTTGTTCATTGACTACAGCTCAGCGTTCAACACCATAGTCCCCACCAGACTGGTGGACAAGCTGATCGGGCTGGGTCTGAGCTCCGCCCTGAGCGCCTGGGTACTGGACTTTCTGAGTGAGAGACCCCAGGCGGTCAGGGTGGGGGGTCAGACCTCCAACACCATCACCCTGAGCATCGGGTCCCCCCAGGGCTGTGTTCTGAGCCCCCTGCTGTACTCACTATACACACACGACTGTGTGGCCAAGTTCAGCTCCAACTCCATAGTGAAGTTCGCAGACGACACGGTGGTGGTGGGGCTGATCTCGGACAACGACGAGAAGGCCTACCGGGAGGAGGTTGAGGTACTGGAACGCTGGTGCCAGGACAACAGCCTGCTCCTGAACATTGGTAAAACCAAGGAGCTGATCGTGGATTATAGGAGAGGACAGCAGGAGACACACCACTGATGATTAACGGGGCTACCGTGGACAGGGTGAGCAGCTTTAAGTACCTGGGGGTCCACATCTCAGAGGATCTGACATGGACAACACACATAGACACAGTAGTAAAGAAGGCGAAGCAGCGCCTCTACCACCTGAGATAGTTAAGGAAGTTCAGAGTATCGGGGAAGATACTCCAGTCCTTCTACTCAGGAGCTGTAGAGAGCATCTTGACCGGAAACATCACTGCCTGGTATGGAAACAGCACGGCACAGGACAAGAAGGCCCTACAGAGAGTGGTGCGCTCAGCCGAGCGTACCACGGGTATGGCACTACCTCCCCTGCAGGTTCTATACAACAAGCGGTGCAAATCCAGAGCCTGCAGAATAATGAAAGACCCCCACCACCCCAATAACAGCCTGTTCCAGCTGCTGAGGTCAGGCAGACGCCTGCGAACCCCAGCTACTAGGACAGAGAGGCTTAGGCTCAGCTTCTTCCCCCAGGCCATCAGAGCCTTGAACAATGAACATTGAGTGCCACAGAACACTGAACTACTAAGCCACTTTAACACTTTAACATGAGCGGGCACACACTCATGCCGCACACACCCACTTATGGCCAAAAGGAAAGGCCACTTTAAATTAGTATAACAACAGTAACAGTGTATTGCACTACCAAAGCTACCTAGCATGTCCTATATGCTCTGTAAATATTTTTTATGTACAGATACCGAGATGTCACACCATGTTACATGTTACCTGTTTATTGCACAATGCTGTTTTTATTGGATTCTATTATATGTTGTACCACTGTATTGCACATCGTTGCGGGCAAGACCACCCGCATTTCATTGTATACTTGTATGCCGTGACAAATAAAACTCTTGACTTGACTTGACTTGACATATACATAGGATAAGAATAATCCTTTAACAACGAAATTCAATCTGCAATCAAAGTGGCACGGTGATTCAAAATATCGCGAACAAACGTATCCTCCGTGGCAAGGAGTGATAAGACTAAACATGTATGTATACTCACGGACAGTTTCAGTGATCGACTGACGGTGTAGTTTGTCTGACACGGAAGAGAATATAAAGAGACATTTAATGAGTCACACTAGGTACAAATGAGTGTAATTAGGACAGGTAGACAGGGCAATTACCCACCAGGTAACGTTAGAGGTTTGCTCCCTGAAGAGAGTAAACCCCAAACGTTACACCAGTGTAATGGTAGAGTAGCTATGTCTAGGAAGGAGAGGGTAGGGCGTATCTGTCTATAGTCTCTTGTTAGTATGTGAATGTGTTTAACACTTTCGGGGCCATTCACGTATATATGTTATTGGGCGCCAACGGTTAACGGCATACGGTATATTTAGGTTTTTGGATCGTTTTCCCTTTTATCCGATTTTAATATCCTATTCAATGTCAGGGACCTGTATGTTGCTGTTAAAAGACATACTGCGACTCCGAAGGTGCAGTACCGGCCAGATCCTGCTAGTAGGCAGTATCGAGAGTGCAGTAAACCCTGTTCCAGACCGGGTTATTTTATTTTTTATTTTTTACGCCTGCTACCCCTTCTGGGGCATAGGCCGTCAACAAGTGATCTCCAAGCATCTCTGTCTTGAGCTGTTCTCTCCAGTTGGTTCCAGGTCATCTTCATGGTCTTGGTGTCTGCCTCCAGGTCTCTGCGCCAGGTGTTTCTCGGGCGGCCCCTTTTCCGCTTGCCCTGCGGGTTCCATGTTAGGGCATGTCCAGACCGGGTGCTACACTCAAATGTCTCCGGCCGGACTTTTCTAGTAATGGGAAACCTAGGGCTTCACTCGATCGCATTGAATAGTTTTCGGGACCCCCGATCCATATGTTGTGGTGGGTTATGTCGTGGACCAGATGGGCATAGGATGGACCAGATGGCGATCAAATAATTGGAATATTATTTTCGGAATACCACGACCACAGATAAGGACAATCTGACGTTGAATTTCAGCTTGATGGTGCATGGTTTTCATACCCATCCCCCTGATCGGCGTGTGTTGTGGTAATAACGAATGCCGTTATTGGCAATAGTAGTAGTAGTAGTAGTAGTAGTAGTAGTTTATTCAGTCATCATCTCACACAATACAATATACACCATCATTTAACAATATTTGATTTTACAGTGACTGAAAAGGTACAGACTGAAGTATAATGCATTTACATTTAGTCATTTAGCTGACGCTTTTATCCAAAGCGACTTACAAGTTCTGTGCGACAAGACAGCAAGAAGGGTATAACTCTATCAGCTGAGTAACAATGTTCATCAAAGTGTTGCGTGTTACAGTGTAGGTTAGTTTATTAGGACAAGTGCATGACATTAAGGTTAGTCGGGGTTAGATTTTTTTTTTTTTTTTTATCATTTCAGATAATGGTTGAAGAAGTGAGTCTTTAGTCGACGGCGAAAGATTGGACGGGATTCGGCTGTCCTAACTGGGATGGGTAGTTCATTCCACCATTGTGGGGCAAGGACTGAGAATAGGCGGCTTCTCTTTGATGACCCTCCGGGAGCTTGGATAGGAGTAGATCTGAGGCGGCCAGAAGACGCAGAGCGTAGGGGTCTTGAGGGTGTGTAGTTAGAGACCATTGACCGGAGGTAGGCGGGAGCGGTTCCCTTTGCCGCACGGTATGCTAGGTCGAGGGCCTTGAAGCGGATACGTGCAGCAATGGGGAGCCAGTGCAGGTCCCTAAGAAGTGGGGTGACATGGGCTGACTTCGGTAGGTTTGAGATCAGGCGGGCCGCTGCATTTTGAATGAGTTGAAGAGGCTTGGTGGCAGTGGCCGGGAGGCCAGCTAGCAGTGCGTTGCAGTAGTCGAGGCGGGAGATGACTGTTGATTGGACGAGGAGTTGGGTGGCTTCTTTTGTCAGGAAGGGGCGTATCCTTCTGACGTTGCTCAGGAGGAATCTGCAGGTTCTGGTTGTCGCTGCGATGTGAGCAGAGAAGTTCAACTGGTCGTCGAGGACAACACCAAGGTTCTTGGCGGTCGGCGACGCGGTCACAGCTGCATTCTCGACTGTGATGGAGAGGTCGGTCAGGGGGGAGGATTTGGCCGGCAGGTGGAGCAATTCTGTTTTGCTTAGGTTTAGTTTGAGGTGGTTGGTCGTCATCCAGGCGGAGATGTCGGACAGACAGGCCGAGATCCGCTCAGAGACGTGGATATCTGAGGGAGGGAAGGAGAGGAAGATATATAATGCTTATATATGCCTGTCCTATATATATATATATTTTTTTACTGTCTTTTTTTCCCCCTCCTCTTTTTCCGATTTTTCTCCCATCCCACTGTTAGTCGTTATGCCAATTCCCAACTCCCTTCCTGGTTGTTGCGCACCCCCCCTACTGTTGGTCCGGGAGGCCGGAGACTATCACATGCTATCCTCCGACACATGCGCAGCCAGCCGGCAGCCAGCCTGGCAGCTCAGATTCTCACTGGGAGAGTGTAACATGTGGAAGGTCACACTACCTCCCTCCAGATCCTTCCTTCGCTGAGCAGGCGCCCTGACCGAACTGTAGGAGTATTTTTCTGTTTACAACGCCCAGGGCCCACCCATCAGCTTTCCCACCCTCTAATACTGCCAATTGTATTAGTACGAATGACCAGCCAAACTGAAAACAATGTGGAGAGCTGGGATCGAACATGCGAACCCAGCGTCTCCAGCATTGGTGGTGAGTGCCTTGCCCACTGCACCACCTGGCCGCCCCCTGTCCTATATTCTTAACAAAAATTACAAAAATTAAGACTCCAAAACAGTATTCTAATTAATCAATTAATCAGAAACGACCCCCCCCCCCTTTCATGCATTCATGATGAAACATAATACCTATTTACATTTACATTTAGTCATTTAGCTGACGCTTTTATCCAAAGCGACTTACAAGTTCTGTATGACAAGTCATCAGGAAGGGCACACATCTATCAGCTGAGTAACAATGTTCATCAAAGTGTTGAGTGCTACAGTGTAGGTTAGTTTATTAGGACAAGTGCATGACAGTAAGGTTAGTTAGGGTTAGATTTATTATATATATATTTTTAGATAGTGGTTGAAGAAGTGCGTCTTTAGTCGACGGCGAAAGATTGGATGGGTTTCGGCTGTCCTAACTGGGGTGGGTAGTTCATTCCACCATTGTGGGGCAAGGTCTGAGAAAAGGCAGGTTCTCCTTGATGACCCTCCCGGAGCTCAGATAGAAGTGGGTCTGAGACGGCCAGAAGATGCAGAGCGTAGGGGTCTTGAGGGTGTGTAGTTAGAGACCATTGACCGGAGGTAGGCGGGAGCGGTTCCCTTTGCCGCACGGTATGCCAGGTCGAGGGCCTTGAAGTGGATTCGTGCAGCAATGGGGAGCCAGTGCAGGTCCCTAAGGAGTGGGGTGACATGGGCCAACTTCGGTAGGTTTGAGATCAGGCGGACCGCTGAGTTCTGAATGAGTTGAAGAGGCTTGGTGGCAGTGGCCGGGAGGCCAGCAAGCAGTGCGTTGCAGTAGTCGAGGCGGGAGATGACTGTTGATTGGATGAGGAGTTGGGTGGCTTCTTTTGTCAGGAAGGGGCGGATTCTTCTGACGTTGCTCAGGAGGAATCTGCAGGTTCTGGTTGTCACTGCGATGTGAGCGGAGAAGTTCAACTGGTCGTCGAGGACAACACCAAGGTTCTTGGCGGTCGGGATGTGGTCACAGCTGCATTCTCGACTGTGATGGAAGGGGGTCAGGGGGGAGGATTTGGCCGACAGGTGGAGCAATTCTGTTTAGCTTAGGTTCAGTTTGAGGTGGTTTGTCGTCATCCAGGCGGAGATGTCGGACAGACAGGCCGAGATCGGCTCAGAAACGTGGATATCTGAGGGAGGGAAGGAGAGGAAGAGTTGATTATCATCGGCATAACAATGATACGAGAAGGCATAAGACGTGATAATGTTACCCAGTGATTTAGTGTAGAGGGAGAAGAGAAGGGGTTCTAGGACCGTGCCCTGGGGGACACCCGTCCGGAGGGGGCGGGTGGCCGACAGGGTCCCTCTCCATGACACTTAGTAGGTAGGAGTGGTCATTGAGGTATGATGTGAGCCATGTCAGCGCAGAGCCAGCCACTCCCATTCCTGCGAGGGCCATGAGGAGGATCTGATGGTTGACTGTCGAAGGCTGCAGATAGATCTACTGTAGGAGAATCAGGACAGAGGAGAGGCCTTTTGCTTTTGCTAAGTGAAGTGCCTCTGTGACCGCAATGAGGGCCGTTTCTGTGGAGTGGCCAGTCCGGAAGCCTGACTGATTAGGGTCTAGGAGGTCATTCTCTAAGAGATAAGCAGTAAGTTGGTTGGATACAGCATGTTCAAGTGTTTTAGAAAGGAAGGAGAGAAGAGAGACAGGACGATAGTTGCCTATGACGGTGGGGTTCAGGGTTGGTTTTTTTATGAGCGGTGTGACTCTGGCTTGTTTTAGGGAGGTGGGGACCACCCCAGAGTTAAGGGAGGAGTTGATGGTTGCAGTTAGGAATGGGAGGATGTCTGGTGCTATGGTCTGGAGGAGTGGGGAGGGTAACTGGTCCAGCTGGCATGTAGTCGGACGGTTCGACGTTACCAGTGTCAGGGTCTCAGCTTCTGTAATGGCAAAGAAAGATGAGTGAACGATGAGGTTCTCAATTCAGTATTTGGAATGGGTGGGGGTTGGGAGAAGGAGCTGCGGATGTTCTCCACTTTTTCCTCAAAGAAGATCGCAAAGTCTTCGGCAGAGAAAGATGAGGGGGGAGGGGGTGGGGGGGGGGGTGAGGAGGGAGGACATGATAGAATGCAGTTTGCGAAGGTTCTTGGCAGAGGCCTCGATTATATGGTGAAAGAAAGAAGCTTTGGCATTAGTAATGGTTTTGGAGAATGTTAACAAGAGGTTGTGATATGTGTCGATGTCAGCAGTGAGGCGTGACTTTTTATACTTCCTCTCAGCCGCTCTCAGGACCTGTCTTTGTTCTCTCACTGCATCCGTCAGCCTTGGACGAAGGAGGTTGCGAGGGCTGAGAGGAAAGTGGAGGTTGCCATCTCTGTGGGGAGAGCAGAGAAGGTGTCACTCAAAGGTAGAGCGGATAGTATGTCAGAGGAGAGGGTGGAGGGGGATAGGGAGGGCAGGTGAGATGAGTGAGATGGTTTGAGTTGGGGTGAAGGGCTTTCGGTTAAGCATGAGAGTTAGTGAGAAGGATATGAAGGAATGGTCAGATACATGCAGGGGGGTTACCGTGGTGTTAATGATGCTGGAGTTACGGGAAAATATCTGATCCAAGGAGTTGCCTGCTTTGTGGGTGGGAGGCATGGCAGTGGGAGTCAGGTCAAAGGATTGTAGGAGGGCGACCACTGTGTCCGACTGAGATGAGTCAGGCAGGTTGAAGTCGCCCATTAGTAGGAGTGGGGTACCATCTTCCGGTAAGGTGCTTAGAAGCATGTCCAGCTCATCTGGGAAGTGATCGAGCGGACCTGGAGGGCGATAGAGTGTAACAATGAAATGAAAGGATTAGAGACAGATACTGCATGATATTCGAGAGAGGAGAGTGACAGTTCTGGGAGTGGTGTTAAGTTTGTAGCCCATGAAGGAGATGTCATGAGGCCAGTGCCTCCACCCCGTCTGGAAGGTCGAGGTGTGTGAGTGAAGTTATAGTTTGTAGATAATGCTGCAGGTGTTGATGAGTTATTGGGGGTTATCCAGGTCTCAGTTAGAGCCAGGAGCTGTAGATTTTGGCTATGGGCATAAGCAGTAATGAAGTCAGCTTTCTTGACTGCTGATTGACAATTCCATAAGCCTCCCTGTACTGTGACAGGTATATTAGTGGCTGTAGGGGGGTAGGAGAGATTAGTCGGGTTGCAACCAAACTGTCGTGGGTGGGTTGAATCTGTTCTGGAGGAGCAGATTGTGCATATAGGTGTGAGACACATTATGGTGTCAATAGTGGCAGGGAGAAAGGTGAAGGGAGTAGGGATGCATTTGATTTGAAAATAATAGCGTGTCCAGGGATGAAACGCCAA
Organism: Notolepis coatsorum; assembly: GCF_963971535.1. Taxonomy (NCBI): domain Eukaryota; kingdom Metazoa; phylum Chordata; class Actinopteri; order Aulopiformes; family Paralepididae; genus Notolepis; species Notolepis coatsorum. The sequence goes on along the minus strand of NC_140170.1, from coordinate 175,789,110 downwards.
TGGTTTTAGTAGAATTCACATTGCGCCCTATTGCCAGCCTCCCAGGAATTAGCCCGGATCATTCCGAAATTATACTTATATTCACCACAGGACAACGCGTGAACGTATTCATGAAAAAATTTATTCTTTTTTGCATCTTGAATGGAAGATAGTTACTGTCAAATTACCATGGTATTGTATCATAGCTATAATATAAAATATAGATTTAGCTCTACAAACAATGTGACGCACAGTGAAACTATGTAATGAAAACCTGGCCCTGAATGTGTTAATTCAAGTTAATGTTTTATGGGGATGCTCTATGTTTTATTATGATGCTCTATGTTTTATTATGATGTTCTATGTTTTATGTTGATGTCTGTCCATGTCCAAAATCAGGGACCATGGTGGAAATAAGTGCTTGCACTTTCTCATGTTTTTATCCCTTGGATGCTGTCTTTTACTCCACAATAAAAATCAATCAATCAATCAACTGTGACACCTGGTGGCCAGTTCCAACAGTTCCGCCAAGAAGGAAGCACTGTCAGAGGAGCATGTTTCATATGCGTCCTAATATACACCCAGTTGTGTTACATGTCGTATATCCAGCAGCATCCCCTGTTGGGGTTGGTTATTACTCAATGTTGCAAAATATTACATACATGTTTTTTTATGAACAACAATAGAGCTAACATTATGCTAGAGCCCCTAATGTAAATCTATTGGCAAATATAGCTGAGACAGTGAAGTAGCTAGTTAGCTATTTTCAAACATAAAAGACTAGCAAACTGGCTAGCATAGAGGTAGCTTCTAGCTTACAACTTGACGTGGCAGCCAGCGTGGAGAGCATCTCAGCCAATCACAGTGTGATATTGGAAGCCATGGCATTTTGTGACGCTATGGGGTGGGGTTTTGAGCTAAACTCGCTTTGTAATAGTTAGGAGCCGCCATCACCCCAGTCATTACACACATAATAAACCTCTTCATAAAACAGGGACACGTCCCCAAGGACTTCAAAATTGCGAGGGTGACCCCTCTGCACAAAAAGGGCAGCAAATTAGACCCAGGCAACTATCGCCCTGTTTCTATTCTCACCTCCATCTCGAAAGTCATGGAAAAAATAGTCTACGAACAGGTCGAAAAGTACCTTGCGGAAAAAAATCTAATCTACGAATTCCAATCTGGCTTCAGAACATCCCACTCCACTGACACATGCCTTCTCTATTTGAATGACCACATCAAACAAGAGGTGGACGCGGGCAAATACTGCGGCATGGTCATGCTGGACCTACAAAAGGCCTTCGACACTGTCAATCACTCCATTCTGATTGACAAGCTAAAAGCAATCGGTTTTGATAGTCTATCAGTGAGCTGGATGCAATCCTACCTTGAGGGGAGGGAACAGATGGTGGAGGTAAACGGTACCCTATCCCCCCCCTCACAGTGAGCTGTGGTGTTCCACAAGGAAGCATACTAGGACCGCTACTGTTCCTAATTTATGCAAATGACATGTCGTCAGCTTGTGACTGCAACTTGTTCCTGTTTGCGGACGACTCAGCCCTGCTGGTCTCTGACAAGAACAAGTTACAGGTTGAAAAAACCCTCAGCTCGGAACTAGGCAGAATCTGCATATGGCTCGCTGATAACAAACTATCATTACACATGGGCAAAACAGAGTCCATTCTCTTCGGTTCAAATAACAAACTCAGCAAGACCGACGGCTTCTCAGTTACAGTGGGTGACAATATTGTCACAAGGAAAGATGAAATTACCTACCTGGGACTTCCGGTTTGAGAACGAGATGTAAGCGGTCACGTTGGTCAACGCTCCGCTCCCGTTAACGTTAATTTCGCATCAAAACCCTATTTGTACAACACTAATGTGTTTAAACCTCATCGTATATATTAAATAAGACCTTCTACTAACTATATCAACCGAAAGAAAGATTAAATATGGGACCAAAGAAAGAGAAAGAACCTGGAAAGAGACACTGAGTAGACAATATAACGGTCCCGGCTGTGACTCGCTCCGCGAGGGAGATAGCAGCGGACAATATAACGGTCCCGACGATGACTTGCTCCGTGAGGGAGATAGCAGTGGACAATATAACGGTCCCGGCGGCGACTCTCTCCGTAAGGGAGATAGCAGCGGATATTGAAAAGGAAATATCCGACAATATCACCGCTCCCAACGCTCCTGTAACCTCACCCGAAACAGACATGGAGAATACACCACCCGATTTCAAGTCTCTGACTAATCTGATAAAGGAACTGATGGATGAAGCGGACGTCAAGGCTGACGCTTTTAAATTATATATCGATGCTAAATTCGAAGAGGTTAAAACAGCGGCTGCAAAACAATCCGAGCGTATTACTGCAGTTGAAAACACTGTGATCGAATTTACACTGAAAGTCGAGGAGAGCAAGAAGGCTTTTCATGAAGAAATCATGGAGCTAGCGGGGATATGAAACAGGTGGACAAAGAGCTTTGGCAGAAGATACATGACAACGACGAGAAATCAATGGAGAGGCTGCTCGATTTCGAACGTCACAATCATAGATTTAAAGGGGAACTATTTTACTATTTCTTTCACTATTTGGGCACTTTTACACAATTCCTGTGAGTCTATGGAACACCTCTGTAATATATATATATTTTTTTATTCATTGTTTTGTATTTCTAATCAAGTCCTCAAAAACAGCATTTTTCTACCTCAAGATCTCGAGCTGTTTTGCAGCCGCAGCTGCAGGTGCCACCTAAACCACTGTGTGGCTGCGCCGTCTGCTGAACATTAACATGCAGCAGTGACTATGTGACATCACATATAGGCACATTTTCAAACGACTCAGTTCAGTGAGGGTGAATATTGTGAGAGGAGAATTGGAAGAATGCGCCAATATGAGAATTTTGAGACATAGATCATATTAATATAAGTTCACATAGCTAGGAAACAATGCTAAACACTCAAAAAGGCCATTTATAAGATAGTTCCCCTTTAATATCCGTATTGTGGGATTGGATGAATCAGTCAAATGCACAGACGACTCATTTCCAGCAGTGTTAGCTGAAATTCTAGGCAAAGATATTCTCCCCACAATACCGTTAGTGGATCATTGTAACAGAATCGGTACCCGGGACCCCAGCAGCAACAAGGTGAGAGTTATCATTGCTACTCTGCGTAAAACTGAAATAAGAGACGCGATCATCAGGGAGGCACGCAAGCAATGGGGGAAACTGAAATATAAAGAGAAACCAGTGTCGTTCTACGAAGATTTGTGCAGGGAGGCTATATTCCGACGAGCCCCTTACAAGGATGTGATGCAGAAGCTCTATAAGAGGAAACTCCAGCCCAGCCTACGCTACCCAGCGTTTCTTTCCATTGTGGGGGAAAATGGAAAAAGGATCGGGATACGCTCGCCTGAAGACGCCGAAGATTACGTGAAGGAAACACATCAAAGGAAACACCCTCGGGGCCGGGCGCATCATCGGCCCGTCTCGGATGACAAGCTTATTCATATATATATATATATATATTTTTTTTTGGATGGCTTTGCCATGGCTCGGACTTCAAAAGCAGCAGCAAACTTGTTGACAACATTGAGGTACAAATAGTTTAATACGAAACGCTAGGCACTATATTTATAGATTTCGGGTTTTTGTGCAGGCAATATTCTGACGTTGACATTTTGGAACATTCTGGAATATTCTGGATTCTTCTTTCGAGCGCTCTGTGTCATGCTGGAATATACTGGAATATACTGGAATGGCATAACTCTTGGGTAGGAAGAATAATCTGGAACATAACATCAGTTTATACAAGTCATGATCGGTGGCTAACTTTCTAGAATACACTGCACTTTTACAATGAAGGCCTGGGAACAATAACATTCGGTATGTACATGCACATGAACCAGATATAGAAGATCAATAAACCCTCATAACGGTTTAATGCCCACACTTGTCGGGGGACGAACTGCATACAAGGATTTAAAAACTTCATTTTCATCTAAAGGTATAAGCTTGGCAAAGTTATTTTAATATTTTAAGCAATTGCTCCCTTACTTTAGGGATTTATATAATTTAGTTCTAAAAATCTCAATTTTTTTTCCCTTCTCTTTTCTTTTTCTCCTTTTCTCTGTAAGGTTCCAACATATACGTGTTAGTAGAAGGTTCAAATGAATATGCTAATTGAGGTATATTTTTCATTTCTCATTTTATTTTTATTACATTAATGGGAAGGTGCTAGACCACGAGTGACATTCTATTAAATTAGAATTAAAGTTTTAGATCCTATGGCATTTAGCATAGGAAAGTTAAGGTTAAAAGGCTCACCTTGGGCTAACCGGTGGTGTAAGGGAGGGAGTTATACGCGAAGGTTGTGTCTGTCTTGCGTTGCTGGTAGGGTTAGCTTGCCTAGTGCAGCTTTCAATACACAGTAGCAGGAGTTGGTTGGGCTTGACGTGCCGAGACAGCTTGTACACAACCCTCAGCCTGTCTGGCCTCACGTGGTATGAGGCTGCAATCCATCACCTGGAAGACAATAGGCGTGGGAAGAGGACTAACAAGCCAACTCCAAAAGCCCTCCAGGGGGTTGGGCGAGGGGCTAACATCCCCACCCCGTAAAACACTATTGTTACAGAAACGCCAACAAGAGAAAAACAAGACATCAACACCTTGGCCCAGGGAAGAGAAGGGTCTTCGATAAGAAGGTCTATGACACCATGTGGTGAAAGCCAGAAGTCTCTGGAAGCCACACGGCCGATCACCCTTCTTTCGTCCAGGGCTGCCCATATCGGTACGTGGAACGTGAGAACCATGTATGAGATGGGTAAGACATTTCAAGTAGCAGCAGTGATGAGGAACTATAATCTCACGCTGCTCGGAATAAGTGAGACAAGATGGACACAGTCCGGACAGAAACGACTGGCCTCAGGAGAGTTACTGCTGTACTCCGGACACGAAGAGGACAATGCCTCCCACACCCAAGGAGTAGCACTGATGCTATCTAAAACAGCACAGACGGCGCTCATAGGATGGGAAGCCCATGGTCCAAGGATCATCACCGCATCCTTTCGAACCAAGAAGAAGAGGATCAATATGAACATCATACAGTGCTACGCTCCTACCAATGACAGCGAGGAAGCAGACAAAGACCAGTTCTACAACAGACTGCAGTCCATTATAGAAAAGCACCCAGAGAGAGACATCACAATCCTGATGGGAGACCTTAATGCCAAGATCGGAAGTGACAACAGGGGGTACGAAGATATAATGGGAAGACACGGATTGGGGGCCATGAATGAAAATGGGGAGAGGCTGGCGGACCTGTGCGCTATGAACAACTTGGTCATTGGCGGCAGTGTTTTTCCCCATAAGAACATCCACAAGGCCACTTGGGTATCGCCAGACCACATAACCGAGAACCAGATTGACCATGTCTGTATCAGCAAGAAATTCAGGAGGTCCATGCAGGATATAAGAGTAAAGAGAGGAGCAGATGTGGCTTCAGACCACCACCTTGTCGTAGCCAGCCTGAAGCTGAAGCTGAGAAAGAACTGGATGTCGGCACATACAACACGACACAGGTACAACACAGCTTCCTTGAGAGACGCCAGTAAGCTGGAAGAGTTCAGAGTAACACTCAGCAACAAGTTCCAAGTTTTACAGGAGCTGTTGGAAGAGGACGAGTGCACTCTGGAGAACAGTTGGAAGGAGATAAAAGAGGCAGTAACGTCTACCTGCCAGGAAGTTCTTGGCCCCAAGAAGCACCAGCACAAGGAGTGGATCTCAGGGGACAGTCTGCGAAAGATCCAAGAGAGGAGGGAGAAGAAGGCGGCAGTGAACAACAGCCGGACAAGAGCAGAGAAGGCCAAGGCACAAGAAAGGTATGCAGAAGGAAACAAGCTAGTAAAGAAGAGCATCAGAGCAGACAAGCGAAGGTATATGGATGACCTGGCAACAGAGGCAGAGCAAGCAGCAAGAGAGGGGAATATGAGAGAACTGTACAACATCACCAAGAAGCTGGCAGGAAAGTACAGCAAACCAGAACGACCTGTGAAGGACAAAGAGGGAAGACCGATAACAACGGGAGAGGAGCAACAAAAGAACAGATGGATGGAGTATTTTGAAGAACTTCTAAACCGGCCAGCACCACAGAACCCACCAGACATCGCACAGGCTGACACAGACCTACCCATAGCCTGCAACGCACCAACCAGGGAAGAAATTAGGAAGGCTATCAAGCAGCTGAGGAACGGAAAGGCTGCAGGACCAGACAACATCCCTGCGGAGGCACTGAAGTCAGATATAGAAACCACGGTGAAGATGCTCCACCCACTCTTCATGAAGATATGGGAGGAAGAAGACGTGCCAGGAGATTGGAAAGAGGGCTATCTCATCAAGATCCCAAAGAAAGGCGACCTTAGCAATTGCGCAAATTACAGAGGGATCACACTGCTATCAGTGCCAGGGAAAGTTTTTAACAGAGTAATCTTGAACAGGATGAAGGACCTCATCGATGGACAACTCCGCGATGAGCAAGCTGGTTTCCGCAAGGACCGATCCTGCACAGACCAAATTGCAGTGCTGCGCATCATCGTGGAGCAGTCGATAGAGTGGAACTCGCCCCTGTACATAAATTTTGTGGACTATGAGAAAGCCTTTGACAGCCTAGACAGAGAGACCCTCTGGAAGCTTCTCCGACATTACGGGGTGCCGACCAAGATTGTTTCCATCATCAGGAACTCCTATGAGGGACTGACATGCAAGGTGGTCCACGGAGGGCAGCTCACAGAGGCATTCCAAATGAAGACCGGGGTCAGACAAGGTTGTCTGCTCTCGCCCTTCCTCTTCCTGCTGGCCATTGACTGGATAATGAAGACCTCCACAGCACAGAGAAGGTACGGGATTCAGTGGACACCTTGGACGCAACTTGACGACTTGGACTATGCTGACGATTTGGCACTACTGTCGCACACCCAACAACAGATGCAGGAGAAGACCAACAACGTGGCATCCACTTCCGCGCAAGTGGGACTCAACATCCACAAAGGCAAGACTAAGATCCTCAAGACCAATGCAGCAAACAACACCAACACAATCATGCTGGATGGCGAGGCTTTGGAAGAAGTTGAAGCCTTTACCTACCTTGGCAGTGTTATTGACAAGCAGGGCGGCACAGATGCTGACATTAGAGCACGAATAAGGAAAGCACGTACAGCATTCGTGCAATTACGGAACATCTGGAGCTCAAAAGAACTGACTTCCAACACCAAAGTCAGATTCTTTAACACCAACGTCAAGGCAGTCCTATTATATGGAGCAGAGACGTGGAGAACTACAGCTGCAACCATCAGGAAAGTGCAGGTCTTCATTAACAGCTGCCTGCGGAAGATCATCAACATCCGATGGCCAGACACCATCAGCAACTGCGAACTCTGGCAGAGAACAAACCAGCTGCCCGCAGAAGAAGAAATTAAGAAACGCAGATGGCGCTGGATAGGCCACACCCTGCGAAAGCCCGCAAGTACCATCACCAGACAAGCCCTAACATGGAACCCGCAGGGCAAGCGGAAAAGGGGCCGCCCGAGAAACACCTGGCGCAGAGACCTGGAGGCAGACACCAAGACCATGAAGATGACCTGGAACCAACTGGAGAGAACAGCTCAAGACAGAGATGCTTGGAGATCACTTGTTGACGGCCTATGCCCCAGAAGGGGTAGCAGGCGTAAGTAAGTAAGTTGTGTCTAAGGAACACAGCCCTGTACGACTCTCTGAGGGAGGGGGATTTAGGGGTTTATTTGTATATATGTATGTTTTTAAGCTCGGCTCTCAACGGGACCTCAATAGTTGGATGTATATCCATTGTGAATTCGTACTCCAGAAGCATTACCAACAATTACACAACAACATGTATAGATTATGGCTAGTTTGAATATAATGATCTGGAATACTGGGGGAATAAATAATCAACATAAACGCAAAAGCGTGCTCACACTGATGAAAAACAAACAGGTTGACGTGGCTCTTCTAAGCGAAACGCACATTTTAGTGGAAGACAAAGCTACGCTAGCGGACAACATATATCATAACATTAGTCACTCTTCCTTTGGAACGAGATCTCGTGGAGTTGCTATAGTCGTGAAACGGAAGTTGAATATTGAATTGAAGGAAGTATGGTCTGATACAGATGGTCGGATAACCATAGCTAAAATTGTATACAGGAATAGGAAAATAGCGTTGGTAGCGGTATATGCCCCAAATTTGTATGAAGCTAACTTCTACGCTACACTTACCAGAACAATGTTAAACCTTCCTGAATACTCATTTATAATTGGCGCGGATTTTAATGCCATTTGGGATCCCGGGATGGATAAATCTTATCTTTTCCAACAACCAGAAAAATTCATCTAATGCGTTAAATGATTGGTCTAAGAATACAGGTGTAAATGATCTATGGTGATCACTCAACCCTACGACCCGAAAGTACTCTTGTCGATCTGCAAGACATAACACACTTTCCAGAATAGATTATGTTTTTGCATCCCCTAGACTATTTGATAACTATGACGTAGAAATGGTACCCAATGCACTATCAGATCACTGTTATTTACTCCGAAAAGGATCATTTGGTATACTGTCATCCCGAGCCCCAAGATGGCGATTTAACTCGATATTTCTGAAAAACAAGGAATTCATTACACAACTCAAAGAAGCTCTTTCTCTATTCCTACTGGAGAATGCGAAATCGGTACAGCACCCCAGAATATTATGGATGTCGGTAAAGGGATTGATCAAGGATTTTACCGGGTACTTTTCCTCCAAAATACGCAAGAATCGTTGTTCAAAACTGGCAGAACTGGAAACGCTTTACTCTACGTTATTTTCCTCTTTACAATACAACTACTCGGCTCGATTGGAAACTCAAATTAATGTGTTAAAAAAAGAGATTAATGCCATTTATAAACAACAATCTGAAGTTCAAATACGTAGCACAAGACAACAGCATTACTTTCATGGTTCTAAACCAAGTCACCTACTAGCTATGCAGTTAAAAGCCAACGCAAAATGTGCAGATATAACTACCATTAAGGCACAGCAAGGACTTGTTACAGACCCTAAAAAAATCAACGAGACATTCAAAGAGTTCTACTCCAACTTGTACAAATCAGAAACGGCCTTCGATCAAAACAAAATGGACACATATCTTAATCAAATTAACCTTCCTAAACTATCAGAGGATGACGCTAAACAGTTAGAAACACCCATCACACTAGAAGAACTTAGGGAGGCCATATCTGAAATGCAAAGTGGTAGGGCTCCTGGAAGAGACGGTATCCCACCAGAAATGTACCTCTCATGTTGGGATGTAATTGGACCCCTATTACTTAATATGATTCTATATTCAATCAAGGAGGGGAACTTCCATAAGAACGACAATATTGCACTCATAACAGTCCTCCTTAAAAAAGACAAAGACCCCAACGATTGCGGTAGTTATAGACCCTTAAGCCTCCTCGGAACCGATATCAAGCTGTACTGCAAGGTATTAGCCATCAGACTTCAAAAGCATATGACGTCTTTAGTTCATCCTGACCAGACTGGCTTCATAAGAGGCCGCTTGATCACGGATAATATAAGATGGTTATTACATGTGCTAGATGCCAGCAAGGATGACACCACACCTAAGGCGATGCTGTCCCTGGATGCGATGAAAGCCTTTGATAGGTTGGAATGGTCTTATCTATGGGCAGTATTAGAAAGGATGGGGTTAGGAAAAGGATTCATTGATATGATTAAAGTATTATACAAAGACCCATCGGCCATGATTACAACAGGTATAATCACCTCCGAAATCTTTCCGGTATCGCGCTCCTCTAGACAGGGTTGCCCTCTTAGTCCCGGACTATTCGCTTTATCATTAGAGCCTTTAGCACAATATATAAGACAATCCCAATCCATAGAACCAATCGCAATCAAGGGCACACAACATCATATTAGTTTATATGCGGACGACGTAATATTGTTCATGCAAAACCCTAACACCTCAATGCCTCATCTTCTCAAGTTGATTGATGACTTTGGCAATCAATCGGGATTTAGGATAAATTGGCCAAAGTCGGCTTTCCTTCCACTTAATGCCCCTGCAAAGAATATACTCCTTCCAGAAGAAATACCAATGGTTAAACACTTCAGATGTTTAGGAGTTGAAGTATTCCCTACTATAAGCCAAACGGTGAAGTACAATTACATAAAAATCCAAGATAAGATCAAATACGACTTTGACAGGTGGTCCAAACTTAAAAACTCAGTACAGGCACGGGTATCAATAGTTAAGATGGATATTCTACCTAGAATCAACTTCATTAGCTCAATGCTACCGTTACCCCCTCCAGATGGTTACTGGAAAGAATTACACTCCACCGCATACAAATTTATTTGGAATAACAAACCTCCACGTATAAAAAAATCCACCGCACAGAGAAACAAAGCCGACGGAGGTATGGCATTTCCAGATTTTTACCACTATTTTAAGGCGTACTCTTTAAGACCACTGACAACCTGGTTTGATTCCCAAGCATCTGTATCCTGGAGAAACTTAGAAGTAAATATAGTAGCACCACATAGACTGCAGGACATAGTATACACCATATTATCAATTAAGCAATGCGAATTGAAATTTGGCCCCCTTATTACTCATGTGATCCGGATATGGCGTGAAACACAAAAAAAATATTCTAACCTACATAAATGGCATAGTCATACTCCTCTATTCAATAACAATGCACTCCTGCCATGATTGGAAAACAACCTATAAGATACACTAAATGGGAAAAGCAGGGCATACACACATTAGGAGATGTTTTCAACAAACAGGGTTTTTGTAGCTATAAAGACATACATAAAAAATTTAATCTCACCAGTTCCACATATTATTTTTACGCACAGTTATTGGTCTGTTTGAAGGCTCATGGAGTCCCATTAAGGATACCAATTGAGCACCACAGATATCACAAATTCTTCTATGAAAGAGAGACATTGAGAGGTTTCGTATCTGATTTTTATCATCAATTACTAACGTCCTCGTATGGAATCCTCCCCCTAGACTCAGTCTGGAGGAGGGATATACCAGACTTTGAAATAAATTTTGATTGGCAAGAAGTCTGGGCAAACGTTCGAATTGCGTCACGTAACCCGGACCACCAACAAATTAATCTTAACTATATTCATAGGACAAACCTGACTCCTATAAGATTGAACAGAATGGGACTTAAACAAGACTCCAGATGTTCCTTATGTACAAATGGGGATGAGGGTACATTTATGCACATGTATTGGGATTGCCCACCAGTTAAGATATTCTGGAAAGAAGTGTCCCAGCAATTATCAAATTTCTTATTTCTGAACATACCTGTAGTGTACACCCCTCTGTATTGCTGTTGAATGATGTTTTTGAGTTTGCAGTCCCTATACAGCTAAAGAGATTAGTTTTATCTGGTATCACAGCAGCTAAAAAGCTGATAGCATCACGATGGTTTCAACCGGAAAAAATTTGTCGGAAGGTATGGGTTCTTACATATCTCAATTTGATTTATCTAGAAATATATACAGCAAGAATTTTAGGTGTCAGTGAAACCAAAATTGCAATGTGGTTAGAAGTGGTGGAGAGAATAAAAGCTAGCATATGAATTGTAGTGCCTGGTTAGGAGCGAATGATACGAGTGAACGAGCGAGAGCATAATGTAGGGTATTAGATAGCAAGTATTAGGTGTATATCTCGTATACTACATTTATTTAAATGGTGATTTCATTGGATGTGTACTGTTAATGCTTGTATGTCTAATTTTATGTTATGTTTAAAAAATAATTAAAAAATAAAACACAAAAAAAAGAAATTACCTACCTGGGTTCCATCCTAGAGGCTAATCTCTCCTGTGACAAAATGGCATCCAATGTAATAAAAAAAAGTCAACCAACGAACTCGATTCTTGTACCGGATCTCCTCTCTGGTAAACAAGAATACCCTGAAGACTCTGGCAGGAGCACTCATTCAAGGGTACTACGACTATGCTTGCACCTCATGGTACCAAAGCACCTCAAAGGCGCTAAAAACAAAATTACAAACATCTCAAAACAAACTGGTCAGACTACTGCTTGACCTTACTCCTAGAACCCACCTCACCCCTGCCCACTTTGACAACCTAGGATGGCTTAGAGTAGACGACAGAGTACAGCAACTTGCAATGGGCCTGGTCTACAAGATACACTACACCAGGGGTTCCCAAACTTTTCAGGCCAGGGCCCAGAAAATAAGGCGTCAGAGAGCCGCGGCCCAATGCACATCGTCTGGCTTTTTTTTTTTTTTTTTTGCCAGGCGACCGATTTTTTAAGCCAAATATCACTTCAATCCTATTAAGTTAGTTCAAGTTAGTTATTCATTTATATGTGCTATTTATGAGAGGGCTAACTTGTTGCAAAATAATAATGATAATAATAATAGCCTCATTAAAATACTATTGTTGCTTCGGTTGTTTTCAGCGTTTTATGTGCATAATCTGTTAATTAGTTTGAAATGTTCGTTGAAATAAGTAGATTTTTCGTTTTTGTTTATTTATTAAGTTAATATAAAACCATATAGTCACATTTTAGAATACAATAGAATAGAATTTTAGAATACAACTAGAAACACTGTCCTGGCCTGCTTCTAAGTTCAGTGGCCTGAAAAAAAATTATTTTTTTTATTATTTTTTTTAAATCATCTCGCGGCCCACCCGTGGCTGCTCGCGGCCCACCTTTGGGTCGCGACCCCGACTTTGGGAACCACTGCACTACACGACCAAGGTACCCATGTACATGTCAAAATACTTCCCAAAGGTCAGTGAATACCACGATCACAACACCAGAGGGAGCTCCACAAATCATGTTAAACCCAGATTCGGCTCAAACAAGGGACTAAACACGTTTCGCAATTATGCCACATCAATGTGGAACGCCCTACCTAAAGCTGTAAAGGAATGTGAATCACTACCCACTTTCAAAACCACTCTCAAAGAACACCTACGGGAGACTGCAATTCAAAACTGGCCCCTGTAAATGTCCTAACCCAACCCCCTCCAATGTACAGTCATTTACCTAGTATGGTTTTGTCAATATTCCAATGTACAGTTATGCTTGTTTGTACAGTGTTTCCCCCCCACCCCCAACCCCCTCTAATGTACAGTAAATTACCTAGTATGGTTGTCAATATTCCAATATTCCAATATTCCATTGTACAGTGTTTCCCCCCCAACCCCTCCTACCCAACCCCCCCCCCACCCCACCTCCTCCAATGTACAGTTTTGACGTCAAATGTATATACTCCCTTTTCTGGACTCTTTTTGTATCACAAACAGTACTTTATTTGCAAATCTGGTATGTCATAAATGTATAGATGTAGCAGTACTGTCTATCTGTATGTCATGTATGTCATAATATGTCCTGATGAATTTAAAATGGGGGACCCTGATGTAAACAAGACGAAAGTCTTTCTCTGGTCTGCATCCCCTTAACAATTGTGTGTATTGAGCTGTACTGTATTGTACCCATTCTGCAATCTGTTAATAAAGTTTTCAATCAATCAATCAATCAATCAATCAATCAATCAATCAAGGACATGTTTGGCATATTGATTGCTGGCAGGCCACGCCTTTGTTATGGTGCTTTCAAATGGAGTCTATATGAACGACTCACGTCCTAACTATTCTCATGCGAGGTTAGCTCCAAACCCCACCCCCATATTTTTCATTAGCTTACATGTTGTGACACCTGGCCTCACAGCACCAACTGCGGATGTGTTTTCGTGCTTTTACTGGTTGTGAAGCCCTGGCTGACCATGGAGCTAACAGGGGTCATCCCTATGTTCGCCGGGTTCTATGTTCCCTGCTTAAAAAAAAAAAAGGGTCCTATGTTCCCCGGTCCCGAAATAAGGGCTTTATGTTCCCCTGCTCCCGAAAAAAAATGCCTGGAAAAAAAAGCCCCAAGGAAGCAGCTCGCCACCAAGGCTGCCCGTAAGAGCGCACCGGCTACCGGCGGCGTGAAAAAGCCACATCGTTACAGGCCCGGTACCGTGGCGCGCCTTGCCTGGTCAGAGAAATCGCCCAGGACTTCAAGACCGACCTGCGCTTCCAAAGCTCTGCTGTCATGGCTCTTCAGGAGGCCAGTGAGGCTTATCTGGTCGGCCTGTTTCGGACACCACCAACCCAATCCACGCCAGGGTGACCATCATGCCCAAAGACATCCAGCTGGACCGCCGCATCCGTGGAGAACACGCTTAATTTGGCTTTGTTTTTCTACATTCATAACCCAAAGGCTCTTTTAAGAACCACCACCGTAATCATGAAAAATACATCCCATTAACTCATTAATTCAACATGCTTTTTTCCCCCACTTACCCAACCTCCTCTAATGTACAGTTTCTTCCCCCTCAAATGTATATACTCTCTTTTTAGAAACTCTGTCTATATATATATATATATATATATATATATATATATATATATATATATATATATATATATATATATATATATATATATATAGGCTTATATATTATTCTGTATTTATATACTGTATTATATAGGCTACATTATTATTATTTTCTCAAACGAAATCAAAGAAATACAGTAGATATATCAATAATCAATCCAAAATAAGCTTTTATTGCAACCAACCCATCTGTAATTAAACTTAAAGTCAAACAGTAAAAAATTTATAATAATAATAATAACAATAATAAAATAATATAAATAGGCCAATAATAATAATAATAATAATAATAATAATAATAATAATAATAATAATAATAATAATAATAATAATAATAATAATAACAACAGCAACACATAACCGTATATATATTACAGAATTTGGCAGACGCGGCTATTGATTCGCACTACGGCAGCATTTTTCGAGGAAGCAGCAGAATTCGGCAGAACACTGGCCCCCCTCACCACGCATTGATAGGCGGCGGCCTATGTGCGAATATGTTGCACCATCTACACCCTCACACAACTCTGTCGCTTTTTCGGGAGTAGCGGGGAACATAGGACCCTTTTTATCGCGAGCGGGGAACATAGAACCCAGGGAACATAGAACCCGGGGAATATAGACATGCTCCCAGCTAACATTAGCATTGTTTCCCTGGTAGCTACGTTATTCAAGCCCTGGCTGACCGCTGAGTTAGCTATTTTAACACACATTCTGTCTAAATATTATTATCTGATTTCCAATTGTAGAAGACTAGCGACAATAAGGCTGGCTAGCATAACGTTAGCTTAAGTTTTTATTATTATTTTCTTTTTTACCCAGGGACAGTGCACATTAATCAACATCTTCAGTTTCCTTTCCACATCAATGTAAATGTGCCAGAATTAGTTAATGAGCTAGTTTTCATCTGTAGATTGATTGATTGATTGAAAACTTTATTAACAGATTGCAGAATGGGTACAGTACAGTACAGCTCAATACATACAATTGTTAAGGGGATGCAGACCAGAGAAAGACTTTCGTCTTGTTTACATCAGGGTCCCCCATTCATCGTAACATATATGACATACAGATAGACAGTACTGCTACATCTATACATTTATGACATACCAGATTTGCAAATACAGTACTGTTTGTGATACGAAAAGAGTCCAGAAAAAAAGTATATACATTTGACGTAGAAACTGTACATTGGAGGAGGTTGGGTAGGTGGGGGGGGGGGGTACTGTACATTGGAGGTGGTTGGGTGGGGGGGGAGGTTGGGTAGGAGTGGGGGGGAGGTTGGGTAGGAGGGGTGGGTGGGGGACACTGTACAACTGTACAAGCAACACTGTACATTGGAATATTGACAAGACCATACTTGGTCATTTTTACTGTACATTGGAGGGGGTTGTGTTAGGACATTTACATGGGCCAGTTTCGAATTGCAGTCTCCCGTAAGTGTTTTTTTAGAGTGTTTTTGAAAGTGGGTAGTGATTCACATTCCTTTACAGCTTTGGGTAGTGCATTCCACATTGATGTGGCATAATTGCGAAACGTGTTTAGTCCCTTGTTTGAGCCGAATCTGGGTTTAACATGATTTGTGGAGCTCCCTCTGGTGTTGTGATCGTGGTATTCACTGACCTTTGGGAAGTATTTTGACATGTACATGGGTACCTTGGTCGTGTAGTGTATCTTGTAGACCAGGCCCATTGCAAGTTGCTGTACTCTGTCGTCTACTCTAAGCCATCCTAGGTTGTCAAAGTGGGCAGGGGTGAGGTGGGTTCTAGGAGTAAGGTCAAGCAGTAGTCTGACCAGTTTGTTTTGAGATGTTTGTAATTTTGTTTTTAGCGCCTTTGAGGTGCTTTGGTACAAGCATAGTCGTAGTACCCTTGAATGAGTGCTCCTGCCAGAGTCTTCAGGGTATTCTTGTTTACCAGTGAGGAGATCCGGTACAAGAATCGAGTTTGTTGGTTGACTTTTTTTATTACATTGGATTCCATTTTGTCACAGGAAAGATTTGCCTCTAGGATTGAACCCAGGTAGGTAATATCTTCTTTCCTTGTGACAATATTGTCACCCACTGTAACTGAGAAGCCATAGTACCTGCCTACCATGTGTAGCCGGGCTCGTATTGCCATCTCTGCGTTGTGTGTTAAACTTCGATGCCCTGAGTGAGTTTCGAACCCGGGTCGGCCGCACTGCGGACAACATCACAGACCACTATACCAAGAGGTGAATTCACTTCTTGGTAACGTGTCTGCATGCCGGTGGATGAGTTTTACTTGCAGTCCTGCTACGTGCCACAGTCACTTCACAACACTTGAAGATCGATATGAGAACATTGTACGATCAAGCTGGAATTGACGTCAGATAGTCCTTACCTTTGATCGGGGGTATTCCAAAAAGAATATTCCAATTGTTTGATCACAATTTCCAGTATTGGTGTCCATCTGGTCCACGACATAATCCGGCACAATACATGCATCGAGTGTCCTGGACACGTTTCAATGTGATCGAGTGAACCTCTAGGCTTCCCTGGACTAAAGATCTCCGCCCGGTGGGATTTAAATGTAACACACAGTCTGGAACAGGGTTTACTTCACTCTCGATACTGCCACCTAGCAGGATCTGGCCGGCACTGCACCCTCGGGGTCCCAGTATGCCTTTTAACGGCAACATACAGGTCCGTAACATTGAATAGAATATTAAAATAGAAAAACTGACCAAATAACGAGTTTACTCGTTGTTGGCGTTCAACGCATGGCGCCCAATAACGAGTAAACTCGTTGTTGCGAATGAGTTAATGGTGGAGCCCATGGTCGTTCGTTTTGCTGTAGAATTATTGTACATTTTAATTTAGTCTTTCCTCTGTCAATGTGACTTTGGATTTAGTTCGCTAAATCATTAGCCTCTGTGTCTTGCAATGTCACCATCCAGTTAAAAAAAAATTGGACACATTTTCCAGGAATAATGCCATAATCACATATTGAAATCATGCCCATTATGACATATAGCAATCATGACCATAATCACGTATAATATCAAATGTGGCCCAAAATGTTATCCCTGAGAAAATGTCAAGCTCCTCCCCCTACTATAAGATAAGATAAGATATTCCTTTATTGATCCCCTTGGGGAAATTCAGGCATCATAGCAGCATGGGGCCGGGAGGGGGAGGGGAGGTACAGGTGTAACGGTTGTGACAACATCACCTCAAACTTCGATGCCCCGAGGGAGATTCGAACACTGGGTCTGCCACGCCGCGTGCAACAACACAGACCGCTATACCAAGAGGTGAATTCACTTCTTTGTACCGTGTCTATGTGTCTTTTTGAGGATGAGAGTGAGTTTAACCCATAGCACCGCTACTCACCCCAGCCCTTCTTGACTGCGCTTCACGATACCATCCGTTACACAGGTAGTAAAAACAAGCAGTGTAAACAATATAACAAATCAATATAATTAACTAACTATACTGTAGTATTATTGTCCTTTTAGGTTCCTAGTAGTTGTAGTTGGATGTCTGGCAGCAGTCCCTGCCCACTGTTGTGGAGCCCGATGGCCGCTGGTATGAAGGACTGGCCGAAGCGGTTAGTTGAGTGTCGGGGGTATGAGTCTGTGACTGAACGTGCTTCTCATCTTGACTAGCTCGTCGTAGAGGGGGTGGGAGGGATTCTCCAGGATATCACCCCCTTCTCATCCCCCTCTCTGCCACCCCCTCCAGTGTGACCAGCTCGACTCCCACCACGGAGCTAACCTTCCTCACCAGCTTGTTCAGTTTGTTGGTGTCCCTCGAGTTGATGTAGCCCCCCCAGCATGCCACAGCATAGAAGAGGACACTGGCCACTACAGACTGGTAGAATGACTGCAGCAGTCTATTGCAAACATTGAAGGACCTGAGTATCCTCAGGAAGAACAGATTATCAATGGCATCACAATTTAAGTCCTGAGTCTCATGAGGGATATTTATAAATAAATAAATGAATAAATAATAGATACATAAATAAATACAAATATATATTTTCAGATTCAGATTTCTTTATTGTCACTCATTTCAGTACTTTACAGCAAGAAGAGTGAAATCTATTTATTGTGGTCCCTCGACTATAGCAGCTTCCAATAATAAGAATACAATCATTTTACCATAGAATAAAATAAGATGACTAAAATGAAGATTACTATTTCTAAAAAGTGTACAGTGAAATACAATAAATTTAGCATAGAATAAACAGTTCTAAAAAGTGTGCATTGCAGATCAGGATGTAGATATTCTACTATATGAAATTGAATAACAAAATGGCTATGTACAGTTCCAAAAATGTTGTGTGATGTGCAATGAGCAATGTGCAAATTTTATCAGTGTGTATAGAATGCAATACAGTTTTTTATCGTCAGCAACAGTGTTTCTCAAGTGTAGTCCATATGTAGTCCAATATGTAATTACCCAAAATGTAAGCAATAGCTATATGTGAATTTAGTTTTGGTGTGAGGTTTGACTTTAACGTTTGAATTTATTTCTCATTGCACTTTTGTGTGGTCACGTGCCTCTCCTGCAGACCGACCATTGGTCGCCCCTCTTGGCTGTTTCTGCTCCGAGCCTCCGCCTCTTTCTCTCGGTCTGTGTCATTCGCACCACTGTTGTTGCGGCCATTTTACTGTGGAGCTTCGGGGAGAGTGGGTAACTGGAGGATGCCGACAAGGTAACTAACGTTTTTTGAATAATACTTTTACCTCTTAAACACCGATAACCGTCGCGGGTAACACAAACGTCCATGTGACGTTAACGGCCCGCCGAGAGCGGAAGAAAGCCCGTAGGTATAGTAGCTAAAGCTAAAAAGCTGGCTTTGCTAACTGGTTTAGTAAACCTCACGTTTAGTTGAAAAGATTGCCTGGATAACGTTAGGTCAGTGTTTACAGGCTAACGCCAGTACCGGTAGCGTTGTAGTTATCAAGCCCGTCTGAATGTGTGCTGTTAAGTTGTAACGGTGGGTACATGCTTACGATTTTTTAAAGGAGTTTTAAGTCAGAAAATTGGCGCCTCCCTCGAGGGGGCGCTCCAGAGCCGTACAACTACTGAAGTTCGTGTAAATTGTTGTAATTGTCGGGTAAAGACCTGGACCACACTTTTAAAGCCAAGTTTGTTTTTCCTATTTAAGTTACTCTATTTTCTACTAAGGTTTCTTTGTTGTCGCCAGTGCTAGTAATCCGTAGTCAGCTACATTTTCAAACTAAGAAGAGCCTGTGATTTTTAAACTCTGTCGGATTTGTACCGAAAGAGTTTTCCCCATTATTGCGGTGTTTTATACACAATATTATTCCTTAAAGAGGTAATCGTTTAGGGTCAGATTTATACCCGAATGTTGCCCAATGTTGTTTGTCGGAAGAAAAAAACAAAATTATTAGCTCTGTAAAACCGTTCCTTAGCTACAGTTTTATCAAGTGGTTTTACAAAAACGACTGTCTATATGAATTTGGCGACCAGTTGTTTGTCACTGGATGAAGCGGCATAGTTCGTAATGGGCAATTGCATTAAAGGTGTCTTCCTCCGTGTTTGATGTCATTGGGTCCTCCTGGTCTACCCCACAGACAAGGCATTTAAACAAGCATCTGCTCATAGGCTAGCATTAGCTTTGACATTAGTTAGCTAGCTATAGTACTAGCTAACGCTACTAGGGCTATCACTTTTAGTTAGAAAATCTAACTATTGTTGGAACTTGTTGAAATATTAAATGTTGAAAAATAATGACTTGTTTGAAATCAACATTGGAGTGTTGTTAACCTTTTTAATGTAACAATCTGCTTTCTATTGTCTTTAACGTAATCACGCAAAAAGCAACATGCCTCGTGTTCTAAAGGGTGCCGTTTGTTTAGTGAGTAACAAGGAGTGCCTTGTAGGCTGAAAAACTATTTGCGCTCCATCTGCTCTCTGCCCCTCTCTCTCTCCTTTCTGCACAACATGAGAGTTGGAGTGAGCGCTGAAAGACAGGAGACTAGTAGCCAGTCAGGCACTGCTGTGCTGAATAACCAAATTGTGTTTATGGACACACAACTTACCAGATGAGTGTAATCCATCATTATGAATACAAGGATGCCTGTCATTCCATCACGATTGATAGCAGAAATTAGTGCATTTTTATTGAAATGCTATCAAGCATCCAACATAACGTTAGCTAATGTTACTTGTAGCTAATGTTTTGGCTAACTGAACCAGAAACTGTGCTGTTCAGCATTGTGGAGTAGACCTGGAGGAAGAATGATGTCATGGGTGTGGACATATTTGGTACAATTGCTCAAGACCTTTACTCAAATGTTCTTTTGTCCTCTTGGACAAACGTTTGTGGCTGTATCGGGTTGCTAGCTAGGTAGTTTGCCAGCTAATCACAAATGCTACGTCTGAGTAACAGGGAATGCCACCCGTTTTAAGAAATGTTATTCTTATACCCCAGAACAGTTGGGTCAATATTTTTTAGCATGCGCCACTATCCTAAAGCTAGAAATTGTAGAGATCGGCACGACTACTCATGATGTAACCACCTACTGGATTAGTGAAGTACTGGTCCTAAATTCACACATTGATTTATTGTTTCATAATGAATTGAAAACAGTATGCTTTCATACTAAATTCCTCACCTGAAACTTGCAGTTACATTTGAATCCATAGGGTGGCACTGTTTTTATGTTGTGTTAACATTGAGGAGGAATGGGGGACATTTGTAAAGCTGTTGTGGCATCATGTGGGTCATGTGAGGAGCCCACAATGCAACACTGCACAGAGCATTGTTCTTCCACGGTCAGAGGCAGCCGGCTGTAATATGGAGGTCTTCTAGTCACTACTCTTTCGCAACACAAACGTCAGTACCACACCGGCAACCAACTAACAGTAGGGCTGTGTATTGGCAAGACTCTGGTGATACGATACATGTCATGACACAGGGCATGTTTTTGCCTTGTTTTTACTGGCACCTACATTGTGTAGTGTATTGAGAGGGGACTCCTATTAACAGTTACACTGTTGAATGCAGGGACCGAAACGAAAGCCCGCCGCCCGCCAGGGGCGGTCAGTTTTTACCTTTGGCGCTTGACACTTCGAGGGCTGCCCGCCGTGTGGCGTGTATACGTGTAGTTCATAACGATACTCTTATTTTGATTGTGCGAGTACAGATTATAGCCGCTCTCGTCTTTTTTTTCTCCGCCGCGAGATCGTTAAAAAACTACAAGTCCCACATTGCACTCAAGTCAACGGTCCAATCACAGTAGAGTGACGTGACTGGTTTCATGAGAAAGAAAGCAAATGACCAATCGGAAGCTCTCATTTGGCTTGTTTACTTCCTGAAACGCCACCATTGCGATATGCGGGCAGTCTGCTCTAGTTTAGATCGGACCTACATGAGCTACCGTTACTGTTTAAACAATGACCCAGTCAACTATTCACTTTTAGTTTAATACATGACGAGGCATTGTCTAACGGTATCTAGCTGGCTAGCTGCTGATATCAACAAATGCTCCAGCAATAGTCGACTCGAGTGCATAATACCTCCGTTCCCTCGTTAGCTAGCTCATGTTAGCTAGCTCCCGTTAGATCTATCTGTCCCAGTAAACTAAATTGTCTTAACGTTATCTACCGGGCTAGCAGTAGCTACAGATAGCTCCTGATATCAATGTCTTATAACATTGATTGAATGCGTATTCTAGCTGAGGGCATGTTGAATGTGATTTGACAAAAGAACCGTAACGTTAACTTATACCAATAGGGTCCAGCTGCATCGCCGGAGAATCCTTGCATGCTGAATGTAGGGTCTAGCTGAATATAGGGTCTAGCTGCAGGGCCGGAGAATCCTTGCTGGAGCTGGAGGCTACTCAAGTATACACACAGACAGTGGAGCTGTTTGCAGATAGCGAGCATTTTGACTTATTGCGTGGTGCCGATGTCTCGCAGATAATACAACTACAAGTATGATTATATAATATATATTTTATTAAAAAAAAAAATTATATAAAATATATCTTTTTTTTTTAATCAAACAAAATTTGGCAGGTAAGAAATATGCTTGGCGGGTAGATTCTTCCCATCTACCCGCCACTGCCGGTGAGTCAAAAAGTTAATTTCGCTCCCTGGTTGAATGGCATGCTGGGTACAGCTTACTAGCTAGCCAGGTAGCATAACAGTTTGTTAACAGCTGAGAGAACACAAAAGAAAAAGACCGGAGATGTTACATTGTAGCAACAATTTGTAAATTTTCCATGTTTCACAAAGCTCACATATTTCACGCATTAACCTCTTAACACTTTGAGTGCCGTGCGTAAACACATAACTATGATCGTTAGAAAAACATGTTTCAGATTCGGTCAAATAGACATAGAATATATCTTACCTTAGCCAGAAGGTGGTCCAAGAAGAATAATTTCAAGTCATTGCATCGCCATCGCAATTACCAGTGTATATGTCTACACGTTTTGATGGTAAAATACGCTTAGGCAACGGAATTTCGGGGCGATCAATGTGAATATGTTCAAGCAGGAGGAGGGGCCCCTACCAAGAGGCAGCGTATCAACACCAAGCCATTCCAGTTCAGACAGATGATACTGCCACCTGGTGATAGTCAATCAGCACTGCAGTTTTAGTGGATGTGGATGTGCCAACGTGATGCAGCTCCGGGCAAGTCTGTAGAGCGGGGATCAAAGTAAAAAGATCAAACGATCCAAAAACGTAATATCTCGTTTTTGGCACTCAACGCTTGTCGAGCAAACACGTAAAAAAGGTCGCCGAATGTAGTCATATGAGGAGAGGGCATCCAGAGCTCTCAATGAGCGTTGAAATTTCGAAAAACTACATTACACAGCCGATTCTAGCTTCCTGCAAGCACTGTTGTCGTGTATGAATTTTTATTTATTTCTCAGAATTCTCTAACACAAAACTGAATGTGTTTATTGGCATAGATTGGAGCGCAGTTAGTGTCTACCTTCTGTGAACATTTAGCAACAATCCCGTTGCAATCCGATCCAAAATGGTTGAGCCATATCCATTATAAGAATGGAACTGTACATACAGTAGATTTCATTCACGTTTCTTCCTGCACGCTTGGAGATACTAAATCCAAATTGAACTCTGCCATTTGAAAGAGGAGATTTGGCTTGATCCATAGATGTGTGAGTTGGCTATAATAAGGTAATTTATAGGCCTGGTATTCTATATATATTTCATATGTGTCCGGATGGCAGTATCTACAAAACCTTCTGTTTAATCATCTTCCCTTTATTCATTTGCTTAGATTTTTTGTACTCATGATCCCAAGAAGGTACTGAACTAGCTCAGTGGCAGTTTTTCATGTCTGGTCATTTTTAGCATGGTGTTATTCACTGTCAAATCTTTTATATTCTCCTTTGTTTCATCACAATTTACTCAAGCCTAGTACAGGGCTCGAAATTGCAACAGAATTGGTTGCATATGCGACCGAAATTGTATCTGTGCGATAGAAGGGCTGCACGATTAATCGTAAAAAGACCGCAATCTCGATTCATAGACCTATGCGATCTCATTTCTAAATGACGGCGATTCTGATGTACATTTACATTTAGTCATTTAGCTGACGCTTTTATCCAAAGCGACTTACAAGTTCTGTACGACAAGCCATCAGGAAGGGCACAACTCTATCAGCTGAGCAACAATGTTCATCAAAGTGTTGAGTGCTACAGTGTAGGTTAGTTTATTAGGACAAGTGCATGACAGTACGGTTAGTTAGGGTTAGATTTTTTTTTATTGTTTTTTTTTTTTAATTCAGATAATGGTTGAAGAAGTGCGTCTTTAGTCGACGGCGAAAGATTGGACGTGATTCGGCTGTCCTAACTGGGTTTCCGTTAGAATTTTTTTTTGCAGGTCTGAGTGTCCGGTAGATTTCAATCTACCGGACAAATGGGATAAATTCCGGTCAGAGTTTATTGAGCTTAAAAACAATTGATAGACATATATAAAGAATGACATCATCAAGGCATTTATAATATTTTAACTTAAAACTAGGCTACTTTTGCGTATCAGTCATTAATATATTCCAAATAAAATAAGTCCCTCGAGACTTCGTGCTGCTGCTGCCGACTTGAGGTGTCGGTGGGCAGTCTGCCCGACCTTAATAAACAGCAGTCTGTTATAATCACATTTTTATGAGCTAACTAATTCCGTTATATTGGACATTTGTATTAATTATATCAAGCGAAGAACTGAGAAATTTGGCACCGCTGTGTCAGCGCGAGCTGGCTGCTGATATATTTACGTGAAGCATGGAGCACTTGGAGCAGGCAGAGCAGAGCAGTGGTGTCAGCAGCGCCCCCACCCAACAGCTGAATTGCCAATGGCTGAATTGGAGTACTGCACCCTGCCAAGCCATGCTTCACGTAAATATATCAGCAGCCAGCTCGCGCTGACAGCAGGATGTCATTATTAGACCGGCTGCTTGGTGAGATTGTTTCGTTCATCGCATAGGCTATATAATTTTAGCCTATTTTAATACAATTCAAATAATCTAATTGTGTTTAGAGGGAATTATTTTCACCGGACATTATGACCGGAGAGATTAAATATGTCGGACTTCAACAGATTTTGCCAGTCAAATACCGGTAATTACCGGCTAACGGAAACGCTGGTGGGTAGTTCATTCCACCATTGTGGGGCAAGGACTGAGAATAGGCGACTTCTCTTTGATGACCCTCCCGGAGCTTGGATAGGAGTAGGTCTGAGGCGGCCAGAAGATGCAGAGCGTAGGGGTCTTGAGGGTGTGTAGTTAGAGACCATTGACCGGAGGTAGGCGGGAGCGGTTCCCTTTGCCGCACGGTATGCTAGGTCGAGGGCCTTGAAGCGGATTCGTGCAGCAATGGGGAGCCAGTGCAGGTCCCTAAGAAGTGGGGTGACATGGGCCGACTTCGGTAGGTTTGAGATCAGGCGGGCCGCTGCGTTCTGAATGAGTTGAAGAGGCTTAGTGGCAGTGGCCGGGAGGCCAGCTAGCAGTGCATTGCAGTAGTCGAGGCGGGAGATGACTGTTGATTGGACGAGGAGTTGGGTGGCTTCTTTTGTCAGGAAGGGGCGGATCCTTCTGACGTTGCTCAGGAGGAATCGGCAGGTTCTGGTCGTCGCTGCGATGTGAGCAGAGAAGTTCAACTGGTCGTCGAGGACAACACCAAGGTTCTTGGCGGTCGGGGACGCAGTCACAGCTGCATTCTCGACTGTGATTGAAAGGTCGGTTAGGGGGGAGGATTTGGCCGGCAGGTGGAGCAATTCTGTTTTGCTTAGGTTCAGTTTGAGGTGGTTGGACGTAGGGATGCCCCGATCGATCGGCCACCGATCGTTATCGGCCGATATTCAGTATATATATGCGATCGGTGATCGGTGATAATGCTTTATTTTCACCGATCGTCAAACCCGATCTCACACGCTGTCGCTGAGTTCTGTCTCAGACACCGGTGGTGCGGCGTCTGCTCATTCCTCCAGCCCCTCCCGTACGCATGTAAACACTGGTCTAGTCTAGTGAGACACGGGACACGGGAGGACGGCGTCTCCTTGAGCTAACGTTAGCTTAGCTACCGTTACAAAATGACCCAGTCAACTATACACTTTTAGTTTAATACATGATGAGGCATTGTCTAACCGAACGGTATCTAGCCGGCCAGCTACCGATAGCTCCTGACATAAACAAACGCTCCACAAAGTCTAGTAGAGTGTATGATACCTGTTAGCTGTTAGCTGTTAGCTCACGTTAGCGCAAGCTAGTTCACTGTTCAAAACGAAATGTCCCATTAAACTAAATAATTCACTGAGGCGTTGTATTAACGTTATATATATCCGGCTAGCAGTAGCTACAGATAGCTCCTGATATCAATGTCTTATAACACTGATTCGATGCATATTCGAGCTGAGGGCTTGTGAATGTGATTTAACGTTATACCAATACTAGGGTCCAGCTGCAGCGCCGGAGAATCCTGGCCGTAGCTCGAGGCTACTCGAGTATAGGTCCAGCTGCAGCTCCGGAGAATCCTGGCCGTAGCTGGAGGCTACTAGAGTACACACAGACAGTGGAGCTTGTTGCGTGGTGGCGATGTCTCGCAGATAATACAAGTACAAGTCTAATTATATAATATATATATTTTATAAAAAAAAAAATTATATAAAATAAATTTTAATTTCTTTTAATCAAAAACGATCGGTATCGGATCGGTATCGGCCGATATGGCTCACGACGATCGGTGATCGGTATCGGTGGCAAAAAACGTGATCGGGGCATCCCTAGTTGGACGTCATCCAGGCTGAGATGTCGGACAGACAGGCCGAGATCCGCTCAGAGACGTGGATATCTGAGGGAGGGAAGGAGAGGAAGAGTTGAGTATCGTCGGCATAACAATGGTAGGAGAAGCCATGAGACGTGATAATGTTACCCAGTGATTTAGTGTAGAGGGAGAAGAGAAGGGGTCCTAAAACCGAGCCCTGGGGGACACCCGTCCGCAGGGGGCGGGTGGCCGACAGGGTCCCTCTCCATGACACTTGGTAGGAGCGGTCATTGAGGTATGATGACAGCCATGTCAGCGCAGAGCCAGCCACTCCCATTCCTGCGAGGGCCGCAAGGAGGATCTGGTGGTTGACTGTGTCGAAGGCTGCAGATAGATCTAGGAGAATCAGGACAGAGGAGAGGCCTTTCGCTTTTGCTAAGTGAAGTGCCTCTGTGACCGCAATGAGGGCTGTCTCTGTGGAGTGACCAGTCCTGAAGCCTGACTGATTAGGGTCTAGGAGGTCATTCTGTAAGAGATAAGCAGTAAGTTGGTTGGATACAGCACGTTCAAGTGTTTTAGAAAGGAAGGAGAGAAGAGAGACAGGACGGTAGTTGCCTATGACGGTAGGGTTCAGGGTTGGTTTTTTTATGAGCGGCGTGACTCTGGCTTGTTTTAGGGAGGTGGGGACCACCCCCGAGTTGAGTGAGGAGTTGATGGTTGCAGTTAGGAATGGGAGGATGTCTGGTGCTATGGTCTGGAGGAGTGGGGAGGGTAGCTGGTCCAGCTGATGTATTTGATTAATCGTAAAAAGACCGCAATCTTGATTCATAGACCTATGCGATCTCATTTCTAAATGACGGCGATTCTGATGTATTTGCATTTGCATCCAAATGGAGATCAATTGCATTAAAACACTCTCTCTTCACACAGCGCTCACTGCCGCTGCCCTCCCCACAATGCCCCTCCCCCCAGGCTACTCAGCTGAGTAAACAGCTGAGCTCACTAGGGGTGTAACGATTCGACCTCACAACGATTCGATTACGATTCTTCAGGCAACGATTCAATGCATCATGAAATCTCTTAATTTGACCACGATTCAATTCGATTAATTTTCTATACATTTTCTATCAGTTAATTCCCCCCAAAAATTTGAATACAAATGTGTAAATGTGGCTGGGGGAACTGATTCACTCAGCATGAATGGACTATAGGCCAATAAAAACAATACACGGATTTTCTTTTAACAAAACAAATTTTCTATTTTTTTTTATAATTTAGATTACTTTCGATTATAATCTATTCTAACATTTTCAAATCGATGCCGTTGAATCGTCACATTAGAATCGATGCATTGTTACACCCCTAGTTATTAGTGAGATTTTGTTGTATTAGGTGGTCTTCAGCCTCTAATCAACTCGTCACCTGCTGTTCCGTGACTTCCCTCTGCGTTGCTATCTATCCAATTAGCCGAAGCTAGCTCTCCTCGTGGCTGCTCCCTCCCTGATCCTGAGGCCTATCCGTTAGCCGACGCCTGTTCCGTTAGTAGGGATGGGTATCGTTAGGATTTTATCGATACTACTACTCTTATCGATACTGCTTAACGGTTCGGTACTTTATCGATACTCTTATCGGTTCTTTTTGATTATTTTACAAGAAAAAAAAAATGTATTAAGAACAGAATCGACATTGCTTTATTATTCTTTTATCTAACTATATAAATATAAATAAATATTATTTCTTCAGCAGCAACAGCAGCAGCAATGTTTTAAATGTGTCTGAATTATAGACTTTATAATTAACAAAAAATGTAAGATAAAAAAGTTGGAGTCATACAATACTATTTTGATTGACAGTCCATTCTGCCAATTACGTCACACCGCTTGCACCCACCTCTTCTTCTTACCACCAATCGGAAGCTCTCGTTCGTTTGTTTACTTCCGGATTGTCAGCCATTACTCTACTACCGGAGCTCAGGCTAATAACGTTAGCTCCCCGCCAGCCACATTGACAAGTACCAGCGCTTATACATTACTGGCAAACAGGGAGCGAAATTTACTTTTTGACTCACCGGCCAGTGGCGGGTAGATGGGAAGAATCTACCCGCCAAGCATATTTCTTACCTGTAAATTTTTTTTGATTAAAAAAAAATATATATATATATATATTATATAATTTCTTTTTAAAATAAAATATATATTATATAATCATACTTGTAGTTGTATTATCTGCGAGACATCGCCACCACGCAATAAGTCAAAATGCTCGCTATCTGCAAACGGCTCCACTGTCTGTGTGTATACTTGAGTAGCCTCCAGCTTAGGGCTGGGCGATAAAACGATAACGATAAATATCGCGATAAATTATTTCCTCGAAATAAACATGAAACGTGGTCGCAAAGTTTTGATATATCGATTTTCCAAGTTTGGCTCGGCTCAGCCTCGGCTCAACACACTCACTAACACCAACGTTACGTGATGACGTGACGTGCTTACGCACCACAGCTCCAGATGATGCGCCACTGTTTTGGTTTAGGACTCAAGGCTGGCGCTAGGATAATTAGCTTGCACAGCGCTGTTTTATATATTTACGTGCCGAGTATGTGTGTGGCGTGAATTCTGAGGCCACGTTTATAGTAGTGTGGGGTATACAGTGGACGTCGTTTCAATATATTGTGGCGGAAGAGAGTATTTTAGTGTCATATTTATTACATTGTCATGAGATACTCCGCTTGTCGGCTAACTGCTAACGTGCGCGGACTGATGACGACATCAACTCGACTCGAGACATTCGCAGCAGCATAAGAAGTTAATTAAACTTGACAGACATTATATCGACGATAATTATCGATATTGAATTATATGAAAATAATTTTATAATTTTATCCAGGGAGCGAAATTAACTTTTTGACTCACCGGCCAGTGGCGGGTAGATGGGAAGAGTCTACCGCCAAGCATATTTCTTACCTGCCAAAATTATTTTGATTAAAAATATATATATATATATATATTTTATATAAAAAAAAAATATATATATTATATAATCATACTTGTAGTTGTATTATCTGCGAGACATCGCCACCACGCAATAAGTCAAAATGCTTGCTATCTGCAAACAGCTCCACTGTCTGTGTGTATACTTGAGTAGCCTCCAGCTCCAGCAAGGATTCTCCGGCCCTGCAGCTAGACCCTATATTCAGCTAGACCCTACATTCAGCATGCAAGGATTCTCCGGCGATGCAGCTGGACCCATTTATAACGTTACGGTTATGTTGTCAAATCACATTCAACATGCCCTCAGCTAGAATACGCATTCAATCAATGTTATAAGACATTGATATCAGGAGCTATCTGTAGCTACTGCTAGCCCGGTAGATAACGTTAAGACAATTTAGTTTACTGGGACAGATCGATCTAGCGTGAGCTAGCTAACGCGAGCTAGCTAACGAGGGAACGGAGGTATAATGCACTCGAGTAGACTATTGCTAGAGCATTTGTTGATATCAGTAGCTAGCCAGCTAGATACCGTTAGACAATGCGTTAGCACTAGATGCTGCGGGCGAGCTGCTACCATTCTGGGAGCTTAACGTTAGCACTAGATGCTGCAGGCGAGCTGCTACCATTCTGAGAGCTTAACGTTAGCAGTGGCACTAGAGCTGCGGGCCGCTCTGTGTTGATACGAGCAGAAGCCAATAGTATCCCGCTGCAGGGGGCTGGCCCGGCTGGGCGGATATGACTCATTGCCACGTTTTTTTTCAAAATAAGAATATCATACGAACCGAATGCTGCTAACTGCCGGAGCCATCGATATTATGACTCTAGCTGCGCTTGGGCCGGAAATGAGACCGGCACAGATCTTCAAAATAAGAGTATCATTATGAACTACACGTCTACACGCCACACGGCGGGCAGGGCTCTCAGTGGCAAGCGCCAAAGGTAAAAACTGAGCGCCCCTGGCGGGCGGCGGGCTTTAATTTCGCCCCCTGATTTTATCGCAATAACGTTTTTGGTCATATCGCCCAGCCCTACTCCAGTTCCAGCAAGGATTCTCCGGCGATGCAGCTAGAGTAGACGCTATACTAATACTCTACATTCAGCATGCAAGGATTCTCCGGCGCTGCAGCTGGACCCTATTGGTATAATGTTACGGTTATTTGGTCAAATCACATTCATCAAGCCCTCAGCTAGAATACGCATTGAATCAATGTTATAAGACATTGATATCAGGAGCTATCTGTAGCTAATGCTAGCCCGCTAGATAACGTTAAGACAATTTAGTTTACTGGGACATATAGAGCTAACGTGAGCTAGCTAACGTGAGCTAGCTAACGAGGGAACGGAGGCAGCGTTTCCGTTAGCCGGTAATTACCGGTATTTTACCGGCAAAATCTGTTTGAGTCCGACATATTTTATCTCTCCGGTCTTAATGTCCGGTGAAAATAATTCCCTGAGTCTAAGCACAATTTGATTATTTGAATTGTATTAAAATAGGCTAAAATTAAATAGCCTATGCGATGAACGAAACGATCATTACATTTGTTTCCTCGTTGCTTCTAATAATGACAACGACGTTGTCGGCGAGAGCTTAGTGCTGGTTGTGCGGACTTTTCTGAAGCTGTAGAGCCGCAGTACCAGCAGTACAATGCAATATTCCAGCAGTACTCCAATTCAGCCATTTTCAGCCAATGTTGGGTGGGGGGCGCTGTTGTGCGGTTCCCAGAAAAGAGCCAATAACAGCTGAACAGCTGCTCTGCAGCGCCATACTCTTTGCAAATAAGTCGTTGCGAGGTGGAGAGAGTCGTCACGCAAACCACGATAATGTTGCCGTCTCTCTGCTTTCTCAGTTCTTCGCTTGATATAATTAATACAAATGTCCAATATAACGGAATTCGTTAGCTCATAAAAATGTGATTATAACAGACTGCTGTTTAGTGTCGGACCGACTGCCCACTATTTTATTTCAAGTCAGCAGCAGCACGGAGTATCGAGGGACTTATTTTATTTGGAATATATTAATGACTGTATACGCAAAAGTAGCCTAGTTTTAAGTAATAATATTATAAATCTACATGCCTTGAGGATGACATTCTTTATATAGCCTGCCTATCAATTGTTTTAAAGCTAAATAAACTATGACCGGAATTAATCTCATTTGTCCGGTAGATTGAAATCTTGCAGGTCACGGAGACCGGCAACAATTTTTTCTAACGGAAACCCTGAACGGAGGTATTATGCACTCGAGTCGACTATTGCTGGAGCATTTGTTTATCAGCAGCCATCAGTAGCTAGCCAGCTAGATATCGTTAGACAATGCCTCGTCATGTATTAAACTAAAAGTGAATAGTTGACTGGGTCATTGTTTAAACAGTCACGGTAGCTCATGGAGGTCCGATCTAGACTATAGCAGACTGCCTCTGTGTTGATACGAGCAGAAGCAAATAGTATCCCGCTGCAGGGCTGGCCCGGCTGGGCGGATATGACTCGTTGCCACGTTTAAAAAAAAAAATAAGAATATCATACAAACCGAATGTTGCTAACTGCCTGGGCCATCGATATTATGACTCTAGCTGCGTTTGGGGCGGAAATGAGACCCGCACAGATTTTCAAAATAAGAGTATCGTTATGAACTACACGTCTACCCGCCACACGGCGGGCAGACCTCTCAGTGGCAAGCGCCAAAGGTAAAAACTGAGCGCCCCTGGCGGGCGGCGGGCTTAAATTTCGCCCCCTGCTGGCAAATGTCTTGTTGCACTTGTGGCAATGAGCGGTGTCAGCATCGACTTTAGTAAAATAGACCCAGACTTTTGAACGTTTCGTTCTGTCCGCCATGATGAGAGCAGAGCTGTCTGTACTGTAGCCTACAACAGCACCCGTGTGTGTGAGTGAGTGTGTGTGTAAGAGCACAGCCCGCTCCTCGCGCAGGCAGAGAGAGACCGAGGGAGGAGAGATATAGAAAACGGCCAACAAGATTAGTTTGCGACGTTTAAATTCCTCAAAAAAAAACTCCATAATTTCTCGAGTACCGATAGCAGTACCGATGACGTCGGAGCTTATAAATACTCCGGTCTTTTCTAATATGGTACCGGTTCCCGTTTAGAACCGGGGTCCGGAGGTCATCCCTATCCGTTAGCCTCTAGCTATGTCCTCGTGGTGTGCTCCTCCCCCACCCTCCAGCCTCAGAGGAGGGTGGAGGGATCTTTGCTGTCTCGCTGTCAACGCTCGTCTGCTTTTCTGAGTCAACTCGGAAGAACCCACCGCTATAAAGTATATTTCCCTAGCAACGGCTGTTAGCCATAGCAACGCCAATCTCGTTACTAAGCAACGCCAGCCGCTGTTACCTCTGACAGACACTATATAGATGTTCCCTACATCCTTGGCTAGTGTCTTATCTGCCTACAGGCCCTGTCTGTGTCTCCCTGTCGGTCCTCCCTTACAGCCTGAGTGAACACACACACACACAGAGGAGATGTCTGTCTCATCTATAGATATAACATTATATACACATATGAAAAACAAGTGCTATCTTGTGAGTGTCTTTATTGTTAGCTGTTAGCTCCGTAGCTCCACCATTATCCGCTCCTAGTCTACTCTTCCCTGCGTCCCTGTCCGTGACCCCAGTATGGTAGGGTTGCACGGTATACCGGTATTAGTATAGTACCGCGGTACTAGAGTGTTCAAAATGATACTATACTGCGTTCTTTTTTTAAATGTATTCATTTATGCATGCAAATGCCTTCCTATTGGAGCTAGGGATGGGTACCGAATTCGGTACTTTTGAGGTACCGAACCGAAAATAAAAATTAAAAAATTAAAAAATTGTATTTTATTTTTTTATTTTTTTTTATTTTTTTATTTTCATGTCAACGTTCACACGCACAATATATGCTTACCTAGGATTTGACTTGATTCAACAACAAAGCAGTCGGAGCAATGACAAGCCGAAAACTGTCGAAATTGTAGTTATTTGAAGTTTGGATTTTTTTTTTACGACTGAGATGGGTAAATTACATTTCTTGAGACTAAAGTACCGAAAAAAGGTACCGTTGGGTACCGGTAGCGATTCACAGGTACCGGTATCGGTTCAAATGTGAAAGGTACCCATCCCTAATTGGAGCACAGCGCTGCTGTCAGTGGTGACGTTGCGCTAGTTTACCGGAAGCAACCTTCTGGAATGAAGAACAACAAACTCTGGTTGAGACGGGAGCTGGCATGGCTCGTCCGGTGAGCGTTGGCATCGGTGGCATGACTACAGTACTGATTAGAGCTGCCGCGGTATTGATGTTTTCCTTACCGCACAAATTTGCGAAATATTTCCCACCGCTGCGGTTATTACAAAAAAGAAAAAAAAAGTTTGAATGCATTTTTTGTTGTTGTAGTCTACTCTTTATAGCATATAGCCTGCCTCTAGTCTAAATATCTATCTTTAGAGGATGACTTTGCAGCATGAATATTGTTTGGGATTTGGCAAGCACGCATTCCTTATTGAAAGTGAAACACGGATTCGAAGTCTCCCCTCTGGTCGTGCGCCGTTCACTCTGTGTCGTGGGCAGGGCTGGTAGCGCCCGGTGGTTACCCCCCCCGACCCTTTCTTCTTCTTATTATTATTATTATTATTATAACGTTACTACTTATGATTACAAAGGCATTCGTTTTGTGGCATTAACGTTATATAGTTAGTAGTTACACGTTCAATAACATCAGCGTATTTACCGGACCATAGCAAGGCAAGCAGGGGAGGAAATTAGGCCACTTTACTCGCCAATTGCGAGTATTTTTTACGTTTGGCGAGTAATTCATGAAGAGCACTCGCCAGTCTGGCGAGTACTAGTAATTACAAAACAAAACAAAAAAATCATTCTGCAATCTGCTGATTCGCTCACTGACACAAACCGAACTCTGACTCCCCCCTTGATTCCTCCCATTTGCGCCACATAATAATCAGACCATAACCAATGAACATCATCGTTGTACAGATGCGCTCCTCCAATGAACACTCGTTTTCTAGAAGATGCCGCCCATCTAGGGGAAGTGGACAGACCACTGACTGCGCGCAGACCTACAAACTCATGCCACCGGCAGCCGGCTTGACAACGTAGACAAACTTACAAAAACACATGAGTGGATGAAAATAATTGCATGTAGAGTCGTCGCTTTCGGATATCGGTGCGGTCTGACATGGGGGCGAACAACAGCACGCGACGCGTCTCCTTCGAGTCGGATGAGAATGACAAGTCAACAACATTAGCCGGCTAGCTACCTAGCATGTAACAAGCTACCATAACGCGCATTCAACATAGTGGACTATACTGAGCGGCTTTGCTTAAATGCAGCCGAGTGACATTTTATTATTACCGGGTTTCCCAGCATATCACCACTCGCCCATATGCCCTTCACAACGGTGATGTTGTCATATTTGGCATTCAGAATACACCCGCTGAACCCCTAGCGTTGTCGATTCGGTTCCAATGTATTGTCATCTTACAGCACAAGTACAGTACAACCAGAATACATTTGGCATACAACCAGAGTGCAAATGTAACAAGTCAAGTTCAAGTTGTTTTATTTAGCTATTACATTACAGTGAAATGCTTGGTTCTTTCACTGCCCAACCCAGTATTGATTGAAAACTTTATTAACAGATTGCAGAATGGGTACAATACAGTACAGCTCAATACACACAATTGTTAAGGGGATGCAGACCAGAGAAGGACTTTAGTCTTGTTTACATCAGGGTCCCCCATTTCAGTCCTGTTTGCTTAATGCCTTGTCCACTTCCTCCACACTCCAATATGTTATGATGAATTGAAAATGGGGGACCCTGATGTAAACAAGACGAAAGTCTTTCTCTGGTCTGCATCCCCTTAACAATTGTATGTATTGAACTGTACTGTACCCATTCTGCAATCTGTTAATACACTTTTCAATCAATCAATCCCTTCAACCCTGCTCCTGTCAAACCTGCTCTTTCCATTCCCTCCATCATGTCCCCCCTTTCTGATGAATATTTCCTGCACTTAAGAGTCAGACACACATTCCTAGTAGTTGAGCTGTGATGAATGAAAACTTTATTTAACAGATTGCAGAATGGGTACAGTACAGTACGGCTCAATACATGCAATTGTTAAGGGGATGCAGACCAGAGAAAGACTTTCGTCTTGTTTACATCAGGGTCCCCCATTTTCAATTCATCATTCAGTATAACCTAGACCAGCCCAACCCAGCATCTTTCACTGCCCAGTTCAGCCCAACCCAGTCCAGAATAGTTCCCTCTTTCATGTTAATATGTGATTTAATGATGTAATATTTTGAAGAGTAGAGACAGTGTGATTAATTTACTATG
Source organism: Notolepis coatsorum (assembly GCF_963971535.1). Lineage (NCBI taxonomy): Eukaryota > Metazoa > Chordata > Actinopteri > Aulopiformes > Paralepididae > Notolepis > Notolepis coatsorum. The sequence goes on along the minus strand of NC_140170.1, from coordinate 175,753,041 downwards.
ATTGAAAATCAATTTAGACGAAGACGTACAAAGAAGTAATTATCACAATTAGCGATTTTTTTTGTCTGGTAAAAAATCTATTTGGCTGGTAAAAAAAATCAGATACCCGCCAGTTGGCTGGTAAGCCAAAAAGTTAGTTTCCTCCCCTGAAGGCAAGCATTACTCAATTCATATCTCAGTTCCTTTCTTTGCTCAGAGCGTGCCGAGTTGTGCCCATTCTGCGGTCTGTTAATACAGTTTTCAATCAGACAAGTGTATAGAACGAAGGGCTTTTATTATAACATTCGTTGCAGTAAAATCATTATGCCTCGTTTAGTACTCCTGAGGAGTGATGGTAATCCACTCCGGCGGGGAGCTAACGTTATTAGTCGTGTTGTGAGCTCTGATCAATGGCTGACTATCAGGAAGTAAAATACGCGCTTGCCGATTGGTGGTAACAGCAGAGGCGGGTGCAAGCGGTGTGACGTAATTGGCAGAATCGACTGTCAATCAAAATTGTTCCGTTGCTTTGGTTGAGAGTATTATTATAAAAAACAGCGGTGATGCGGTATTCAGCTAAACTCTGCGGTGGCCGTGATGTAACAGCGATAGCAGCAGCTCTAGTACTGATAGGAGCTACTGTCTGTATCACATAACGTTAGTTATCATCTTTGTTGATTGGCGTTGGCTGGCTAGCGCGTTTTGCGTGGAGTGGACTCGGCTAGCATTGGCTTGTATAGCTAGTAGTGTTGTCAAAAATATCGAAATATCGATACATATCGATACTGAATATTTAAAACTGTTTCGATACTCATTTCCTGAAATATCGATACTTTCTGCAGTATCGATACCAGCTGGCTTGCTCGCAGTGTTCTACCGGAAGTTGTTGACACGCTGTTCAGAGCACGCTTGCCCCTCAACCTCCTCCAGCCCTCCCCCTCACAGAGCCGTCTTCAGTTTGTAAACAAACATTTTAGCTGAAGATGGCAAATGCAGAGCCTCCGCAACTTGTGCTTTTGGATAAAGAAAACGGCAGAAGTGCTGTTTGGAAGTATTTCGGGTTTGAAGTAAACGACGAAGGAAAAGCTAAAGCGTTGTTACAGAGCAGTGCCAACGATACAGCTATTAGCTAACGTTAGCTTATGCTAGCTAGCTGGCCACCTTTATAATTACTTCATGGAAACGGAGTAACGTTAAGTCGAGTTCATACTAACTACACTAGTACACGTATGAACTCGACATAACGTTACCCCGTTTCGGGAAAAGCTAAAGATGCCCATTTGCAAGCGTTGTTACAGAGCAGTGCCAAGGATACAGCTATTAGCTAACGTTAGCTTATGCTAGCTAGCTGGCTACCTTTATAATTACTTCATGGAAACGGAGTAACGTTAAGTCGAGTTCATACTAACTACACTAGTACACGTATGAACTCGACATAACGTTACCCCGTTTCGGGAAAAGCTAAAGATGCCCATTTGCAAGCGTTGTTACAGAGCAGTGCCAACGATACAGCTATTAGCTAACGTTAGCTTATGCTAGCTAGCTGGCCTCCTTTATAATTACTTCATGGAAACGGAGTAACGTTAAGTCAAGTTCATACTAACTACACTAGTACACGTATGAACTCGACATAACGTTACCCCGTTTCCATGAAGTGTTTAAATAGCAGCAATCTTGTTGAAAATGTAACGTTAATAAATGCTCAGAGTCCGAGCATAGCTCCGGAGAAATCTCTCTCTCTCTCTCTCTCTCTCTCTCTCTCTCTCTCTCGCCGTTATGAAAATTTTTGTAGTTGTTGTTTTAAAGCAGCAGCACTATTGCATAACTGAGTCATGTTTGCTATGTATTTCTTTCTTTAGGGGAGTTTGTTTCACAGTTTTAGCATGATGTTTTATAGATGGCTAGGTTAAACAGGTTTTTGTTTTTAAGAGGGGTTTGATTTAGATTAGATAATTTTGTTATTTTTAAATGTCTGATCTAAAGATAAACAAAGGGTTTTAAAAGTGTTATATTTATCTTCTCTTAGGGGGCTTTCACACTCAGCCTTTTGTATCGAATCACCGTCCCGGAGCACGGGGGCAGTGTTCTCACTCACCCCTTTTGGGGTGCGAAACGGTGCTGAATCGTTTCACCCCCCGCTGAACGGGATCAGCTGGCAGAGGTGGTCTCGGGGTCGGTCCCGGGAGAACGGGGGGTGTGGCTTTGCGAGCTTGTACCTTTTCACGGGCGTGGCGCCTGGTGCTGACATAACGTCATAAATTTTGTTTGCCATTGCTATGTCTATACATTGTTCGAATGCATTTATTTCTATTAGACCAGTGGTGCCCAACCAGTCGGCCGTGGTCGACCAGTAGATCGCTCAAAACGCTCAAAAGCGGACTCTACAACACCATCCATTCGTGATAAAATGGGGTGGGTTATATTGACAAGGCTTGACAACAGAGGTTCAAATATAACTTCATATTTATTGGCAATTTGTTCATTTTATATCAACATCCAGAGTCCGCAGTCGTGTTAAGACATTCCCGTTTACATTTTCGGTCGACCAGTAGATCAATGACATTCAATATAATCGATGCGAGCAATGTTACTAGTATGTTGCATGTAGTAACGTTAGCGTTAGCGTTAGCCGTTAGCTTAGCGTTATTGTTAACCCTGCAAAACGATCAAAAGCGGACTCTACAACAGAGTTCCATTCGTGAGAAAAGGGGGGTGGGTTATATTGACGAGGCTTGACAACAGAGGTTCAAATATAACTTCATATTTATTAGTTATTTGTTTCTTTATATCAACATCCATTCTCCAATCTCCGTGTTAACACTTCCTGTATTTACATTTCGAGCGTGACATCATCGACTACGGCAAGCTTACAAGCTCAAAACGCAAACCGTAAACAAAACCCAGAGCGCACCCAGACTGAAGTGTGTACACAAACTAGAGGGGGGAGAGGGGGGGGGGGAGTTCGAATCAGATCTCGGAACGGGCAGAACGGAACGAAATAGAAACTAATAGGGTGAGTGAGAAAAGGCCCTTATAGTACCAGAGAGAAGCTGAGGAAAATCAACCAGCAACAAAAGCAAAATTTGTAAAAAAAAAAATATATATATATATATATATATATATTTTATCCACTTTTTCTCCCATTTTCTATTTTTCTCCCATCCCAATTTCGTATCATCCAATTCAACCCTCCCATATCTCGAACGCTGTTTCATGCCTCCCACAAGCCGGCTGTAATGTGGACGAAGCCATACATTGCACGATGAAACTTTATTCAAATCGGATTTTTTTTTTTTTTTTTTTAAACTCATAAAATATATTGGGTCGCACATAAATCGGCAGGGTCGGTCGGCAACCGGAAACCAACTATTAATTTTGTTAGGCCCAATCTCATATTTATACTGAATATCGGCCGATACCGATCGCTGACCGATCGATCGGGGCATCCCTAGGCCTCTGCTATCATTAATAACACTCCCCTGCTAGTGGAAACTCACCATGTGATTGTGACATGCTTCTACTAATAAACATGTTTTTCCTACCTTAGAAACGTTGCATGCAAACAGATAATAATACTTCACCATGTGCTAATCTCAACAGAGGAGTGTACCCCTGACTGTTCTAACCACACCCCTGATAGGCTATCTCACTATGGGTTAGGAGGGCTGTCTTAAATACTTCGAAGCTTCGTTCGATGGCACAAGCTTCGAACATTAAAAAAAATCGAAGTAAATTTTTTTTAATCTTTTTTAAAAAAAATTTCCCCCTCAAATCTTGCGCCTCCATTCCAATGAAACGAAAGTAAGCGGCGCCTTCCCGCCTCCATTCCAATGAAACAAAAGTAAGCGGCGCCTCGACTCCACCTCTCTACCACATGCACGTGGACGGGGCGAAACTAGAGCCCGCCAAGCGCCATTGGCGGTCAGTTTTTACGTTTGGCGACTCCCACTGAGAGGTCTGCCCGCCGTGTGGCGGGCAATCAAATAGTCATGTGAAAACCGAAAATCATGATCCAATTCTGAGCAGAGTTCTCACTCGCTGTCTCAGCACAGACATGCAGCGCACCGCGCACTGCTCCTCCTACCCCTCCCGCACCGGTTTCTGTATGCTGCATGTAAACAGAGGCTATTCCGTTTCTCTCCCTGTCTGCACGTGTGCTTGTACTGGGTCCGCCATGAGACGTATGTCCCCTGTGCCTGTGCTTCATCATAGTGGGAAGGAAAGAGACTATGAAGACAGTGTTGAATTATATCATTACAATTGGTGTTCTCCTATAGGGCTGCCCCCTCATTGTCCATTAATCAATTAGATTAGTTGGTTGTCTTGGTCAAAGACCACAACTTTGTTGGTTAATTACTCAATGTTTAATTTTTTTTTAATTATTATTATTATTATTGTACTGAAACTGAATGATGAGCACTGGTAGATTAAGACCCACCTAGGTAGAACAATTATGAGATTTTTTTTTCTCAAATCAGGACAAGAGAGAGAGAGAGAGACTGTTCCTGTGCCTGCTAGTCCTGGAACTGAGATTCCTATACTGCCTCCCAGAGGGTAGGGGGGCAAACAGTCCGTGATTGGGGTGAGAGGATTAAATGACCAGGAGGTTGTTGAAGATGGATATCCAATTCAAGTGGGTCCAATGCGTCTTAACACGCTTCACACATCCTCGCCAGCCCTTATGACCAAGTCACACCTAGAAAAAAAGTCAGGAGTCAGGACTTGATGAAGGCAGCGGGACCTCCCACGCGTTACACTTCACCAATGAGAGTCCTCGCTGCCAGGTGAAAAAATAGTCACTGGCTGTCGCTGCACGTGTCGGAGGAAGCATGCGGATGACTTCAGGGTTCCCTTGTACCGACCAGTAGGAGAACATGCGCACAACAACCAGGTAGGGGAGGGGGGGAATTGGCACAACGACTAAATTGGGACGGGGAGAAAACGGGGGCAAAAAATCTGGTGGACCAATTGCATGCTTTCGAAGGGGACAAGAAACCTTCAGTCGACTCATTCAGACATTAAGCACCCCCCACAGCCCAAATGGAATGATAAAAAAAAATATATATATATATTTTTTTATAATAATCTTTTTGATAGTCTAGTAACTCTAGTTCATAGCAGCGGCGGTCCTGATTCAGAAGCGGCGCAGCGCCGCTGTTGAATGCATATAGGGGGAACACTGGTATTATTAACACATTGAGTGCCACGCCCCTTCCGGGAAGTGACCACTACCGTGCCGTCCATTAGTAAACGAAACGTAGTTGTACTTTGTAGACAGGGACCGAAACTAAAGCCCGCCGCCCGCCAGGGGCGGTCTGTTTTTACCTTTGGCGCATGACACTTAGAGGGCTGCCCGCCGTGTGGCGTGTAGACGTGTAGTTCATAACGATACTCTTGTGCGAGTACAGATTATAGCCGCTCGTCTTTTTTTTCTCCGCCGCGAGATCGTTAAAAAACTACAAGTCCCACATTGCACTCAAGTGAACGGTCCAATCACAGTAGAGTGACGTGACTGGTTTCATGAGAAAAAAAAGCAAATGACCAATCGGAAGCTCCCATTTGGCTTGTTTACTTCCATCTGCTCTAGTCTATATCGGACCTCCACGAGCTAACGTTACTGTTTAAACAATGACCCAGTCAACTATTCACTTTTAGTTTAATACATGACGAGGCATTGTCTAACGGTATCTAGCTGGCTAGCTACTGATAGCTGCTGATATCAACAAATGCTCCAGCAATAGTCTACTCGAGTGCATAATACCTCCGTTCCCTCGTTAGCTAGCTTAGCTAGCCCACGTTAGATGATCCATCTGTCCCAGTAAACTAAATTGTCTTAACGTTATCTACCGGGCTAGCAGTAGCTACAGATAGCTCCTGATATCAATGTCTTATAACATTGATTGAATGCGTATTCTAGCTGAGGGCATGTTGAATGTGATTTGACAAAAGAACCGGAATGTAGGGTCTAGCTGAATATAGGGTCTAGCTGCAGGGCCGGAGAATCCTTGCTGGAGCTGGAGGCTACTCAAGTATACACACAGACAGTGGAGCTGTTTGCAGATAGCAAGCATTTTGACTTATTGCGTGGTGGCGATGTCTCGCAGATAATACAAGTATGATTATATAATATATATTTTATTTAAATTTTTTTTTTTTATATAAAATATATATATATATTTTTTTTTATCAAAAAAATTTTGGCAGGTAAGAAATATGCTTGGCGGGTAGACTCTTCCCATCTACCCGCCACTGGCCGGTGAGTCAAAAAGTTAATTTCGCTCCCTGTTTGTAGACCTAAACCTATATATTTTTTTTGTATTTTATTTTTTTATTATTTTTTAAACAAACACATAAACAAACATGACAACACACGATAAGATATACAAGCATTAGTTGACAGTGCACATCCAATGAAATCACATTTTAGTGAATTGTCTTATATAGGATATACCCTTAATACCTGTTATCTAAAAACCTACACACATATGCTCCGGCTCGTACTCCCCCCTCCCGGACCCCCCATTGGATAATCCATCCACTTTCCCTCGCTCCTAACCAGACATTACCATTATATGCTAGCTTTTATTTTCTCCACCACTTCTAACCACAATGTCATTTTGGATTCATTGAGACCCAAAATTCTTGCTGTAGATATTTCTTGATAGATCACATCGAGATATGTAATAATTAGGGGTGGGACGATACATCGATCCAGATCGATATATCGATCTATTATCAATAATCAAATAGGATCGATGCCACGTAAAAAGATCGATTCATATTGCGATACTCTTATTTTGAAAATCCGGCGACAGCGACGTCATCGCCCCGCGCCCAGTGTTGTGAAACTCAAACTCCGTTTAACATCAACAGCTGCCAGTAGCGTCTAGAGCGTCACTACTAGAGCAAGACTAGTGTGCCTATTCTGTGACCCAAAACATGTCCCTGCTGTTTTATTCCACAACGGGTCCAATGCATCTAACCTGCTTTGCAATCCTCGTCACTCCATTATGCCCACGTCGCGTTAAAGATCGAAGATAACGTTACTTTAGCGTGAGCTAACAAGCTAACCCAGAGCCATAGGCAGAGAGAAGTGGGGACTGGGAGGGTGCATTCTCGGGGATAGCCCCACTAACAGGATCTGGCCGGTACTGCACCTTGGGACTCCCAATATGCTTTTCCAGCCAAAATACAGCTCTGTGACAGTGAATAGGATATTAATATCGAGAAAAAAAAGAAATGAACCAAAAACAGTGAACAGGAGGTCTATTTGTATTAAAAACAATAGATTGTTTTTCATTTAAATGTCTGGAAGAGCTCAAAAATAAAAATGTCATGATATTTCCATTGCCTTTTTTGTTTGTTGATTTAAATGTTACTGATTGTATTAAATGGGCACATAATATCGTCTCATATCGATCGCAGGCACCTGAATCGAATCGTATCGTATCGTATCGTGGCAGACTGTGTGATATCGGATAATATCGTATCGTTGTCCAAAGAATCGATATCGTATCGTATCGTGATTAAACTGGTGATTCCCACCCCTAGTAATAATCCAGACCTTTCAGCACATTTTTTCCGGTTGGAACCATCGTGATGCTATCAGCTTTTTAGCCACTGTGATACCCGATAAAACCAATCTCTTTAGCTGTGGATGTACTGCACACTCAAAAACATCATTCAGCAGTAATACTGAGGGGTGTACAGGTATATTCCAAGTTAAGAGATTTGATAATTGCTGGGTCACCTCTTTCCAGAATATCTTAACTGGTGGGCAGTCCCAGTACATGTGCATAAATGTCCCCTCGTCCCCATTTGTACATAAGGAGCATTTGGAGTCTTGTATAAGACCAATTTTTTTCAGTCTTATAGGAGTCAAGTATGTCCTGTGAATATAGTTAAGATTGATTTGTTGATGGTCCGGGTTCCTTGATGTGAGTCGAACATTTGCCCAGGCTTCTTGCCAATCAAAATCACTTTCCAGGTCTGGTATATCCCTCCTCCAGACGGAGTCTAGGTGGAGGGTTTCATATGAGGACGTTAGTAATTGATGATAAAAATCTGAAACAAAACCTCTTGATGTCTCTCTTTCATAGAAGAATTTGTGGTATATGTGGTGTTCAATTGGTTTCGTTAATGGAACACCTTGAGTCTTCAAACATAACAATAACTGTATGTAAAAAAGATGTGTGGACTTGGTGAGATTACATTTTTTCCGTATTTCTTCATAACTACAGAAAGTTAAAAACATCCCCTAATGAGTGTATGCCTTGCTTTTCCCATATAGGGAATCTTATAGGTCGTTTTCCAATCAAGAGTGCATTGTTATTGAATAAGGGAGTATGATTGTGCCATTTATGTGGGTTAGGATATTTCTTTTGTGTTGCACGCCATATCCGGATCGCATGAGTAATTATGGGGCCAAATTTCCGTTCGCAATGCTTGATTGATAGTTTAGTGTATGCTATGTCCTTCAGTCTATGTGGGGCTACTATGTTTTCTTCTAATTTTCTCCAGGATACTAATGCTTGGGGATCAAACCATGTTGTCAATGGTCTTAATGTGTACGCCTTAAAATTGTGGAAAAAATCTGGAAATGCCATGCCACCGTCTGCTTTATTTCTCTGTGCGGTGGATCTTTTTATACGTGGTGGTTTGTTATTCCAAAATTTTTTTTTCCAGTAACGGTAGCATTGAGCTGAAGAAGTTGATTCTAGGTAGTACCTCCATCTTAACTATTGATATCCGTGCCTGTACTGAGTTTTTAAGTTTTGCCCACCTATCAAGGTCGTCTTTGATTTTGTTTTGGATTTTTGTGTAATTGTGCTTCACCGTTTGTCTTATGGTGGGGAATATTTCCACTCCCAAACATCTAAAATGTTTTACCATAGGTATCTCTCCTGGGAGGGTTATATCTTTTTTTGCAGGAGCGTTAAGTGGAAGGAAAGCCGACTTCGGCCAATTTATCTTTAATCCCGATAAATCTCCAAAGTTCTCAATCAACTTGAGCAGATGAGGCAGTGTGGTGTTGGGGTTTTGCATGAACAGTATTACGTCGTCCGCATATAAACTAATTCTATGTTGTGTGCCCTTGATTACGATTGGTTCTATGGATTGGGATTGTCTTATATATTGTGCTAAAGGTTCTAATGATAGATCGAATAGTCCGGGACTAAGAAGGCAACCCTGTCTAGCTGAGCGTGATACCGGAAAGATTCCGGAGGTGATTATACCTGTTGTAATCATGGCCGATGGGTCTTTGTATACTACTTTAATCATATCAATGAAACCTTTACCTAACCCCATCTTCTCTAATACTGCCCATAGATACGACCATTCCAGCCTGTCGAAAGCTTTCATTGCATCCAGGGACAGCATCGCCTTAGGTATGGTGTCGTCCTTGTCGGCATCTAGTACGTGCAGTATTCGTCTTATGTTATCAGTGATCAGGCGGCCTCTTATGAAGCCAGTTTGGTCCGGATGAACTAAAGACGTCATATGCTTTTGTAATCTGATGGCTAATACCTTAGAGTACAGTTTGATATCGGTTCCGAGGAGGCTTAAGGGTCTGTAACTACCGCACTCGGTGGGGTCTTTGTCTTTTTTGAGAAGGACTGTTATGAGTGCAATATTGTCGTTCTTATGGAAGTTCCCCTCCTTGACTGAGTATAAGATCATATTTAGTAATAAGGGTCCAATTATGTCCCAACAAGAGAGGTACATTTCTGGTGGGATACCGTCTCTTCCAGGAGCCTTACCACTTTGCATTTCGGATATGGCCTTCTTGAGTTCCTCTAGTGTGATCGGTGTTTCTAACTGTTTAGCATCATCCTCTGAAAGTTTAGGGAGAATAATTTGATTAAGATATGTGTCCATTTTGTTTTGATCGAATGTCGTTTCTGATTTATATAAGTTGGAGTAGAATTCTTTGAATGTCACGTTTATTTTTTCAGGGTCTGTTTCAAGTACTTGTTGTGCTCTAATGGTAGTTATATCTGCAAATTTTGCATTCATTCTTAATCGCATGGCTAATAGGTGACTAGGTTTAGAACCTTGGGAGTACTGCTGTTGTCTTGTGCTACATATTTGTATTTCCGATTGTTGTCTGTATATGGCATTGATCTCTTTTTTTAGTACCATGACTTGATTTTCTAGTCGAGTTGAGTTGTTGTATTGTAAAGAATTAAATAACGTTAAGTAAAGCGTTTCCAGTTCAGCCAGTTTTGTGCATCGATCCTTGCGCATTTTGGAGGAAAAGCTATCAGTGAAATCCTTGATCATTCCCTTTCAGGGGAGGAAACTAACTTTTTGGCTTACCAGCCAACTGGCGAGTATCTGATTTTTTTTACCAGCCAAACAGATTTTTTACCAGACAAAAAAAATCGCTAATTGTGATAATTACTTCTTTGTATGTCAAGCCGCGTCAATGTTGTGTATGCATCTGGGTAGGCACACTGTGCCTTTAAGACAGCACGGTGGTCTTACGACAGTGCTGTGAAGTACCGTCAAGTGTTGTGGTAACGTCAGTTGGGTTGGTGTGCTGTTGTGCACAGTGCACTGGTTGAGCTAGCCCCTTTCGTGACTGCGATGTGCAAGCCAGGGGCTTTTGAGCATGAAATAAAATGTCTAACCTTACGTCGTAGTCCGGTGCTTTTTTGGAAACATTATAGTCATAACAGATACACCTAGCTGGCTGCTTTGAGCACACGGGGCTAACGTTAGCTAGCAAGCAGCTATAGCTAAAACGCTAACTAGAAGCTAACCACTGTATACAGTTCCAGTAGACTAACATTACACCTCTGTGATTTAAATGTGTCCTTAGTAACTTATACTCGAGGGTTGTACTAGGGTTGGATGCAGTTCCCAGTTGGTCAGTCTGTCTGTTTTCCATCTTCTGCTGTGTTTAACGTTATCTGTTTGCGAGTGCTCCTGATGGCTAGCCTAGTACCGCGGGACTTTTATTATTATATGTCCGCAGGTTGGCCAGTACTGCGCAAACGTTTATTAAACATTATATGTCCGCGGGTGGTCTTGTGCAGTGCTCTCGTGGCACTGTCAACTAAAGCGAACACTCAGAAGACGCGCACCGTTTGCCAGTGCAGTGATTGCAGAATGTTTTATTTTTTTGTATACTCGCCAGCAGGGGAGGAAACTAACTTTTTGGCTTACCAGCCAACTGGCGGGTATCTGATTTTTTTTACCAGCCAAACGTAAAAAATACTAGCATTTGGCCAGTAAAGTGGCCTAATTTCCTCCCCTGTTCCCTTTACCGACATCCATATTATTCTGGGGTCTTGCACCGAGTTTGCATTCTCCCGTAGGAATACTGTAAGAGCTTCTTTGAGTTGTGTAATGAATTCCTTGTTATTAAGCAGCATCGAGTTAAATCGCCATCTTGGGGCTCGGGAAGATAGTATACCAAATGTTACTTTTAGGAGTAAATAACAGTGATCTGATAGTGCATTGCAGGCCTGTACACTGCGATGATATGATCGCAAATTGCCCCCTAATTTGGTCCGTGCGAGTTTAAAATAATATCTGGGGGCAAGCTTGCGAGTGGTGATTTCAACCCTTCATTCGCATTTCACTCCTAAATTAATCCATACAAATTGTAGTAAAACATTAGCCTACAACCAGGGCTGTACAGTGCAATATAATGTTGCGGTTGTAATTTCATTAGACAGACCAGCGCGGACCTTTAATAACATGCAATTTAATTGACACGAGCAATGAGCTAACGGTAGCTACCATTAGGATTATGCTAAGCTAACTAGCGATCTCTGCTAACCCTGGAAAACGGTCAAAGCGGACTCCACAAGACTAGTTCCATTCGTGAGGAAAGGGGGTGAGTTATATTGACAACGCTTGACAACAGAAGTTTAAACATAACTTCATATTTATTGGTTATTCATTTCTGTATATCATTGAATTTCCATCTCCGTGTGTCTCCATCTCTTCCTGTTTACATTCGAGTGTGACGTCATCACCTACGGCAGCTTAGACTATCAAAACGCGAAGGGGGGGGCTGGCTCTCTTGTTCGTTCTCGCCCCCTCTCTCTCTCTCTCTCTCGCTCTCTCTCTACATTCAATGATTTAAAGTAGCCAAATGTTACACACAGTATAAATACTAACTGGATAGTTGATGATATAAACATTTAATTTCATTATCTGAAATATTCTAAAATCATTAAGTCTGTGTGATTATTATTTTCTCACAGTAGTGTGTGTGTATATATATATATGTGTGTGTGTGTGTTTGGCTAAAGTGGATAGAAAACACAGTACTGTGTAAAAGGCACCCAAGAGTTTTTATATAAATTGTCTTAGATGTAAATAATTTTTTTTATTAGTGTGTCAGTAGACTACTCTTAGTACATTTTCATTAAATTATTTTTTAAAGCATCTTCATGGTTTAATAATGCAAACATATGTTGCAGGGACTTATTATAATCATCATATTGGCGTGACTGTATGCATCAAAGGGTTAAATCAAGCATTTTTGATGCATGTCAAAATATCGCGATATCATTTAGAGGCCATATCGCCCAGCCCTACTATAATGGTAAAATAGTTAATTAAAAATTTGCCCCTAAAAAATATTCTTTGCCCCTAAATTTCTCATTTAGGGGCAAGTGTGCCCCTAGTGAAAAAGCTTAGCGTACAGCCCTGCATTGGGTATCATTTCCACTTCATAGTTATCAAATAGTCTCGGGGATGCAAAGACATAATTTATTCTGGATAATGTGTTATGTCTCGCAGATCGACAAGAGTACTTTCGGGGTCGTGGGATTAAGTGATCGCCATAAATCATTTACACCTGTAATCTTCGACCAATTCTTTAATGCAGGGGTCAGCAACCTTTTTGACATGGAGTGCCTGTTTGAAATATAGTTGTAACTAGTGTGCCTCAACAATATTCCATGCATCGTACATTTTTTTCCTCATAATCAGGTATTTTTAATGATAATTTTTACATTATTACATCATTATTGTTATTGTTATTATTAACAATATTATTATGATGGTTGTATCAACCCTAAATCTGAGTGGGGGGGGGGGGGATGCAATGCAGACAAACAGCTGCATACAGTGCGACCATTTCACTCACATTTGCCCATTCATTTTTGGACACATCACCATCGGTGTGTGTACTGTACGTGTGCTGTCATAGCTCCACCTACAGGCCTAATGGAGAACACCAGGAGAACACCAGGATGTGAATGGAGGGTGAATGTGAGGTATATCGTGTAAATAAGTTTTGATTGATCGCAAGACTACACTGTAAAAAAATAAATAATAATAAGTTACCAGAACTTAAAAATATTGAGTTCAGTTACTGTGCATTAAGGTTTTCAGTTTTCAATCCATAATACGTTAACAGAAAAATAAGTACACAACCACATTATTTCAACCTAATAAAACTATGTTAAAATGGCTTTTAACATGTGCAATGTTCAATGAAATAGAAAAATAAATAATAAAATTTGTTGATTAATCCCACTGGTCACAATGGTGACCGTAATAATGTTTTTGTTATAAGGCTCTGCAAATGTTACTGAATGATGTAGCAATGTATTTCCAGCTAAATTGAAATAATAAACAAATAAAGGGTCTCAATTAAATATGTGGTAGTAAAAAGAACCTGTGGGAGGATTTCAACAAGATAAATGCGACAACAGTGCAAAATATTTCACTATATTTAAAATAATATATATATTATAATTTTTTATTTTTATTTTTTTAATGCTGCCCCCTGTGCCTATGCAAATGCCCCCGCGTGCCTATGCAGGCACGCGTGCCTAGGGTTGCCTACCCCTGCTTTAATGCATTAGATGAGTTATTTTGTTCGCTGGAAAAGGCGAGGTAAGATTTGTCCATCCTTGGATTCCAAATGGCATTAAAATCCGCACCTATTATAAATGAGTAATCGGGAAGGTCTAACATTGCTTTGGTTAGTGTAGTGAAGAAACCCACTTCGTACAAATTTGGGGCGTATACCACTACCAACGCTATTTTCCTGTTCTTGTGTACAATCTTTTATAGTATAGCTATGGGTCTAATAATGCCGTCGAGTCTCATTGAGCTGCTTCTGGTCAACGTGCAAAAAACAGATTCTTTTTTCATCCGTACATTTCCGTTTTGTACCGTAAGACTATGTCGGACAGATTTGTGTTCATTGTGCTGCTTTTTTAAAGTGTCGACCCATATAAAAATATGTATTTTTTTTATCTACTTTTTTTCTATTTTTCTCCCATCCCAATTTCGTATCGTCCAATTCTACCCTCCTCTGTCTCGACCGCTGTTAGGCCATGCCTCCCACAAGCCGGCTGCAATGTGGACGAAGCCTTACATCACGTGTCCCCTCCCGTACACGAGGAAGAAGCAGTCGCATCTTTTCACTGCACAGCGCGATCTCAGCGTCGGGGGTCTGCGTGGGAGCGCACGCCGCCCCCGTCGCTTCCTGATTCTGCTGCGCAGGTGCACCAACCGACCTGTAGGAGTCGCTGTCCACAACGTCCGATCCCCACCCATCACCTTCCCACCCCCTAATACTGCCAATTGTATTAGTATGAACGACCAGCCAAGCTGATAGCCATAAAAATATGTCTTAATAAAACGTGTTTAATTAAGTCGAATTCTGCCTTTGTCTCTATCAACTACATATAAATATTTATATAATTGTTTGCTTGATAGACGAAGGTTGCAACATAATTATGTAATGTCATGTCGTTGGCTGTGAGAGCAGCCCCACTGCACCCAGGCAGCGCAGCCGAGTGAAACCTTGTTGGCTGCGTCACAGTCACGAAAGGGGCTACTTAATTAATTAATCCAATCCACTTTATTTATAGAGCACATTTAAAAACAACGTTTACTAGGGATGCTCGATATTGGCTTTTTTACCGATACCGATATTGTCCAACTCTTAATTTCCGATACCGATATCAACCGATATCACATTTTAATGCCGATATCGGCCGATAATATCGGTAGGCCGATAATATCGGACACAATTTCTATAGAAATGTAAAAAAAAAATTAAATAATTGAAAACCGATGCCGATATTTTCCGATATCACATTTTAATGCCTATATCGGCCGATAATATCGGACATCCCTAACGTTTACCAAAGTGCTGTACAAGTCCCACAACATAAGATTAAAAACAATATATACCGTACTTTTCGGACTATAAGCCGCGGCTTTCCCCCCCATTTTTCAACCCTGCGGCTTATATAACGACATCAACTTGAGACATTCGCAGCAGCAAAACAAGTCTATTAATAGCCCGTCTATTAATAGCCCGTCCATCGGCGCCGGACATAAGAAGTTAATTAAACTTGACAGAAATTATATCGACGATAATTATCGATATCGAGTTATATGAAAATAATTGTATAATTTTATCGCGATAACGTTTTTGGCCATATTGCCCAGCCCTAGGTTAAAATAAGAATATGACTTGGCCTGAAAAAAAGTTCAGTCAGGAGATTTTTTTTTTTGCTTTAATCCCTGGATTTACCGAATGGACTAAACGCCTGTGACCAATACATTAAAATGTATTGGTCTCTGCTTTGTTAGCAGGGAAGACAAAATTATGTCATGATTAATGGGTTAAGGGTCACATATACTTCAGCTTTGATTGCAAAGATTTTGCCATTTGTGTAAACTGAGCTTCCAGAAAACAGGGGTTGAATATAGGGATGCCCCGATCACGTTTTTTGCCACCGATACCGATCACCGATCGTCGTGAGCCATATCGGCCGATACCGATCCGATACCGATTGTTTTTGATTAAAAAGAAATTAAAAATTATTTTATATACATTTTTTTTTTTTATAAAATATATATATTATATAATTAGACTTGTACTTGTATTATCTGCGACTGCGAGACATCGCCACCACGCAACAAGTCAAAATGCTCACTATCTGCAAACAGCTCCACTGTCTGTGTGTACTCTAGTAGCCCAGCTCCAAAAAGGATTCTCCGGCGCTGCAGCGGGACCCCATTGGTAACGTTAAGTGCTTTGGTCATTTCACATTCAGCAAGCCCTCAGCTCGAATACGCATTAAATCAATGTTATAAGACATTGATATCAAGAGCTATCTGTAGCTACTGCTAGCCGGCTAGATGACGTTAAGACAGAACTTTAGTTCAATGGGACATTTCGTTTTGAACAGTAAACGAACGTCAGCTAACGCAAGCTAACTGAGGTATGAACATGAACTACTAGACTTTCTGGATCATTTGTTGATATCAGGAGCTATCGGTAGCTAGCCGGCTAAATACCGTTAGACAATGCCTACTAAACGTGAATAGTTGACTGGGTAATTTTGTTTAAACAGTAACGATAGCTAGGTAGCTAACGTTAGCGCAGGTCGAATGCAGTGCACTACAGACTCGAGCAGAGGAGCCGCACCTCTTTGTTTACAAACTCTACGCGGGCGGGGCTAGGGAGGAGGAGCAGCGGCAGTTTGCAGGTCGTGTGTGTCTGAGACAGACAGCGAGTGAGAGCTTCGCTTGATCGGTTTCCGCTATCGGCGAATATGACTAATTATCGGAATTCACAGATTGCATATTTATACTGAGTATCGGCCGATAACGATCGGTGGCCGATCGATCGGGGCATCCCTAGTTGAATACTTATGCAAACAGCATATTTCTATTTTATAGTTATTTAAAATGTTTTTTCTAACAAAACATTACCATAAAAGTCTTCTTAAATAAAACACACAGACCAAAATGTCTTATCATTTTGTCATTCAGTAAAATGTTGGTAACAGGCCGCAATGCTTTTTGCAAGGCACCATGCGTGCCTGGTGGAGAAGGCAGTACTGAATAAAATAATAGTGTCTCTGTTCCAGCACATGCATATCATAAAAACCGATCAGAAACACTGTATATGTAGATTCCTGGTTAGAAGAGATGTGCATGGACTGGAGAGAGGGCCGCCAGCAATCGCAGTACCTCACGCTTCCTTTACCGGCGGATACTAGATTAGCGGCGTTTCACAGTGATGTAAGCTGCCCTGCTGTCCCCATTGGCCTCCAATGAATAGGTTCTCTCAAAATTATATGATGGTGGTCTTATGGTCCTATAATTGCGGGGTCCACTGAGACGGGCTGATTAGTGTGTGCACCGTGCACACGCCCGTGTTCGCTCACTCACTCACCCAGTCACTGCTCCGTGGCAGGTTATGGGATCGTCATTATGCTTTGCTATGCAGCAGATGGTTTAAGCTGGTGAAAGGTATTAAACAGGCATCTAGAATGCACCAATGGTGCCAAGTTAAGTTACTATACTTTATTAATTCCTGTGGGGAAACTATTCTTCCGCATTTGAACGTAACCAATTAGAGCAGTGGGCGGTGGCAGGAGTGTATCTAGCGTGCATGCGTTTTAGTGTGGGAGGAAACCAGAGTACCTGGATGTAATCCATGCAAACGTGGTGAGAACATGCACACTCCACACAGAAAGGTTGGGTTCAAAACCAGGACCTTCTTGCTGTGAGGCAACTAATGATGCACCGATGTGAAAATTGTGGCCGATAACCGATATTAATATTGCTGTTCTGGCCGATACCGATATTTACCAATGTCGATATCTCTGTATAGAAAACACTTTTTTATGATAATCAAATAAAGAGCTATTTTCCAAAACGCATAATTTTTTTTTCTTTAACTTATTTTCAGAAATGACTGATATTTTGAAACTATTTAACACTTTGGATGCCAACGACGCTATAAGTCGTTAGTGCATGCCGCCAGTTGAGTGCCGCCAACGACATAGCGTTTGTTTGTCATTTTTTTTTTATTGGCGATTTTAATTCATATTTCATCAATCGAGCCTCACACTAGTGTTGCAGAGTCTCTGAGCTCAATTGGGAAGATACCGCCCCCTATCGTCTCTCCCTGTGTAACTGCACCCCATTAGTTTAGACTGATGAAGGGTCATTTAGCTCATTTAGCTGACGCTTTTATCCAAAGCGACTTACAAGTTCTGTACGACAGGTCATCAGGAAGGATACAACTCTTATCAGCTGAGTAACAATATTCATCAAAGTGTTGCGTGTTACAGTGTAGGTTAGTTTATTAGGACAAGTTTAGTTAGGGTTAGATTTTTTTTTTTTTCTTTTTTATTATTTTATTTCAGATAATGGTTGAAGAAGTGCGTCTTTAGTCGACGGCGAAAGATTGGACGGGATTCGGCTGTCCTAACTGGGGTGGTTAGTTCATTCCATTATTGTGGGGCAAGGACTGAGAATAGGCTTGTAGGTGGTGTATAGTGTTGTCACAATACTGGAATTTCGATTTCGATACGATACCTTGAAAAGTATCGATTCTTCGATATTATTTCGATATCAAAAAAAAAAAAAAATATATATATATATATATATATATATATATATTTTTTTTTAAACAAATTTTGCTTCAAATTTAGCTTCTCTCTGGTACTATAAGAGAAGATAAATATAACTTTTAAAACCCTTTGTTTATCTTTAGATCACACATTTAAAAATAACTGTTCATCTCACTTCAATCATTTTTATTGCAAATGCAGAACATGGTATTTTCTCAAGCAGACAGATGTAAACACTGTAATCTGTGTTGCATGTACCTGACAAACTGAACTGTTTGTATTACAGTTAGTAACAGTTTCGTTTTTATTTAAAGATAACGAGAGAGAGAGGGAGGCTATGCTCGGAGCATTTTAGTAACGTTACATTTTCAACAAGATTGCTGCTATTTAAACACTTGATGGAAACGGGGTAACGTTAACCTTATGTCGACTGTAGTATTGTATGACCTCGACATAACGTTTAAACGTTAACGTTACTCCGTTTCCATGCAGTAGTTATAAAAGTGGCCAGCTAAGATAACGGAGCTAACGGCTAGCAGTAGAGAGAGAGAGAGAGAGAGAGAGAGAGAGGCTATGCTCGGAGCATTTTAGTAACGTTACATTTTCAACAAGATTGCTGCTATTTAAACGGGGTAACGTTAACCTTATGTCGACTGTAGTATTGTATGACCTCGACATAACGTTTAAACGTTCGCCACCTGCCACCTACTGCTTTGGCAGTGTACTACATCACTGTGCTCGGGTGACAAAACGAAAGTACTCGGGTTGCAAACGTATGTCTCACTTGGCTACCGTTGCGTTGCGATCTGGAGAAACCGAAAACGAAACTAAGGTGTAACCGGCGCCTGAGAATGCCTGTGTTAAACCTACAGTATAATACTGCCAGCTGCTATAACTGACCGGGCTAATGAGCTAAACCTGTTTTACAATAGGTTTGATACAGCGGCCCCGGCCAGTCTGCCCCCCCTCCCCCCCGACATTACTCCAGTTGCCCTGCCCACCCCCACACCTCTCAGCCCTTCAACTCGAGCAACCCCCTCCCTCCCCCCAACTGCCCACGCCCCCTCATCTCTGGTGCAGCCTGTCTGCCCCCCGTGGCTCGAAGACCCGCTCCTCCCCCCCAACACCTGAGACCCACACAGTGTGGCTCTCTGCAGACCAGGTGAGTACACAGCTGAGCAAGTTACACGCAGGCAAGGCTGCGGGTCCTGATGGGGTGAGCCCAAAGGTACTCAAAACATGTGCCTCTCAGCTGTGTGATGTGCTCCAGCTCATATTCAATATGAGCCTGAGGCTGCAGAGAGTCCCGACACTGTGGAAAACCTCCTTTGTGGTCCCTGTCCCTAAGTGCCCGCGTCCCAGCACGTCCAAGGACTACAGGCCGGTGGCTCTAACCTCTCACATAATGAAGACCATGGAGAGGTTAGTCCTGGAGCAACTCCGCCCGGTGACCAAACCCCACCTAGACCCACTCCAGTTCGCCTACCAGTCCTCTCTCCCTTCCTCTTCACCGTCTACACCAACGACTTCCACTATCGGTCAGAGTCCTGCCACCTTCAGAAGTTTTCTGATGACTCTGCGATAGTGGGATGTATAAAGGATGGTGACGAGAGGGAATACCGGGAACTGGTAGTGGACTTCGTCACATGGTGCGATAAAAACCACCTGCAGCTAAATGTGGCGAAGACCAAGGAACTGGTTGTGGAGCTGGGGAGGAAGAGGAGTGCACCTGTGAGTCACCCCCGTTTCCATCAGGGGAGTTGATGTGGACATGGTTGAGGTGTACAAATATCTCGGTGTGCTAGTGATGCACGATATATCGGCCGATATGGCAGTTTTTTTTACACATCGGTATCGGTCCGATATCAAGATAGGGCCGATATGGGCCGATTTTTTTTATTTTTTTTTTGACATGTCTTGGCCTTAAATAGTTTCAAAATATCAGTCATTTCTGAAAATAAGTTACAAAAGTTAAAAAAATAAATGCGTTTTGGAAAATAGCTCTTTATTTGATTATCATAAAGTGTTTTCTATTCAGAGATATCGACATCGGTAAATATCGGTATCGGCCAGAACAGCAATATTAATATCGGTATCGGCCACAATTTTCACATCGGTGCATCACTACGGTGTGCACATCGACAACAAACTGAACGGGTCAAAACACGCAGAGGCACTGTACAAGAAGGGTCAGAGCCGACTCTACTTCCTCAGAAGGCTGAGATCCTTCAATGTCTGTACAAGGATGTTGAGGATGTTCTGAGTCGGTGGTGGCGGGCGCCTTCTTGTACGCTGTGACCTGCTGGGGCAGCGGACTGAGAGCAGGGGACACAAACAGGCTGGATAAGCTGGTCAGGAAGGCCAGTAGTGTGGTTGGGGTGGAGCTGGACTCCCTAGCGAGGGTGGCGGAGAGGAGGAGCCTTGCTAAGCTCCAGGCCATCAGGGAAAACCCCTCCCACCCACTATACACAGACTTGGCTGACAGGAGGAGCATGTTCAGTGCTAGGCTCACACTACCCAAATGCAGCACTGAACGGCACAGGAAGTCCTTCATTCCAACAGCCATCAGACTATACAATGCATCACTGTGCCGCACTGCATCACTGAGCACAGAGTGGCAGTTACCATCTTCCTGGACTTAGTTTGAAACAGCACTGTGCAATATATTACACCTACTGTAGACCTCAGTATATTTTTACTGTATTTATTTACTGTATATTTTATTCCATTTTTATTCTATTTGACTCTACTCTTATCCTAGGCAACTTGATTTGATTCGTTTTATTATTCTAATTCGTGACCTGTTCTGTCTAAATGTTTAAATGTTGAGCGATTTGTGGTGTCAAATCTCCCACGGGATAATAAAAGTATTTCTATTCTATTCTATTCTATTCTATTCTATTCTATTCTATTCTATAACAAAAATCGGCCGATATGGCTCATAGATGATCGGTGATCGGTATCGGTGGAAAAAACGTGATCGGGCATCCCTAGTGCTAACCACTGAATCGAGGACCTTCTTGCTGTGAGGCATCAATGCTAACCAGTAACCACTGTGCTGCACAACCATGCTTGGCTTCTCTCATATTTATTTAACCTATTTTTTAATTTTTACAATTTATCATGCACTGGTTTCTTCCCTAGCAATGGACCAAATAATCTTGGTCTACCAATAATGGTCAGCTCTGTTCTAGTCTTGCTGTGTTGAATACTAATGGGTAATCGCATTCAATATTTTATTCTCCCCTTTCAGCCAGTCCCCTTTACAAATTCAGATTCCCGGCATGATTGATTCATTAGCCATAATATCTTCACTGCACACAATAATCAAGGTTGCCAGCCCTCCTACAGTACATTATTTGAGAACCCAATAATCAATAATCAACCACAGCTTCTTTGGCAGCAAGAAATCCACTACGTTAAGGAAATCAATAGGCCCTTTTCAGAGCAGCCATTTTAACATTTCTTTGCAGGGTAAACACGGGTGTAATTAATAACATTTACAGTTCTGTTCCATTGCCTGATCCTTGGGTCCATTTGTTAGTTTTACCAGAAAAGCGGCTACATCATTAGATATGGAACCACGAGTCATCAGTATCTTATAGTGTTGTCAAAAATATCGAAGTATCGATACATATCGATACTGAATATTTAAAATGGTTTCGATACTCATTTCCCGAAATACCGACTTTCTGCAGTATCGGTACCAGCTGGCGAGTGTTCTACCGCAAGTTGTTGACTCGCTGTTCAGAGCACGCTTGCCCCTCCGGCTCCTCCAGCCCTCCCCCTCACAGAGTCACAGAGCCGTCTTCAGTTTGTAAACAAAAATTTTAGCTGAAGATGGCAAATGCAGAGCCTCCGCAACTTGTGCTTGTGGATAAAGAAAACAGCAGAAGTGCTGTTTGGAGGTACTTTGGGTTTGAAGTAAACAACGAAGGACAAGCTAAAGATGCACCAATGCTATTTGCAAGCGGTGTTACAGAGCAGTGGCCAACGCGGATCTCTCCATAAAGAAATGAAAGAGGTTCGTGACAGCTGCTCTTTCAACGTCACTGTGACTGAAGCATTAAACCATTAACTCTAGTTTAATACATGATACGTTGTCTACTGATGGCGCATAATATCAACAGTTGATTCGTTGTTAGTAACGTTACAGCTTTCAGCTAACGTTAGCTACTGCTAGCCGTTAGCTCCGTTAGCTTAGCTGGCCACTTTTATAATTACTGCATGGAAACGGAGTAACGTTAACGTTTAAACGTTATGTCGAGGTCATACAATACTACAGTCGACATAAGGTTAACGTTACCCCGTTTCCATGAAGTGTTTAAATAGCAGCAATCTTGTTGAAAATGTAACGTTACTAAAATGCTTAATGCTCCGAGCATAGCCTCTCTCTCTCTCTCGCTCTCTCTCTCTCTCACTCTCTCTCTCTCTCTCTCTCTCTCTCTCTCTCTCTCTCTCTCTCTCTCTCTCTCGTTATCTTTAAATAAAAATCGAAACTGTTACTAACTGTAATACAAACAGTTCAGTTTGTCAGGTACATGCAACACCGATTACAGTGTATACATCTGTCTGCTTGAGAAAATACCATGTTCTGCATCTGCAATTAAAATGATTGAAGTGAGATAAAGTTATTTTTAAATGTGTGATCTAAAGATAAACAAAGGGTTTTAAAAGTGTTATATTTATCTTATATTATAGTACCAGAGAGAAGCTGAGGAGAATCAACCAGCAACAAAAGCTAAATTTGTTAAAAAAAAAAAAAAAAAAAAAAAAATATATATATATATATATATATATATATATTTTTTTTTATGGTATCGAAGTATCGATACTTTTCAAGGTATCGTATCGAAGTCGAAATTCCAGTATCGTGACAACACTAGTATCTTAACACATTGGGTGCCACGCCCCCTTCCGGGAAGTGCATAGGCCTTGCCGCCCATTAACCCCATGTAAACGCTCACCTTGTTTGTAGAGCTAAACCTATATTTTATATTATAGCTATGGATCTAATAACGCTGTTGATTGTCAGTGGGTTTCTTCCGTTCAACGTGCAAAAAACAGATTTTTTTTTCATCTATACATTTCCGTTTTATACCGTGGTGAATATGAGTATAGTGGTAGAGTGATCCTGTGTAATTCCAGGGAACTCCGTCAAAACAGCCCTTTAGTCAAATCCACTTATCACGTTGCCATTTCTCGCCTGATTATCTAATCATCCTGAAATCTACACTAGATTATTGGTATTATGTTTCCTCGTGTATACATGAAAGGGGGGTTGGAGCGGGGCGCACCTCCGTGCTGTGATCACTGCCAACGGGACACAGCACACACACATACACAGAGCAATTGCGGGGGGAAAAAATATCTGATCAATGCAAGATCAGTAATATAGTCCTTACCTTGTCTCTGATGTAATGCAAAAAAAATATCCAATTATCTGATCGCCATTCCAGTTATCCACAGCGATCCTGTCTCCGACGTTGTTGGGCATTGCACATGAACGGGCGGGCGGGGTCAGTTGTCCAAACCATCCCTACAAGCGTGTGTTTTGCCGGAGTGTTTAGGACCCGCCCCCACGCCGCAGCTCGGTAGAGAAAATAAACTACACCGTTTCTAATGGGGTGCAATAGCGGCCGAAGGCGTTAGAGGGCGGTATAAGACCGTCTGCCAGCTCAGACACACTCAGAACAGTATGCACAAGGTGCCCCGCTGAATTATGAATAGCAATAGCGAATAAAAGAAATACAGTGAGAAAAACGTAGTTCTACGTTTCCAGCACTCAACCGTCGGGCGACAGAAACGTAGTTCTACGTGAACGGCACCCAATGTGTTAAAGGCCAGACAAATCTCTTTCTGCGCAGATATTAAACCATTACATTTGACATGCATAGGTAAATAATTTGGATTGTTTGGATTTACTGCCTTCCAGCATTTTGAAGGATCCTAATAAGAGCTTGTAATTTAATTAAAATGGTAATTTGTTTTAGCATTTATTATCTCAGATGTACATTTATTTCTAAGTTTCCTAAATACAGTAAGGACCAATGGTAAGGCGAGAACCACAGGGTTAATCTTTCTTTTACCCTACATTTTTAAAAGGAGGCATGTTTATTAATAACTGAGAGAAAGGTCTTTGTGAAGAAATCCAAAGATGATTCAACATCGGGGATGTCACTATGAAACCAATCCATTAAAAAAGCTTGATTATTTATTTTGGAGTGAGAGATTGCATATTCTTTGATAACAGTGATAATTTTGGTCACTATAATTGTGGTGTGACATTTTCATACCGTTGCATCTCTACCCACAATCCTATGCTTAGATTGTCACATGCAAGTGACGTTACCCAAACAAACACCAAAAAAATAAATACACACACATGGCAGCTAGACGGACACATTGGCCCAGTTTTTCTCACCGGACTAATACCAGCCAATATATGTATTCTATTTATGGCATTTTTAAGTGCTTTTATTGACAGGACTAGGGATGCCCCGATCAATATGCCAGCGATCGGTATCTGCCGATATTCAGTATAAATATGAGATTCCGATGCTTTCAAGTCCCTGATTGCGAAAACCAATCAATGACGCTGCGAAAAACATGATCCAATTCTCAGCAGAGTTCTCGCACGCTGTATTCTCTTCTACAGCAAGTTGTTTGGCACACACACACACTGCTGCTGCTGCTACACACACGCCCCTCCCCCACAGACCCCTCTTGTCAACAAATCCTCTGGCAAGAGTCGAGTGCAGCTCCTCTTTCAACATCACTGAAGCATTAAACAAAATGGCCCCGTAAACTATTCACTTTAGTATAATACATGAGGCGTTGTCTAGCGTTATCTAGCTGGCTAGCTACTGATAGCTCATAATATCAACGTCTGATATCATCATTGGCATTTGTTTTCGCAGCTGTTGGCTAACGTTAGCTACCTAGCTAACGTTACTGTTTAAACAAAATGGCCCAGTAAACTATTCACTTTAGTTTAACACATGAGGCGTTGTCTAACATTATCTATCTGGCTAGCTACTGATAGCTCCTGATATCAATGTCTGATAACATCATTGGCATTCGTTTTTGCAGCTGTTGGATAACTAGCTATCGTTCTTCATAGCTGTAACTGAACGCCAATGATGCTAGCCTTATGTGATATTATGAGTTTCAGTTCATAGGAAGATACTTTGACTATAATGGTCAGAAGTAAATTAACTTATATGTTTATGCTTAACACCCAGTACTATTCACTTTACTTAATTTCTAAAATTAGATTAGATAATTTTGTCCGGACTTTGAGTGCCTCTGTTAGACCTACAGTATAATACTGCCAGCTGCTATAATAATTTTTGAGCTAATGATAAAACAAATGTTGAGATTGTTGGTGAACAACTAACTTTAGGTTAGTTTTAACGTTAGCTACTAACGTTAGATGCAGCTACTACAGGTAATCAATGATGAGAGGAAGTGTCAAAGCCGTATATAATAGAATAGCCCTGTGGTGCGTAGGCACTACAGCGCAACTCGAAACTACCTGTTATAATAAATTAATTCATGTTTAACTTGTCCCCGTGTCCAGTCCTTTGACCAGCCCCACCCGTTCATTGTAAACAATGATGCATGTAATTGTATTAACGTTATTGTGTGTTGTAGCTATGCTATACATTGTATTTCGTTTGTTAGCTATTTAGCTAATGTTGCTAGCATTGAATAGCATCAACGCTAGATCTTTAATCTTTATTTAGCAGTCCAGTTTCTCCGGGCAGTAGCGAGTAACTACTTGGGTCTAAAAATAGCTGTACACTACAAAGAACGCTACTTGGTTAAAAGGAGCAACACTATTGCAACACTATTGAGAAATGTAGTAGGAGCTCCCGTGCTGTGCTCTAGTAACGCCAGGGGCCCGCCTCCCCACACGGAGAGTGACTGACAAGGGGTACTGGTTGAGCCTCATTAAAACAAACGCGCAAATAGCAATTAATCGCGCCCGTCAAAATCATTGCATTCATTTTAATTATCGCGCCGATTAATCAATTTATTGCTTATCGCGGCAGGCCTAGTTGTATGTTAGCCTTCTTGGATGTTGAATAAACGCCTATCATTGTCTTTAAACACCCCGCCTCTCAGACTCCCATTTCCTCCTCTGCTAGCTAGTAGCTACGGTAACATTTCGTTGACTGTATTAGCTCGCGGGCTGCTTCTATAGTTAAAACGTGTGTTGTGTTGTACAAACTGCTAACGCTATGGCAAGATGTGTGTAGGCCTATGTAATGTTAATGGCTATGTTTTTAAAGTCGTAATGAAGATTGATTTATATTGTGCTTGCCATTTTTACACAAACTGACTAGCACCTGGCTGCACTGCTGCTGCTGCCTGCAGCCAGTGCTCACCTCTCCCGGCTCCACCAAATAAATTTTTTTATTTGCGCGTCATCTGAACCGTACAATACACAGACGCCCCGAACCGTGGGGGTCGTACCGTACAATACACGGTTCGAATGCGTATCGTCCCACCCCTACTAACTACACACAGGGAGTGAAATTAACTTTTTGACTCACCGGCCAGTGGCGGGTAGATGGGAAGAATCTACCCGCCAAGCATATTTCTTACCCGCCAACTTTTTTTTGATACACATTTTTTTTATTATTATTTTATATAGATATTTTTTTTTAATAAAATATATATATTATATAATCATACTTGTGATTGTGTTATCTGCGAGACATCGCCAACTCACTGTCTGCAAACAGCTCCACTGTCTGTGTGTATACTCGAGTGGCCTCCAGCTCCAGCAAGGATTCTCCGGGGGTGCAGCTGGACCCTAAACGCTACATTCAGCATGCAAAAGAATTCTCCGGCGCTGCACCTGGACCCTAGTCAGCAGCCCTCACTCATGCGATGTAAACCAGGGACTCGAATACGCATGTTGTTGTTGTAGGATGCCAAGAGCTATCTGTAGCTACTGCTGGATGGCGTTGGGACAACGCCTCAGTGAACTATTTAGTTTACTGCGACATTTCGTAGTGACTAGTTACCTAGCCAACGGAGGTATTATGCACTGGACTATTGCTGGAGGATTTGTTGATGTCGGGAGCTATCCGTAGCTAGCCGGCTGGATAACGTTACACAATGCCTCGTGTATTAAACTAAGTGAATAGTTGACTGGGTCATTTTGTAACGGTAGCTAACGTTATCTCACGAAGGTCCCACACTGACTAGACTAATGTCACGGTGAGGCAATAGCCTCTGTTTACATGCAGGCATTAGCAGCAGCAGCAGTGCTAACTAACGTCACGGTGACACGGAGGCAATAGCCTCTGTTTACATGCAGGCATACAGAAACAGGTGGGGAGGGGCTAGCAGCGGTGCGCGCTTCATGTCGGCTGAGACAGCGAGTGAGAACTCCGCTAAAGAATTGGATCATGATTTTCGGTTTTCACATGACTATTTGATAGCCCGTCACACGGCGCTCAGATGTCTCAGTGGGAGGCGCCAAACGTAAAAACTGAGCGCAAATGGCGGGTGGCGCTCTCTAGTTTCGGTCCCTGACTACACACCCTCAAGACCCCTACGCTCTGCATCTTCTGGCCGTCTCAGACCCTCTCCTATCAGAGCTCCGGGAGGGTCATCAAGGAGAACCTGCCTTTTCTCAGTCCTTGCACCACAATGGTGGAATGAACTACCAGTACCCACCCCAGTTAGGACAGCCGAAACCCGTCCAATCTTTCGCCGTCGACTAAAGACGCACTTATTCAACCATTATCTGAAATAAAATTTATAAAAATTTAAATCTAACCCTAACTAACCTTACTGTCATGCACTTGTCCTAATAAACTAACCTACTGTACACTGTAGCACTCAACACTTTGATGAACATTGTTACTCTGGTTGAGTTGTGGCCTTCCTGATGACTTGTCGTACAGAACTTGTAAGTCGCTTTGGATAAAAGCATCAACTAAATGACTAAATGTAAAATGTAAATGTATGTATCTACAAATCCTTCCGTTTAATCATCTTCCCTTTATTCATTTGCTTAGATTTGTTTGTACACTTGATCTCAAGAAGGTGCTGAATGAGCTCTGTGAGCGAAATCTGATCACCCGCAATTTTAGCATGGTGTTATTCACTGTCAAAGATGCAAAGAAAAAATATTAATTATATTCTCCTTTGTTTCATTACGATTTGCTCAAGCATAGTAACAGACACAATATTTCTGACACTGGGAATACATTCCCTGAGGTCCATAGATTAACCTAGATACCAAGAACATGCAAATTGACCTTGTGGAAGCAATCTTCCATTTACTTGGGCATGTACTTTTAGGCGGATTTTCTGAAAATAGGGCTACAGCTTAACAGGTTAAACAGATCCCAACTTCAGCTCAGTATTCTTTATTTATTTGTTTGTTTGTTTGTGTTTTGCCAGACCCAGAGGGCCAGTCTACAATAGTGGATGTCCCTATCTGACATCCCATTGTTGAATCCCATTGTGTCGTGGCCCCAGGCTATTCTCATGACTGCTGACTTTTCGTTGCATTTCCTACTGTTACGAACTAGCACAGTCTAGGAGGGGATTGTTATTTTGGCCGTTCAAACTCTAGTCCTAACCTGGAGTGGAGTACAGGAGAAAGACAAGGGAAAACAGAATAGATGGTCTGGTTTTCAAAGAACAATGAGAAATAACAATACAGGTTTGGTTTAGGGTTGCCGCGGTGAGGTGAAATTTCGCATGATTTATTGATTGATTGAAAACTTTGGGTGAGTGTGTTTGTGACTGACTTTTTTTTACTGCGAGAGGGAGAGAAAAGCATTTAGCACTGCGCTTGTAAGTCTCATCTCAGCCGCGGCGGCCTCTAACGTGAGGGCAAAACATCACGATATCCACGATACATTTAAAAAGTGTATCGTTAATGAACTGTACCCGATATTTATATAATATCGTGATTATCGTCATATCGCCCAGCCCTAGCACAGAGTTGGAAACGGGAGCAGCCCCGATGGATAAAGCGATATAAAGAAACGAATAGCCAAATAAATGTGAAGTTATCTTTGAACCTATATACCCCCCCTTCCTTACTAATGGAACGGTGCCGCAGAGTCACGTTAGAACGTTAGCTTAGTGGCTAACGTGAGTTAGCTTAGCGGCTAACATTAGCCCTGTTGCTGTGCTAAAGCAAGTCTCCTCTCAGCCTCCTTAGCCAAATTGAAATGCCAAAACTATTATGGCAAGGTCCGTGAACAAGTGGAGAAAAACTCAGTACCATTAAACACTATGCAACGACCACGCAAACGTAGAGTGAATTGTCAAGTAACGTTAACGTCATTGCTACTGCTGTGACTAGCTGCTCTAGTCTACCGGTCACAAGGTATAGTCAAAATCCATACCTTAGCGCAAATTCATACCGTATACCGTTTATACCGTCCACCCCTAGCGTTCTGTATGAGTGGCTTCTTTTGTCAGAAAGTGGCAGATCCTTTTGACGTTGCTCAGGAAGAATCTGCATGTTCTGGTTGTTGCTGTGATGTGAGCGGAGAAGTTCAGCCGGTCGTCAAGGACTACACCTAGGTTCTTGGCGGTCGGGGATGAAGCCACAGCTACATTCTCCACTGTGGATTTGGTCGGCAGGTGACATAAAGTAAGGTTCAGTTTGAGGTGGTTGGTCTTCATCCAGGCAGAAATGTCGGACAGGTAGGCCGAGATTCACTCAAGAGACTTGGATATGCGAGGGAGGAAAGGAGAGGAAGAATTCAGTGTCATCGGCATAGCAGTGATACGAGGACACCCGTCTGTATGGGGCGTGATACTTGATAGGAGCGGTTTTCAAGGTAAGATGACCGCCATGCCAGCGCAGAGCCTACAATGCGAGGTCTGTCAATCTGGTGCTTGACTATATTGAAGGCTGCTCACACGTCCAGAAGAATCAGGACAGAGGAGAGTCCTTTCATTCTTGCTGAGTGAAGAGCCTCTGTGACTACTATGAGGGCCGTCTCTGTGGAGTGACTGTCTGAAGCCTGACTGATTAGGGTCTAGGTCTAGGAGGTTGATATGTAGGCTAATGGATGATCAGTGATGTGGTTGGATACATCACGTTGAAGTGATTTAGAGAGGAAGGAGTGAAGAGAGACAGGGTGATAGTTATCTATGACGGTGGGGTTCAGGCAGGCATTAAAGCGTTCCGTCTTGAGACGGATATCCGTCCATTTGATTAGGAGATTCCGTCATTTGATTCTGAGTCGTGACGGATTTTAACCTGAGCCAATCAGAGGCGTCAAGCAGTCATTTGCGAGCAATCGTTTACAGCGCTTTCACCCGCCTCCGCTGTAGTGTTGTCACGATACTGGAATTTCGACTTCGATACGATACCTTGAAAAGTATCGATACTTCGATACCATTTCGATACCAAAAAAAAAAAATTATAATATTTTTTTTTTTATTATAATATATATATATATATTTTTTTAACAAATTTTGCTTTTGTTGCTGGTTGATTCTCCTCAGCCCGGCTGTGAGGGGGAGGAGGAATAGAGAGAGAGAGAGAGAGAGAGAGATTTCTCCGGAGCTATGCTCGGAGCATTTATTAACGTTACATAGCATAGCATAGCTCCGGAGAAATCTCTCTCTCTCTCTCTCTCTCTCTCTTCCTCCTCCCCCTCACAGCCGGGCAGGCAGCCCTGTCTTCAGTTTGTAAACAACGCTATTATTAGCTAACGTTAGCTGTCGTTCCTCCGTTAGCTTAATGCTAGCTAGCTGGCCACCTATTACTTCATGGAAACGGAGTAACGTCAAGCCGAGCCCACTACACCAGTACACGCATGAACTCGACACAACTACCCCGTTTCCAACGAGGAGGCTGCAGCAGCTTGTGTCTGTTGCTCTGAGCGAGGAGGAGGCGGAAGGGCGCTCTGGCAGCGCGTCTGTCTGTCAACAACTTGCGGGAGCAAGCCAGCTGGTACCGATACTGCAGAAAGTATCGGTACTTCGGGAAATGAGTATTGAAGCCGCTTTAAATATTCAGTATCGATATGTATCGATACTTCGATATTTTTGACAACACTATCTGCAACTGTGAAGAAAAACCCCATTGGTTTAAACATAATGAATACACATAAAAAAAATTATATATATATATATATAAAGTTTAATTTCTTTATAAAAAATTCGAATGTTGATTTAGAATTCGAATGTCAACATTATGATCAAAGCTTCGAAGCATTCGGTACAGCCCTACTATGATGTTTACAGACTCAAGTCAGATATAGTACATTTATCCTAACCTATGATGTTTACAGCCTCAAGTCAGATATAGTACATTTATCCTAACCTATGATGTTTACAGCCTCAAGTCAGATATAGTACATTTATCCTAACCTACGATGTTTACAGCCTCATGTCAGATATAGGGGTGGACGGTATGGTCTAAAATTTATATCACTGTATAATTTGAAGCATAGACGGTAACGGTATATATCACGGTATCAGTGTTTCCGTTAGAATAATTTTTTTTGCCTGATAGGCAGGCTATATAAAGTGACATCCTCAAGGCATGTAGATTTATAATATTTTAACTTAAAACTAGGCTACTTTTGCGTATAAAGTAATTATATTCCAAATAAAATAAGTCCCGAGTCCGTGCTGCTCCCATTGCAAACAGCCGGGCTGGATGCTGGATTTTGCTAGAAGCATATGTAGCTGCAGAGCCAGCGGCGCTTTCAGGTCTGGTCACAGCTTTCAGCCGTTGGGTGGGGGGGGGCGCTGTTGAGCGGACCTGACCTGAAAGCGCCGCTGGCTCTGCGGCTCTGCAGCTGCATGCTATTCGCAAATCCACTGCTGCAGCCGTCCTCCCGGCTCCCGCTGCAGCCGTCGTTATCATAACACTACACTAGTGATGCACCGATGTGAAAATTGTGGCCGATACCGATAACCGATATTAATATTGCTGTTCTGGCCGATACCGATATTTACCGATGTCGATATCTGTATAGAAAACACTTTTTTATGATAATCAAATAAAGAGCTATTTTCCAAAACGCATAATTTTTTTTACTTTTGTAACTTATTTTCAGAAATGACTGATATTTTGAAACTATTTAAGGCCAAAACATGTAAAAAGAAGAAAAAAAAAGATTAAAAAAAAAACATTTTTATTTTTTTTTTATATCGGCCCTATCTTGATATCGGTCCGATACCGATGTGTAAAAAAACGGCCATATCGGCCGATATTATATCGGCGGCCGATATATCGTGCATCACTACACTACACGCATATCATAATGTTTACAGCAAACTGTAGTTGATCACCAGGTATGTTTTATTAACGTAGAATAATTCATATAAGAAAAACGATAGGGACATCTCTTACCTTTCTCCACTGGTTAAAAATGCCAGGAACTGAAATTGAAACTTGGTGTGCGCCGCGGTGATATGTGTTTATTATGAAATGACAATTGCGTGTTGACACGCCCACTGCGCGAAGCCTCCTAAATAACTTTTTCCAGTTTGCACATATCTATTATCTATGACTAATTCTATCTATTTTTAGGGGCAAATCATATGCGATTGAAATAGTCGCGCTGTGGTTACATGACGTCATTGCTATTTTACCGTATACCGTTTATACCGTCCACCCCTAAGATATAGTACATTTATCCTAACCTATGATGTTTACAGACTCAAGTCAGATATAGTACATTTATCCGAACCTACGATGTTTACAGTCTGTCTTGTGACATTTATAGCCTCAAGTCAGATATAACATTTATAGCCTCAAGTCGGATATAGCTGAAGGTACCGTCTGTCCCGTGACATTTACAGTATAGCCTCAAGTCAGATATAGCTGAAGGTACCGTCTGTCCTGTGACATTTAAGTACAAATGTTTCTACTGGAATAAAATTATTGGAATGAGGTGAACAGACTGAAAACATTATCATCCTATAAGATAAAACTGATTATGTATATATATTTCTATTGCAAATGTTAACAAGGTTTTTTGTTAGCAGTTGAAAAAAGGTAATGAATCGCAATATATCACAACACCGCAATATTGTGATATTACCATATTGTGACTTTAGTATTGTGATTATTTTATTGTGAGGCCTGTGGTGATTCTCACCCCTAAGTAACCGTCATTGCTCAGTGCTTCAGTGTTTATACTTCAATGCCCCATACACCCAGTGCTTGGACCCCTACAATAACGGCTTGCAGCTATATATATCTTTTTTTGTTGAATCTATTTCTATTTATTTCCATCTGCTTGTCTGTGTAGTTGTTTTCTGTTAAAACTTCATGAATGTATCACATGTGTCTCGGGAAGGGATGGAATGATACATCTGTTTGGATCCATCAATTAAATCCACTTTACCACATTTTCTAGACCAGATTAATTTCCACTGTGTTCTTAGGTTTTCAGGTGTAGGATCTCACATGAGATCAAAGTGAACATTTTAATGTTTTGTAATGATGATGTAACAATAGATACTGGCAATTTGAAAGCCATGGCATTCTAGAGTTCCAAAATAGAATCCTGAACATAAAACAACTTTAGTGAAACGGTTAATTCACATACTTTGACTTGATTTTTGTTGTTTTTTCCTGTCCAGTTTTCAAACTATCACTTTCCCCATGTTTGCAGGGTCAACAACATGGCCGGCGCAATTGGTCAACCATTGGCGTTCGCCACCGAGGAGCGACGGGCGGTCCACTCCTGGTGCCGCATCTCCTCAGCCGGGTCTCCCGTTGTCCTGGAGGCGCTGCAGATCATCAACCCCATGTGCAGCGATCTCTCGAACACAGAGGAGCTCGTCTCCTTCCTCAAGGAGCTCAGCAAGGAGGGCCACAAGGCCACGGTACTGCAGAGCAAAGATGTCTACGGCTATCGGTCCTGTAACGCGAGGCCGCTCACCGCGGACATGCTGAAGTCGTCTGTGAAGGCCCAGAGGCCGCTGTCTAAGAAGAAGAGGAGGAAACAGGAGAAGACGCTGGGGAGGAAGGGCGCCAAGCAGCACCCGTCCTGGAGCACCGCTGCCAGAAGCAACCCCAGGATCCAAGGGATCTGCCCGCCCGAGTACCGGCTGGAGCATCGCGCCGTGACTCACAGACCTCCTGTGCGAACCATGGATGTGTCCCCAGTGAAGCAGTGCTTGAGACTGACCAACATTGAAGGCCTGTCGCCGGGCTTCCACACTGCCAGACTCCAAATCCACACGGACTGGGAGACACCATCGTCCGAGCCGCCCCCCATCGCCGCCCATTCTTCACAGCGGCAGCAGCATCACCCTCCCTCACTTTCAGGAATACCGATGCAGAACGGCGGGACGCCTACGACAGCTGTGGCCTTGCGCAGTCAGAGGACGGTGTCCTGCCCCATCCGACTGGACGGTGTGCTCATCGGGGACTCCGCTCCGGTCATGTCCTGCCCCATCCGACTGGACGGCGTGCTCATCGGGGACTCCGCTCCGGTCATGTATTCCAACGGCCGCGTTTCCACAGAGACCAACACGGCGCTGACCAGCAACGGCTGGCGAGGCAACGGAGCTCACCGGCTCAGGAGGTTTTACCCCAAAGAGGAGGAGAAGTCGCCTCATAAATCCTTGCGCTTGAACGGACAGGGACACAGTTGGAAGGAAAAGAACAGTCTAAGGTGGAAAGTCATCAAAGTGGACGATTCTCTGCCACTGGCGGAGGCCCAGATGAAAGCCCAGAAGATCCTACAGGTCAACCTGTGTCCTGTCATCCAGATCCAGCCGTTTGTCATTAGGAACCTCAGACACCAGTACCAGTGAAACCTCTTTTCCTAGCTAGCAGATATCAGTGTTTTATACTCTGAATAAACGACTTCCCAGATTAGCTTCCTTAGCCCTTCGTGGCAGTCTTTCCTGAACTTTCCCCATCTGCTCTCTAGGCCAGTGGTATGGGCACGTGGGCAGACATGTGACTTTTGGAGTCTAGAAATATCTGGAGAAACCATTTGCAGTGAGGAGACTTGTGGTGATTTCTTTTTTCTTTTTTTTACAACCAAGGACTGAAAGGGATCTGAGAATCTGAGAGGTAGTGATACCTCTGTGCGCGCGCTAGCCACTAGGGATGCACTGATCCAACACTGGCTCAATACCAGATAAAAATTGGGGTTTTGGATCAATTCTCCCCATTTCTAAAGAAATTTGACACCAAGAGCAATGTGTTACATGTCAGAAAGTGTTTTGATTCTGTAAATGTTATTTGCACGTTAGATCATTCTAGCGGCAAAGGATTTATCATAGTTCAATTCTTTTTCTCCAATGACTCTAATCCAAGGGTCTTAATTATTCAGTAGGAGAACTGGATGAGAGCATAACTCCTTCTCATCTGATCGTTAAGGTTTAGTACTGTCTGTACTGACTCGTGACCAAGCTGTATCAGTTCATCCCTAGCGCCTGTAAATCAAGCCCTCTGCCCCAAGTGGGAGATTTATACTTGGGTGAGTGGGCTGCCTTTGGTGTTTCTCATTTTAGTTCACTTTTATATTGAGACGCTTGACTGTCAGACTCTTGTTTTTTCTATCTGTGTCACTGTTGGGAAGTGCTGGGTGTGCTGTGGTTAGAATATATCTAATGACCTCTGCCATGAATACCTTGGGAAACATGAACATCATAGCCAACCTATCGTTTTTCTCTCTTCTGCCCAGTTAAAAGGATACTGTGATGTTTTGAATTTTTGTCTGTTCTCTTTATTTATCAGGTGGTTGTTACACTGTGGACATTGTTTTTTTTCTGTATTGGCACTTTAATCAACTGAAAACACGTCTCTTTAGAATTGTTAGCGTTACTGGCTATAACCAATGGAAGCTAGCCGGTTAGCTTCAGGCTGGTGATGCCTGTTGGTTTTGCAAGGAACGCTAACAACGCTAACTAGCCGATTGCAGTGAGCGTGAAGTAAAAATGAAGAACCTTTTCACTCGCTATGTGACTGGTGATGGGTGAAGAAAAATCACACACTAAAACTCAAAATGTCTAGTATCCTTTTAAAGGATAATTACGCTTATTGTCAACCTAGATCCTGTTTTTTTTGTCATCTGGTCTACTGATTGATTCCAACCAGAATCTTGCCAATTGGACCATAATGTGAGTAAGTTGTGTTTTCCTGAGTTGGCCGCACCTCGCTAGGCTGCAGTGGAATGGTTCGGCGCACACCAGACGAATAATGTCACCAAAATGACAAATTATTTCTTTAGTTATTCTTTAGTTTAAAAATACCTATTGGGCTGCTTTTGACATTTTAACTGTTGCATGGTTGCCCCGTTGAGTTGAATTGCAGCCAGGACACTCACTCAGCTAATGCCTAATTTCTTTAAATTTAAAAAAAAAAAGCAATATATAGTTTGGTCAGAATCAATCAGCACCTGGTGATAAAAGGATGGGTCTAGGTGGAAAATAATCAGAATTATACTGTCAAGAAAACCTCCAAATTTGAGATTGCTGTGCAATTTCTGTATATTGTAGGTCAAAGATCAGGGTTCTTACACACGCCTGGAACAGTTAAAGACCATTTAAATATTGCTTTAGAGTCCCGTTACACAAACAAATACAAATTGAGTTTATGAGTGATGTGGCTTAGTTGACTGTCACATTATAGACAATATAGGCACACGTCATAATATGGAACACTGACAACAATCACTGAAATACAAGAAAGAAAGAAGCGGTATGTTTTTGAAGAGGTGGAGGATGTGTAGGAACCCTGAGAGTTGTGGGCAGAAGTGTGAAAACCAAGTGTGTATTGGAGCCCTGCAACATACAACCTGGAATCCTGCTGCTAGTTGGACAACAAGTCTTCATGGCTGACTGATCTGTTTCCATCCACATATTCCTTCATTGGTAAAAATGCCCAACTTGATCACATTTTTTTCATCTAAACTAAAACGTATTTAAGTGAAACATTCACATGACATCGATTCCCCCGAGAGGCACTTTGCTTTACTGTAGCTTCTGTTTTTGAACAAACTTGTCTTTTTTTTTTACATTTTCTCTTTTCTCTGCTACATGTAGAATATATTCTTTTTTTTTTTTTTTTTTTTTTTCTAACTTATGGTCTTGAAACTTTCACTTGTTGTTCTGTGTGTTTTGCTTCAGTTCTTGGCTGATGTCTCAGAGGCTGATGTCTCAAGAGGCTGATGTCTGCTCATAGAAACCCACCACAGTCCTCTACAGGTGCTACCTTGCATCCCCAGGTGCTGACGTCACCATCTGGCACAGGAATGTTTTTATTTTTTTGTATTGTTTTCTATACCTTAGCAGTTAAAAGCAGCAGCTTTGGAGAGAGGCTGCTTCCTTCCCCGTCATACATGAGAAACTAATTCACAGCAGCGCTGGGTAACACTTGACGCACACATCGTATTGTATATGACTTGTAATGTATGATAATGACTTGTAGCAGAGCTGGTGTTGTTAACGACGCCCTTTACCAAAGCCCAGAAAACATGCAATTATGAGGAAATTACCTAATGAGACTTCAGCCTGTTATAAGACCATCTAGTAGTTCATATACTATAATGTGTTATAAAAATCCATTATAGCAGTGTGGAAGTGTTATGTGTTATAAGGTTGGGGAGTGTTTTTGTTCAATACTTTGTGTTAATGAAACTTTATAGCCTAATTGTGTTCTTTAGGCAAACTATATTTCAAAAAATTACTACAGCTCATATCTTTACTATATATATGATTATGTTGGATTGGATATAATAACTATATACAATTAGCTGCAATAAAAAATAAATAATAATAATTTAAAGTATCAGAATCTGTTACCGTTTTCAACATTTCTATAGGAGTTCAATGTGATTCAGTTGATATCTGAATGGTAGAGTTTTCGATACCCAGTCCTAAAAGGATTGAGTTAATAATATCTCCTACACTGGTTATAATGCATTATAATTCACTATGTAAGAGTTATTCTATGTTAGAAAAGATGGAATAAATCCTACATTGTTCTAAGACATTATAATTCACTAATCCAAACATTCTATTATTTCATACGCTACTTGATTACGGCTGTATGTGAGAGTTATTCTGTTATGAAGATTCCAACAGTTCAATACACTTGCAACACATAGAATAGAAGTACTTTATTGATCCCAAGGGAAATTCAGCACCACAGATCGCTCACAATCAACATTCAATTGGTCAAAAGTAAAAATAATAATAATAATTAATAAATAAGAATAGGAGTAGTTTCGTGCAGCTGTGTGCCTGGAGGGAAGTGTTGCCCAGCGCTACGTCCACTCCAGAGTGCCAAAATATGCCTTCTGTGCTTTCCACCTTTCTGTTCCAGAGAGTGGTAAAGGTCCATGAGGTCTTTTCATGTTGCCATGTGTAGAAAAGACTTTAGTGTATTTAATTGCAATGGTTGTATTCAGATCTTTGGACAAAACAGCATTCCAAAAAGAAACTGGTATTTTGAAGCTACTACATGTATAATATTTGTATCATGTAATATATCATTGTCAAGATTTATTTTGATAGCTTGGTATAATTACCGTAGAATGTTGAGACTATTTTCTGGTAAAATTGGCGTCTACTGTATGTCACAGCTGTAATGTTTGTATTGTTTTTCAGAATTTAACTCTTTTGCTTCCTGTCAAAACAGATGTTGTTTCACCTCTTGAATTTGTTGAAGTTGAGTAGCAAGACAGCGGAGAAGACTTGATAGAGGTGAATAGCGTACAGATATACGTGGTATACTAATGTGATGTTGGGAAGCAACCCAGAAGAATCCCCACTAAATCCCACCTGGAGACAGACAGGTACAACGTAGAGAGGCTATCAAATCCTCTCAATAAATGTTTATATTTTTTCATGGTAATTATACTAAGCTATCGGAAATATCTTTGACTGACATATTGATGTGGAAATTCTGCAAGTAGAAGTTTTCTTTTTATTTATTATTTTAGTTTATAGTGTATTGTAAACAGTATCTTCAGGGGGACCACCGCTCAATTTAAGGATCTGTGTCATTCCTACGGCCTAGAGTGGTCTCGTCTAGATTGGTGGACGTGGCTCGCATAGCTCAAACCTGTGACGTTGAGATGTAAAGAGTGATGGATTAGAACGTCTAGACGGCAGGAATAACATATTCCCCAGTAGATTCTTTAAGTTGTGTCGTATTCCCCTCGAAAGGTGTTTGCTGATTTGCCAGCAAGAGATGGGTTGAGTTGTTTCTGTTGTAACATAGGCCTCCAGATATCACCACAGACTCCGTAATCAAGAGGGTCCTCTCGGCTTCATGTCCAAACATCCCTGATCTCTGATCCAGACGTCGCATCACGGTCTTGTGAATTTCAGTATAATTTGAAGGATGATTCCTGTTCGGTTTTTGTTTTCAGTTTCTTTCTCACCATGTGATATTCAGGTGGTTGTTTGGCTGCAGACTCTGAGAACCAGGTAACCAGAATGTTCTGTTTACGAACGGCAGCGGAAAACTACTCTGCCTCTACTGTCTTTAACTATGAATCAACACAACTATGTAACTTACAATCTTAAGATAATAAATACATTTAGATAATAAAGTTTGAAAACACGTGACTGTTCTTGGTCTGAGGTACTACTTTTTTGGTCATCGCTCTGAATCAGTTTAAATTTGAATTTATTTTATTTAAACCAAAGTATGAAATATTGGATTGGCCACCGTGACTCCCATTATTTTGGCCTTAGCGGTGGTTAGCTCTGTTATCCTGTGAGTGCCAGAGAACCAACCTTCATTCCAGTTTCCTGTAGACTACGCAA
This sequence comes from Notolepis coatsorum, assembly GCF_963971535.1. NCBI lineage: Eukaryota > Metazoa > Chordata > Actinopteri > Aulopiformes > Paralepididae > Notolepis > Notolepis coatsorum. Next base: position 175,712,944 of record NC_140170.1, on the reverse strand, counting down.
TACTCCATCCAAACAGCCATCTGAATGTCATGATAATAAAAAGGAATCATCTTTGAAGACTTTTATTTGATTTCATGTTACCTCTCCTTTTGGGCAACCGTTGTCTGTAATAAGTTCCAATCATGCCCAGAGTACAGTCCTTTTTCTATTTTCTTTTTCTTTCGTTCGTCTGTTTGTGCAACAATTGTATAATAACTGTATTTCCTACATCATCTTTCAAGAAAATGTTTTTGCTCAATAAAACTGATGTGAAAAGCATCCTTGTACAGGAATGTCACTATTCAGGTGACAACATTTTTTGTAACACTCCACTCCCATTGATTTCAAATTAACTGGATTTAAAGTTGTGTGTTTTGTTTTTGACGTCCATCTGACCACCGGTCTATTCCCAACACGGTCTCATCAGAAAACGTAAATAAAGTACTAATTGACCACAGGAAAAAAAAGTACATAATGTATTATGTTATAGCCATAAGTAATATATTTACTTATTGTATAAGTAATGTATTTACATTTCGTATCAGCGAAAGTCCAAAACAATCTTCACAGGAGTCAAACCAACAATGATTGTGGTCACAGGTGAGTGCTCATCACTAGACCAAAGACACCCACCCACCCTGATACAAACACAGCAATACTATGATGATGGTTCGGTTTAATTCTTTAACAGTTATTTAATAATTATAGTTAATATAGAAAGTTATGGTTAGTTTTAAGGTAACTGGTTATGGTTAGTTTAAGGTAACTGGTTAGGGTTAGTTTAAGGTAACTGGTTAAGGTTAGAGTTAGTTTAAGGTAACTGGTTAGGGTTATGATTAGTTTAAGGTAACTGTTTAGGGTTATGGCTAGTTTAAAGTAACTGGTTAAGGTTATGGTTAGTTTAAGGTAACAATGTGGTTAAGGTTGGTTCACAGTATCAGTGTGGTTAGGTTAGGGTTAAGATTGTGGTTAGTTTAAGGTAACTGGTTACATTTCAAGGTCAAGTTTGTTTATTATTTGTCACAGCAAAATACAGAATACTTTATGATGAAATGCTTGTTTCTGTATGAGCCCCTGAGAGTGTGCTACACACAGTAAAAAGAAAGTTAGTAAAAAAAAAAGTAATTAAGAAGTAAGTAAAGTCAATATACATGTATATACAATACAGAGTAAAATGAGTAACTGAGGTACAAAACTTAGGGTAGGGTGCAAATGAGGTATGAATGCAAATGCAAATCTCTTTAATAATAGATAAATGTAAAGTGAGTGGTAAGGTGAGTTTGTTTAAAGTGAGTGTGTACATGTGGATGTGTACGTGCTGTGTGTGTAGATGATGGGTTGTTACTAGGGGTGTAAAGACTACCTGGAGACGCACAGTAGAGAAAGAAAGAAAAGAGGCAGGGTGGAGCTCATGGCCTGAAGCAAGAACAATGGCAGCTGACCGAGAGAAGTGGAAAAGCTCTGTGAAGGCCTTATGTGCCACTAGGCACGAAGTGGATAGGTAACAGGTAACAAAGGTACACGTATCCGAACCGAACGTCTGTGTAGTGTACCGAACGAATACAACGGTATGTTAACCACTAACGACCGCCCACCGGGGGCTGTTTTTTTCACAATCTAATATAATTATTAGAATAGAATAGAATCTTTATTGTCATTGTTGGTACAACGAAATTTAGTTTGGAACATCACCACTGGCATACAAACATAAAATATAGCATGTGCAAAATAATAATGTCAATAATAATATATAATAATAAAGTATCAATGTCCTCAATAATAATGATAATATACCATCAATGTCCCAAGTGCATTTAGTGCTAGTGCAAATAAATAAATATTTCAGTGATAGTCCAGTGAGTTAATGGAAGGGGGGGGGGGGGGGGGCGTTGACTTGCAATGGATGAAATAGTGTATAGTGCAGCAATGCAAGTCCGGTTCACAGTTATTGTTGTAATGGAGAGGTGGGAGTTATGTCACGGGGGTTGGGGACGGGGGGGGCAAGTTGATGTTGATGATCGTTGAGCAGCCTGACAGCCCGTGGATAGAGGCTGTTGGTCAGTCTGCTAGTTCCGGACTGGATGGATCTATACCTTCGACCAGAGGGCAGCAGTTGAAAAAGATGGTGTGCTGGGTGGTACTGGTCCTGTAAGATGTTATTTACACGACGTAGGCAGCGGGAGGTGAAGACTGTGGAGATATCTGGGAGGCTAGTGAAGTAACAATTTATGTTCATATGGTCAATAGAATTGATATCGTGTATTTTTGATTAATGGGTTATTCAACATTATTGTAGCATTGTTCAGAATGGCTAAGTTGACCACGGTTTGGCTTGACCTTGCAAACCTGATTGAATTGACACACACACACCCACCCACACACTATCTCACCCCCACCCAGGAACCCGTTTTGTTGTATACCTGATTAACGAGAGACACACACACACAGAAACCCAGGGTGGGGCCCTGACCCACCCCTGATCATCAAGACCATTGTTGTTGTTAAAAGCTGTTTATCAAAGAAACCTTTGTAATACATGTGTTTTGGAGCAGCTCATTTTTGATGAGAATAGGGGTCAACAATTTAGATATAAGAACCCGGTTTGACCATTGTAAGGGACTCAGTCTAGTCGAGGCTGGGTCATGGATGGACGTTTTGTTACTGTGCTGTGGAAACCTATGCTTGTATGCTGCATTAAATCACCTTTTTCATCAACTGAGCCATTGCCTCTGAAAACCATCTCCAGTCTGAATTCTTCTTGAAACCAGCGCTCACACTCAGAGAATCTACTTCACTAGCTCCAGTGATCCTCCTTGCAGGACTTGTAAAACATTTTTACAAGTCGATTATTAATTTCAATATAGAATATTCGTTGACAGCCCTACAAGTACAATTAGTTACTGCACACTACATCACCCCTGAGTGGAACATGGAAAGCCAAACTTTCCCCCACTGTACCGAAAACCCGTACCGAACCTTGACTTCAAAACCGAGGTACGTACCGTACCATGGTTTTTGTGTACCGTTACACCCCTAGTTGTTACATAGTGTCATTGTCATTGAGAATCCTGATGGCCGAGGGATAGAAGCTCCTCAGTCTCTTTGTACTGGCCATGAGACCCCGGTAGCGCTTGCCTGACCGCAGCAGTTCAAAGAGGCAGTTGTTTGGGTGACTAGAGTCTTTGATTATTCTCTTAGCCTTGGCCCTGCAATACTTGTTATAAACGTCCTGGAGAGTGGGAGGCCCACCTCCAATTGTGCGCTCGGCTGAACGGGCCACTCTCTGTAGTCTTCTGCAGTCGTGTGCGGTGCTATTCCCAAACCAGGAGTTGACGTTACCAGTAAGGATGCTCTCTATTGTGCACAAGTAGAAGTACTTGAGGATCTTCTGACTCACTTTGAACTTCCCTAGGCGCCTAAGGAAGTAGAGGCATTGTCGTGCCTTCTTCACTACACTGTCAATTAGGGATGTCCGATATTATCGGCCGACCGATATTATCTGCCGATATCGGCAGTAAAATGTGATATCGGAAAATATCGGTATCGGTTTAAAAAAAGAAAAAAACAATAACAATATTTGTTATATATATATCAAGTGAAATTATTAGTTACCTGAAATTATTCAGTTTTTTGGGGGGGGGGAAACCCTGCATATATCAGTATCGGTTGATATCGGTATCGGAAATTAAGAGTTGGACAATATCGGAATATCGGTATCGGTAAAAAAGCCAATATCGAGCATCCCTACTGTAACTGAGGGGTACAATTCCCTGACTGTATTGTTAGATATGGTATTATTAAACCACTACCTCTTGTACTTTAACTTCTGGCCATCCAGTACATGATATAAATATGATGAACACTTTCCCACCTGATGAAACAAAGTCCACACAAATGTACAAATCGAATATTTAATATAGCAAAAGGTATATACAACGTTCACTTGTTTACACTTATGATTTGAAATGCACTTGTATGGCAAATGAGTATTCGTAGGTAAATCAACATTGAATGTCCAATCTCTGGTTACGCAGGGAGTAAGTATACAACCCGGTTCTTTAGGAAACTATAGCGATGGTACCTAAATGATTATAGCTGGATACACTAAGGGGGGGGGGGTTCCGCTGGTTGTAAGACAGTAGGAGGGGGGGGTTAGAGAAGCCGCTGGCGGTATCCCATCTGGCCGACGATTTCTTGGGAGAATTCAAAGTCTTGAACACGGTGCCCACAGAACCTCGGTCCGCAGACGAATACAGCTGGACCCTCTGGTGGACGGTAGCTGCCGGTCCACAACGGAGAGACGTGAGGCGACCTCACTGGTGTAGAGCGCCGTCTCACCTGGAGTCCTCTCCGGGGGGTAGTTCCAACACTCTGCAGTGTTGGCCGTTATCCATGGAATAATCAAAGCACCCAAAGCATAATCCAAGCCGTGGAAGGCTCGCCGTCGTCCGGGTAGAGTAATCCAATATACAGGTCCAGTCGCCCTGGCCCGGAGCTCCTCGGATGCAAGCACCACTAGTGGTCTGCCCAGCCTGGTTAAGACTCCAGATAACGTCAGGAACGATGGGGGTACTGATAACTTTATAACTCTAACCGACACGATGCACCATACATAAATAGACTATTATTAGCTTAATAGAATACGTCCAACTCGACGGTATAGTGCCAAACTATGACAATTCAACTATTAATCCACACGATATCTCAATGCCTATTCTGAGGCCAAGTAGGCCTTACTGCACCACACGTGCGTCGTGGGTGAGGCTTCGCGTCTGTTACTCGGTTGGAGGGTAAAGAACTGGACTAAAAGAAAGTTCTACTTTACTTGCGCCATATATATATGCGCTGTGAACAAATAGTACCATTCGTATTTCGCCAGACGTATTCCTACGCGGAACCGGGCTTGCCACGACATGTTGGGCGGCACGATTGAACTTGAACCTAGGGGTATGGCTGCTGGCGCCAGGTTCTCGTCCAATGGTGGAATGAAACTATTATGGGCTGCTTAGTAGACTAAAGGGATATTCAGTGCATATTGTACAAGGAATATACAGGGGATATCAAACGATATACAAATACTATTTAAATATATATATATAAATAAATATATATATTCGGTTTAATCTGATCCTTCACAACAGCCGCCCCCTAATTAGTCCCACCTAATTAGCTAAGCAGAGACAGATTAACCGCACTGTCTACCACTCAAGGTCCGCTGTAAGGGTCAGTCAACTCACAAAGTCATGGGGTCATGGTCATCATCGATAGTGTCTGGGAGTCGGGGCAGTTCTATTAGCCTCGCCACGGGTCGTGTGTAAGTGCGCCCTTGGACGAGTACTTCAGCTGCTCGGACCTTGCCATCGGCACCGGTGATCACTTTGCTTACGCGGCCAGCCGGCCACATAGCTCTGGGTAGTGACTGGTCGATAATCATGACGACTGTTCCTTCTGTCAAATTGTCTCTCTCTTTTACCCACTTCTGGCGGGTCTGTAGAGACGGTAGGTAGTGGAGTAGGAAGCTGCTCCAAAACTTGTCAGCTAGTACTTGACTGTACCTCCACATTCTTCGGCCGTTCGCTTCTTCAGGCCTGTACATTGTCTGGGGTAGCGCGGGGTCCAGCCGCTCCATTAGGAGTGTGTTGGGGGTGACTGGGTCGACATCTGCTACATCACTGGAGACGTAACCGAGGGGCTTTGAGTTCAATACTCCCTCGATCTCCGTGAGGACTGTCATTAGGACTTCTTCCGCCACAGTCTGGGCCCCAAGCACGGCGTACAGGGCTGTCTTTATAGAACGTACTTCTCGTTCCCAGGTTCCACCGAAGTGGGGTGCGTTCGGGGGATTAAACTGGAAGTCAATCTGGGATGGAGCGAGGTGGGTCTTAAGTTCTGGGCCCATAGCTTGGAAGCTCTCTCTCAGCTCTCTTTCTCCGCCTTTGAAGTTTGTCCCGTGATCAGACAACAATGTAGACGGTTTTCCTTTCCGTGATGTGAATCTTCGGAAGGCCATAAGGAATGAGTCTGTGCTCATGGTCGGAAGGAGCTCGATATGTATCGCTCTGGTGGTCATGCATTTGAATACAATACCCCACCGCTTCTCGGTTCCTCTTCCTCTCTTTATATACAACGGGCCAAAGCAGTCCATGCCTGTGGAGTGGAATGGCTTGTCGCCGAGTCGGAGGCGACAGGGGGGTATGTCAGCCATCCGTGGTATGCTGGGCTGCGCGCGCCACTTACGGCAGTCTAGACAGGTTCGCTGGAAGCGCCGCACTGCTTCTCTCCCTTGCAGTATCCAATAACGACGTCTGATCTCCGCGAAGACTCTCTCTGCTCCTGCGTGGTGTACATCCTCGTCGTATTTCTTTATGATCAGCTCTGTGACCTTGTGTCGGCTGTTCAAGACTATCGGGTACTTAATGTCATCCGGTAGATCGGGGGCTCTCCGCAGGCGACCACCCACTCTGATGAGGTTATGGGCGTCACTCTCGGGTGCCAGGTGGAGCAGTCTGCTGTCTGATGGGACGGGCTTTCCTCCCTGTAGACAGTCTAGCTCATCGGGGAACGAGTCTCTCTGGGCTCGTTGTAGTAGAAGAAGTTCTGCTTCTTCGTAGTCAGCTGCTGACATGTCAGTGGTGGACTGAATCTCTGGGTGGTGCCACAGGAATGTCCTCTGCTGCGCACTCTCTAGGGTAATGCAGTCATCTATGTTGGGGTCTGTGGAGGCGACTGTGCTCAGTCCACAGAACATAGGTTTCTTGTTCTCAGCCTCCTCGTTACTTGCTTCCCGTGGGGTGGGCGTAGGCCACTCTCCTTCCGGGGGCTTGAGGAATTCTGGTCCGTCACTGTAGATGTTGCGACAGGTGAGGTCATCCAGAGACATTCCCCGGGTGATGACGTCAGCTGGGTTGTGTTTGGTGTCCACATACCGCCAGCTCGCTGCTTCTGTTAACTCTTGAATCTCGGTGACTCTGACTCCCACGAAGACTTTGTATCTGCATGAATCAGACTTGATCCATGTGAGTACTGTCGTGGAATCTGACCACAAGATTGTTCTGTGCACCGGAATGGTGAGTTCACGTTGGATTAACGTGGTTAGATGCGCTCCTGCTAGGGCTGCGCAGAGCTCTAGACGTGGGATAGATTGTTGCTTACGTGGGGCTATTCTTGAGCGGGCCAGGATGAAAGCAGTGTGTATCTTTCCTCCCTTCTCTTGGGCATGCAAGTAGGCCACCGATCCATAGGCTACTTCGGAGGCGTCGCTGAAGACGTGTAGATCAATCTCGCATGTCTCTGGCCTCACTGTGGATGGGAAGTAGCTGCGGCGTATATTGACGCCTGGGAGTGAGCGGAGTTCCGTCTCCCACTCTCTCCATGTTGAGGCAAGGTGTGCGGGTATTGGGTCGTCCCAGCCCTGGTCCTTGTCCCATAGTGCTCGTACAATCATCTTTGCCCTGGTGGTGTAAGGTAGAATACATCCCAACGGGTCATATTGTCTGGCGAGTGTTCTGTACACACTCCGTCTGGTGGTCGGTGTAGCCGTCGACCTTCCCTGCTCTGGAGTCAAGGGTTTGTGTCTATAGTGGAGCGAGTCTGTTTTGAAGCGCCAGACTAGTCCTAGTGTCATTTCTTGGGCTTCTCCTGGGATGGTCGCCATCCAGGTCTCGCTGCTGGCAGCCTTGTCCGCGGGGGAGAGGCTGCGCAATACGTGCGGGTCACTGCTGGCCCACTGCCTGAGATCAAAGCCGCCTTTGATCAGGGAGGCGCGTAGCTTGATTAGGAGAGCCTCGGCTTCTTGTTGAGTCGAAACGCTTTGTAAACAGTTGTCCACGTAGAAACTGTTCTTCACACTGTGTCGGACCTCTTCATCTGCTGTTGGGTCCTCTGCGACGTGTTTCTGTAGTGCAAATGTAGCACAGCACGGGCTGCATGTGGTTCCGAAGGGGAGTACTTCCCACTGGTAGATGGCTGGGTTCTCATCTCCGATCCTCTCTCTCCATAGGAACCGCAGCAGGGGCTTGTCCTCCTCTACTAGTCTCACCTGCAGGAACATCCCTTTGATATCCCCGCTGATAGCCACCTTGTCCTGGCGGAAGCGCAGTAGCACGCCTAGTAGGGAGGGGCCGAGTGTGGGGCCGGGCAAGAGCTCTTTATTCAGATTTTGGGATCCGATCTGGTAGCTGCAGTTAAACACAATGCGATCCTTGCCGTTGTGATGGACCTTGTGATGCGGCACGTACCATGATTCGGTCGTCTGATCGGCCTCTTTAATGTCAATCTTTGTTACGTGTCCCGCTGTGATTAGCTTCTCAATCTCAGCGCGGTACACACTCTCTTGAGCGGGGTCTTTGGCTAGGCGCCGCTCCGTGTTCAATAGATAGCGCTCCGTGGCGTCTTTCTTTGCGTGAAAGGTGGGCATTCCCTCTCGCCTCAGGAGTGGAGTTGCGTATCTCATCACTCCGCCGACTGTGACTCTCTTTGTCCCCTGCTCGAGTAGGTTGATGGCGTAAATGTCTTCTTTAGAACGAATATCTTTCTTTTCGTTTCTTAAAGGGCATTGTCTCTAGTGTCCATAGCCTCTCGACATGCTGCAGGAGAGTGGTGTCTTCTTCTGTCGTTCTGGAGTGGAAGCAGCTAGAGGCTGCTGTTCGGTTGAGAGATTTAGCGAGGGGGCCTTGTAGGGTCCACCCTAGGCGGGTCTCGACTGCTGCAGGACAGCCTCGGGGTCCTGTATGGACCCGGTCAATCGGGACTATGAGTTCTGCATGGTCGGAGCCTATCAGCAGGGTCGGGGTAGCGCCGTCTATGAGCGGGATAGGTAGTTGTCGCAGGTGCACATATTTATCCATCAACTTGGCGATAGGGTAGGTGTACTGCGATAGTCCTATTTCTTGGCTGGTGAAAGCATTTGTAATCTTATACCGTCGCTCTGGCTGCCCGCTTGCTGCGATAGTGAAGGAGACTTTCTCGCCCTTTATCGTCTTTAAATCTCTTCTTATTGTCCGAATCGTCATTTGGTTCTCGCTCCCCCGCAGTCCCAGCTGGGCCGCAGCGGACGCTAGCAGAAGGGTCTTCTCTGACCCGTCATCAAGGACGGCGTAAGTGTCCATGACTTTATCTTGGTAGCTCAATGTCACACGGACTACCTTTAAGAGCACTTGGGCGCCGCTGCTGCTGGCGGGGTCAATGTACATGACACTTGCCTTGGTGCCGCTCGATGGTGCAGGTGGAGGCCGTCTTCTGTTACTTTCGTGTAGTATATCTAGATGGGCTCCGTCGCACCGACTGCACCTTTTCTTTAGGCGGCATTCGGCTGCCATGTGTGGTCGCGCACATCGGTAACAGCGCCTGTTGGACTTTATCCATTGACTCACTTCTTCTGCATTCATCTTTGTGAATAGGTCACATTGTGACAGCCAGTGTTCTTTCTCACAGTAGGGACACACTATCTTCCACTTCTCTTTTCTCGAGGGGGTACTGTGGCTCTTACTGCTCGGTACTGACTCTGATTGGTGCATGACAGTCACCGATCTTCTTCCATCATTTATTCTCCTGGGTCCCTCTCTGGAGCTTGGCGTGCTCCGCCCGAACGTATCCAGTCGTAAGCTGCTGACTTCTCTCGCCAGGAAGTCGGCTAGATCAAGGAGGGATGGTTCGGGGCCGTTGGGATCCCGGTAGTCTCTCTGCCGCCTAAAACGCTCTTGTCTTGCGGGTGGCAGCTTCTCCAAAATCCTCTCGACGTTAGAGTTGGCGTATAGCTCATGCATGCCCTTTTCCCGTTGCGCTCCCAGCATCCCTACCAGGGACTGCACTTTGATTGACAGGTCGTCTAATGAGCGATTGTCTGTTGCTGGGGGTAGGCGATCAATATGCCTTATCTCTTGGATTACGTAATCCCATATACGTCCATATCTCTGGTCCAGCGCCGCTAGGGCCGCTGTGTATGGTGTCGAAGAGGTGGCATAGGCTAGCGCTATATTGTGCGCTCGCGGTACTTTCAGGTACTTCAGTAATATTGCATACTTGTGGCGTTCATCAGCGACATCCACCATCATTGTCTCTAAGCACATCCGGAGCTCCGTGTACTGTGCTCGACTCTCATAGGCGAAGTCTGGAAACGACGGCGTGGCAATGTATGACGCCGTGGATGGCTGATACATCGGCGAGCGTTGGGGGAGAGACCTCCTAGGCGAGTCCCCTCTTGCGCCTCTCTGTGGGCTGGTACTGACAGGGTACCATGGCCCGCTGGTCCAGGTGCTATTCCTCGGGGCTGGTCGTGCGTCGTGCTCACCCGTGAATAGAGTCGGGGGTCTGTAGCGCAGCGCCGCGGGGGTATAGCCTGGGCTGTACTGGACCTCCTGGTCCGGTGGAGTACTGTGCTGTCGTCGGGCTTGGTTCTCCTCCTCTCCCTCTTCTTCCTCTATCAGATCTTCCAGATCCTGTAATCGTTTATTTAGCTTCTCCGCAGTGTATGCCGCTCCTTCCTTGTAGCTGGGTCTCGCTTGGACCGGTCTGGGAAGGGGGTCTGCGGGGGGTATAGGCTCGGTCTGTTGGTCAAGTTCAGGGTCGCTTGCTCGGTGAGGAGACGCTGCCCTTGACTGTTGTCTCGACGAGTTCCTTGAACCCCTGGCGGAGGGAGAGGGTGTCGCCTTGCGGATCAGCTGCTCCATTAGCTGCGCTTGTAGCTTGTCGCGCGAGACTTCGCGCTTGGTGAGATCTGCTTCTCTTTGGGCACCGGCAGCGGCGCGCTGGGCGTCGGCCCGGTCTCTTGCCATATTCTCTTCCGTCTGAAGGCGTCTCATCTCCAGGCGTGTGCGCTCTTCTTCGCTCTTTTATTGCGCTTGGAGTTGTTCGCGCTCGCTAAGCGTCTGTGCTTGGAGACGATCGCGTTCACCCTGAAGTCGATCGCGTTCGGTAGAGGCTGTCAGGCTGACGAGGAACGCCTGTTGTAGCATCCTCTCCGCTTCGCTGGGGGAAGGCGGTTGTGGAGGTGAGCCGCTCCTGCGTGAGCCGCTCCTGGGTGTACTCGTTGGGGAGTCCTGGAGCTCTATTTCCTCGGCGCTCTCCTCCTCTTCTTCCGTGCAGAGTTCTCTCTCTGTAGGGTTGTCTTCCTCCCGAGGCTGGTCGGGGACTACTTCTTCGGTAGTGGCGGGGGGTAAAGGCATGTCAGCTCCCTCCTGGTCCCCACCGTGAGCTTGGTCAGTTACATTAGAACCTACTAGGGCCTCTGTGGTCGGGGAAACCTGGTCGTTAAGGTCAGACATAATTTTACTTTCTACTTTTACCGCGTTTACCGTTTGTCGAAGGCTAGGTAGTTGACTGACAGCGTAATCCTCTAAGTACTGAGGTGGCTGTCGTCTGCGCCGCGGGCGTTCTAGGTTAGGAGGACCGTTTCGTGGAGTGTTCATCATAGGCCATTTCAATATTAATAACACTATATTAATATTACACTAGTTACCATCCGGCTCGAAGGACCAATTGTAACTGAGGGGTACAATTCCCTGACTGTATTGTTAGATATGGTATTATTAAACCACTACCTCTTGTACTTTAACTTCTGGCCATCCAGTACATGATATAAATATGATGAACACTTTCCCACCTGATGAAACGAAGTCCACACAAATGTACAAATCGAATATTTAATATAGCAAAAGGTATATACAACGTTCACTTGTTTACACTTATGATTTGAAATGCACTTGTATGGCAAATGAGTATTCGTAGGTAAATCAACATTGAATGTCCAATCTCTGGTTACGCAGGGAGTAAGTATACAACCCGGTTCTTTAGGAAACTATAGCGATGGTACCTAAATGATTATAGCTGGATACACTAAGGGGGGGGGGGTTCCGCTGGTTGTAAGACAGTAGGAGGGGGGGGTTAGAGAAGCCGCTGGCGGTATCCCATCTGGCCGACGATTTCTTGGGAGAATTCAAAGTCTTGAACACGGTGCCCACAGAACCTCGGTCCGCAGACGAATACAGCTGGACCCTCTGGTGGACGGTAGCTGCCGGTCCACAACGGAGAGACGTGAGGCGACCTCACTGGTGTAGAGCGCCGTCTCACCTGGAGTCCTCTCCGGGGGGTAGTTCCAACACTCCGCAGTGTTGGCCGTTATCCATGGAATAATCAAAGCACCCAAAGCATAATCCAAGCCGTGGAAGGCTCGCCGTCGTCCGGGTAGAGTAATCCAATATACAGGTCCAGTCGCCCTGGCCCGGAGCTCCTCGGATGCAAGCACCACTAGTGGTCTGCCCAGCCTGGTTAAGACTCCAGATAACGTCAGGAACGATGGGGGTACTGATAACTTTATAACTCTAACCGACACGATGCACCATACATAAATAGACTATTATTAGCTTAATAGAATACGTCCAACTCGACGGTATAGTGCCAAACTATGACAATTCAACTATTAATCCACACGATATCTCAATGCCTATTCTGAGGCCAAGTAGGCCTTACTGCACCACACGTGCGTCTTGGGTGAGGCTTCGCGTCTGTTACTCGGTTGGAGGGTAAAGAACTGGACTAAAAGAAAGTTCTACTTTACTTGCGCCATATATATATGCGCTGTGAACAAATAGTACCATTCGTATTTCGCCAGACGTATTCCTACGCGGAACCGGGCTTGCCACGACATGTTGGGCGGCACGATTGAACTTGAACCTAGGGGTATGGCTGCTGGCGCCAGGTTCTCGTCCAATGGTGGAATGAAACTATTATGGGCTGCTTAGTAGACTAAAGGGATATTCAGTGCATATTGTACAAGGAATATACAGGGGATATCAAACGATATACAAATACTATTTAAATATATATATATAAATAAATATATATATTCGGTTTAATCTGATCCTTCACAACACCTACTGTCAATGTGTGTGGTCCATGTCAAGTCCTCGCAGTGGAGGTTTCTCTATGACAACACATGAAACACAAATTCAAATTCATTCATAATTATTATTAATTTACATATATATATATATATATATATATATATATTCTTTTTTAATTATTATTATTATTTTTATTATAAATGTTTTCCTCTGTAAAAAAAAATGCCAGTGAAAAAAATTGACAGCTCTGAGCAGGCCTGCACTGCAGTAATGACTGCAGTATATTCGTGCAGATGGCTGCACAGGTTGACCCAGGATTAAATAAATAATAGCCAATCAAAATAGGCTATTAACATCATCTAAGCACGGTCTGTGCAGTTAAACTCTTGCCATTGAATGGGGGATTGAATGATTGACAGCCCTTGACATCCAATACACGGAGGTTGAATATGATTGGCAGCCTTGAAAATCCAATCAGAGGTTGCTGCATTGCACAGTCAAAACGGGTCCAGCTGCAGGTCCGTAGGTTAGGTTTAGCTGGGGCCAATCTCAAGTTTCTCAAGTTTCTTTATTAGTTGTCATACAGAAGTACAGAATACTTTTATACAAAATGTAACAGAAAGAAGCATTTTGTATAAAAGTATTCTGTACTTCTGTATGACAACTAATAAAGAAACTTGAGAAACTTGAGATTGGCCCGAGCTAAACCTAACCTACGGACCTGCAGCTGGACTGGTTTCACTGTGTGAAAGAGCAAGCTAGTAGTTTAGTAAGCTGTACAGCTATAACAACACAGTAGGCTAAATAAAACTTTGCGCCAACATTAGGACCGAAGTATGAACCAGCAACTGAGCAACATGAAGAAGTGGACTTATGCATCTGGATCAGAAAAAAGGTCGTGGATGAAAAAGTAAGTAGGCTACAGTGTTTGTAAAAGCGTGTATGCTAACAGTAGCTAGCCAGCTTAGCCTACATCACAATGATGATCATCAAGCTAACTTACTGTACACACTGTAGGGCTGGGCAATTAATTGAAACAGAATCGCGATATCGATTCATAGACCTATGCAATCTCATTTCTAAGTTATGACGATTTTTCTTTTATTAAAAAAAAAAGTTATATATATATATATATTTTTTACTTTTTAAATTATTTTATCTGGGTTGAACATGATTTGTGGAACTCCCTCTGGTGTTGTGGTTGTGGTATTCACTGACCTTTGGGAAGTATTTCGACATGCACATGGGTATCTTAGTGGTGTAGTGTATCTTGTAGACCAGGCCCATTGCAAGTTGCTGTACTCTGTCGTCTACTCTAAGCCATCCTAGGTTGTCAAAGTGGGCAGGGGTGAGGTGGGTTTTAGGAGTAAGGTCAAGCAGTAGTCTGACCAGTTTGTTTTGTGATGTTTGTAATCTTGTTTTTAGTGCCTTTTTTGGTGCTTTGGTACCATGAGGTGCAAGCATAGTCGTAGTACCTTTGAATGAGTGCTCCTGTTAGAGTCTTCAAGGTATTCTTGTTTACCAGAGAGGAGATCCGGTACAGGAATCTAGTTCGTTGGTTGACTTAGTTTTATTACATTGGATCCCATTTTGTCACAGGAAAGATTTGCCTCTATAGGATGGAACCCAGGTAGGTAATTTCATCTTTCCTTTTAAGGGGCCTTTCTCACTCACTCATTCTGTCCGTACTGGTCCGTACCGTCCTCATTCCGGGTCAGAGTGCGAACTCCCCCCCCCCCCCCCCTCTCCCCCCTCTAGTTTGTGTACACACTGCGGTCTTGGTTTGCTTCGGGTTCTGTTTACGGTTTGCCTTTTGAGCGTTTACGCTTGCCGTAGGCGATGATGTCACGTTCGAAAATGTAAACAGGAAGTTCTTAACACTACTGCGGAGGGGGGGCAGGTGGCGCACGGAGATTACGTTCGTCAACAACACCGGGAGACACTAGGATTCGCCTGTTCGAATCCAGCTCCCGGCGTTGCTATCAGCTTGGCTGTCCTCTCACGCTGATACAATTGGCTGTATCAGGGGGTGGGAAGCTGAAGGGTGGGTCCTGGGCGTTGTGGACAGCGACCCCTACAGTTCGGTCGGGGCGCCTGCTCAGCGAGGGTTGGATCTGAGGAGAGACAGTGTGGCCTCCCACACGCTACACTCTCCCCGGTGAGAACCTGCGCGGCCAGGTTGGCCTGCCCCAGGCTGCACATGCGTCGGAGGAAAGCATGTGACAGTCTCCGGTCTCCCGGACCAACAGTAGGGGAAAGTACGCAACAACCAGGAAGGGTGGGATGGGAGAAAAATCGGGAAAAAGGAGGGGAAGAAAGATAAAAATTTTAACACTACTGCAGAGACTGGATGCTGATATAAAATGAACAAATTACCAATAAATATGAAGTTATATTTGAACCTCTGTTGTCAAGCCTTGTCAATATAACCCACCCCATTTTATCACGAATGGATGGTGTTGTAGAGTCCGCTTTTGAGCGTTTTGCAGGGTTAACGATAGCGCTAAGCTAACGGCTAACGCTAGTTAGCTTAGCCTTTTACTAGTAACATTGCTGCATCGATTATATTGAATGTCATTGATCTACTGGTCGACCACGGCCGACTGGTTGGGCACCACTGGTCTAATAGAAATAAATGCATTCGAACAAGAAAGTATAGTATACAGCAATGGCTAACGCTAAGCTAACGGCTAACGCTAGTTAGCTTAGCCTGTCCAGCAGCTAACATCCCATTGCTTGTGGCAATTATATTACATGTCATTGATCTACTGGTCGACCACGGCCGACTGGTTGGGCACCACTGGTCTAATAGAAATAAATGCATTCAAACAAGAAACTAATGTATAGAAATAGCATGGCAAACAAAAATTGCCAGGCCTAATGCAAGCCAGAAGTGTTGTGCTTTGTAATGTGGCTTCATGTTTTCATCCACTGAGCTGTGAGGTTCCACATGCTTGTTTTTGGTTGAGGTCTGAACTCTCAAATTGCCCATAAATATCGTTTTTGTGGGTATTGTCCAGTGTGGTTTTATCTGCCCAAAATTCAAGCAAGCATGACAGTAACAACGTTGTGTGTGTCACGCCCCCCGCTCCCACGGCCCGATTCCGAGACCACCTAATCCAACTGGCCCCGTTCAGCGGGGGGTAAAATGAATCAGCGCCGTTTCGCATCCCAAAAGGGGTGAGTGAGAGCCCCGGGGCGGTGATTCGATCCCAATACCTGAGTGAGAAAGGCCCCTAAGATAAGATAAGATATTCCTTTATTGATCCCCTTGGGGAAATTCAGGCATCATAGCAGCATGGGGGAAGGGGGGGGGGGGGGGGGGGTACAGGTAGTGAAAACAACACAAGCAGTGTAAACAAATAGGTCAATATAATTTACTATCTAACTAACTGAAATATATTTTCACAGTGTCACATAAGGTGCAGTATGCATAAGGTAGTGTTATAATTTACTATCTAACTAACTGAAATATACATTATTCATTATTCACAGTATCACAGTATCCAATAAGGTGCAGTATGCATAAGGTAGTGTAATTGTCCTACTTGGGTTTCTATTAGTTCTAGGTCGATGTCTGGCAGCAGTCCCTGCCCACTGTTGTGGAGCCTGATGGCCACTGGTATGAAGGATTGTCCGAGGCGGTTAGTTGAGTGTCGGGGGGGTATGAGTCTGTGGCTTCCTTGTCACCTTCACCTAATATGTTTTGATCTGGTCAGGTGCGCTGTCACCTAATATGTTTTGATCTGATCAGGTGCGCTGTCACCTAATATGTTTTGATCTGGTCAGGTGCGCTGTCACCTAATATGATTTCATCTGGTCAGGTGCGCTGTCACCTAATATGATTTCATCTGGTCAGGTGCGCTGTCACCTAATATGTTTTCATCTGGTCAGGTCCGCTGTCACCTAATGTTAATGTTTTCATCTGTGTCCACTGACCACTGACACACAGTGGGGGGTGTTTTAAAAATATAATTTAATATATAATATAATATAATAATTTGTGCTTCACCTAAAAATTTGGTCAGCAGCCTCCACTGAGTCCTCGGATATGTGGACTCCGAGGTACTTAAAACGTCTCACTCTCTTGACCGGCGCCCCGTCGATGCTGAGGGGGCTGTAGTCCCTGGCCCCCGATCTCCTAAAGTCCACAATCATCTCTTTCGTTTAGCTGACGTTCAGCGAGAGGCTGTTCTCCCGACACCATCGCGCCAGGTCCTCTTCCAGGTAGGCCCTCTCGTCGTTTGCAGAGATCAGGCCCACCACGACTGTGTCGTCAGCAAACTTGATAATTGTGTTGTTCCGCTGTGCCACACAGTCATGTGTGTACAGCGAGTAGAGGAGGGGGCTCAGAACACAGCCCTGGGGGCCCGTGTGTTGAGAGTAATGGATGAGGAGGTGCAGTTGCTTGCTCTCACCACCTGGGGTCAGGAAGTCCAAGACCCACTGGCAGAGGTCATAGTTCAAGCCCAGGTCCCTGAGCTTGGCTACGAGTTTGGAGGGGACTGGTATTGAATGCTGAGCTGTAGTCGATGAATAGCATTCTGCCTTTTGTCCAGGTGTGATGCTGCTGTGTGCAGCACATGGGCTATGGCGTCCTCCGTGGACCTGTTGGGGCGATATGCAAATTGCAGGGGGTCCAAGGTGTTGGGGAGGGAGGAACAGATGTAGCCCTTCACTAGCTTCTCAAAGCACTTCATGGCTATGGAGGTGAGAGCTACAGGGCGATAGTTGTTGAGGCAAGCGGGCGTGGATCTTTTGGGTACAGGGATAATGGTGGACTTTTTCATACAGGTGGGGATGACAGACTCTTCTAAGGACAGGTTGAATATGTCAGTAAATACCGGGGCCAGTTGGTCGGCACAGACTTTTAGGACGCGGCCGGGGATACCGTCCGGTCCTGCTGCCTTCCTGATACTCACTTTCTTAAAGGTCCTCCTCACCTCATGTTCTGTTATCCTGAACACTGAGTCTCCACCGGCAGTGGCTCCCCTCTCTATAGCAGTGGTCTGTAGGCTGATGTTGTTATTCACAGCCTCAAACCTTGCATAGAAGGTATTTAGCTCATCCGCCAGGGAGATATCAGTGTTCAGCTTGGGGGAGGTGCCTTTGTAATCTGTCATTGTTTTGAGGCCCTGCTACATATACCTCTGGAATTAGCCTGTTCAAATTGAAGTTCCACCTTATCCCTGTATCGCCTTTTTGCCTCTATTACTGTCCTTACGTTGTATTTCGCCGCCTTGTGCTCGTTCATGTTTATCTACCCAGGGCTTTTGGTTTGGGAAAACTCTAATTGTGGTGGAGGGGATTGTTTCTTCTACAAGAGTACCAACAAAGTCCAGCACTGTTTCAGTGTAATCGTTTATATTATCTGTGTTCTCACACGGAACACGCTCCAGTCTGTGCACGCGAGTGCCTCTTGCAGCGTGTTCTCCGATTCCACAGACCAACGCTTCGCTTCTCGCATTACTACGGGAACGCGCTTGAGACTCTGTCTGTACTCTGGCATAAGAAAGATGGCATCATGATCAGATATACCGAATGGACTATGAGCCTGCGACTTGTACCCGTCCTTAAATTGCGAGTAGCAGTGTTCTAATATATTCTCGCCTCTGGTGGGACAAGTCACATGCTGATGGAAATTCGGCAAAACTTTTTTAAGATTCGCCCTGTTGAAATCACCCGCGACCAAAATAGCAGCGTCAGCGTTTAAGGTTATGATTCGTTTAAGGTAATGGTGTGGTTATGGTTAGTTTAAGGTAACAGTGGTTAAGGTTATGGTTGTTTATTTTTTGTGATACAATAATCTTTTTCACATGAAATTACACAACACAATAATAATAATAATAATAATAATAATAATAATAATAATAATAATAATAATAATAATAATAATAATAATAATAATAATAATAATAATAATAATAATACATAAGAAATTAATCGGTAGAGCAGTATAATATAAATAATATAGAAAAAAATATATATAATTACTATAAAGTGAAACATCCCGAGCCCCCATCTTGATCTCCGCGGTCCCCACTCCATGAGGACCCCGAGTCCAGCACTCCAACATCATGACCCCGCTCTGCTGCTAGAACATGGATTTTACTCTCTCAGCTGCCGACGCCCACAAACCAATGTTAGATTCTTTAACTCCAATTACCCGAGCTGTGGAGATCTCCAAATAAAGTTTTTCTGGTTGTTTCCATCTCATAGCTATCATTTTTTTGGCTGCTGTAACTCCCGCTAAAATTAGTCTTTTTTGTTGTATATGTAGACACGTGAATGTGTCTGACTGTGTTCATTATAACTGTTGTATAATTATTATGACCCGTTTGCTCTTGGGCCCGGCGGGGCATCGTGGAGGACTAACACTAGGGGGAGCTGGTTGGCGTTGGTCTGGTAGTCGGTAGCAGGCCACGTGAGCGGATCGGCGCGGCCGAGAAATCCGCTCTTCGCTCTTTAAAGCTTGGTCCGCTCCGCTAATCGCTCATGTTGACCCCGCCCCCAAGTCGCTCTCCGCTCGCTCCCCGCTCACCTTGAATCGAGCGCTCCCCGCGCCAGATCGCTCGGCATTTTTTTTTTTTTTTTTTTTTGAGCTTTTCAAAACCGGCCGCTCCGCGCCCCGCGCCGCTCACGCTCCGATCCGCTCACATGCACTGGTCGGTAGAGACATGCGAAGAGGACCGGTATCAAGGAGGAGCCACATGTGCGGGCTCTCTTCGGCGTTATCCACGGAGGCGAGTGGACGTGTTGGCCACAAGCATTCTACTTGTTGAAACACGGAGCATAAGAAGTAACGCCGCGTGCCGTAAGCTTATCCGTAATAATAAGTATAGTGATTAGGGTACGCCAAAGACGAAGAGGACGTTCGGCAGACAGGCTGTGAAGATGAACATTAAAGTGTTGCGTATTAGCACGTATAGTCGGGGAGTCAGCCTAGCCATTTCGGCTATTAGCTTAGCTCAAGTATAGTGCACTAGCCTTGTTAGCTTAGCACGTCGTATCGCCGGTTTCCAGTGGCAGGAGGATTCCAGCCCGAGGGATTCTACTGGACATTCACAACATTGCTACCGACTACCTGCCGACCGCCAGCCCAGCCCCTTCTTGGTATCTCAGGTGATGGTTTCTCTGGACCTTTTACGGCCAAATAACTCCAGACAATTGCTATGCGGGGCTAACCAGCACTCAGACTATAGACTCTCATTCAAGGGCGAGTCGAGTAAAAGTACATTTTGCGCCTACAGCGCTACGGAGTATTGACTATTTATTTTGTAGCATGCTCGCTAAGAGTGAAGAGGCTGTCCCGTTTTGGGCCACTACGTTCCCGAGCCATGACAGGGCGCTCCAACGTTTATTATTTTGGCTAAAGTGTGGGCCCCACTTATGTTTGGTTTATTTTGTGTGTTATGTTACCAGTGTTTTCAGACTGGAAAGTATGTGCTGCGAGTGTTTATCCGTGCAGTAGCACAGTTGTGCACAACATTATTAGTGTGCTGCCACAGGGCGAGGGTATATCCATGACATACTGTGCTACGCGTGGCACTACTGCCGGGGCGTCTTTAAAGGGGATGTTCACTGTGTGAACTCTGGGTAATGTAGTGCTTTCTTTACCTAAGAGGCAAATAGACTGTGTATGGAAGAAGCAGTACTGGGAACAAGTGTAATGTGACAGTTACTTTTGCGTTTTGATTACAGTAAAGCTCTGCTGAGAACTGTATACCAGTTGTGCCGTGTCTACCTTCATTTACTGAGGATAGGGAATTAATTGTCGCCCTCTATTGCTAACGTGATTTGTCAACAGCGGAGCAATAAGGTAACATTTTGGGGAAGACTATATTGATCACTACTTTCACCGGGTGTGAGGGGGTACGCCGCTTATTAGACAGGACGCAGTTGTTAAGGGGGGTTACAGGGTATTGATGAATATTGGTAATTATAAAACCCTGCATGACTACTGTACCTGTTCCTAGGTTAGTAAATCCTAAGGCCCTGTCTACTGCATTCCTATCCTTTACGTCTAGCAACGCGGCCGCTACAGTTGGGGGTCCGTGGGACTTAGCTCCTCCGTGTCCCTGCTATTCGGTGTTCGTACAATCTCACCCTCACTAAGCGGAGGTTATCCACCCCGCTACATATAGGAGCCGGCAGCTGGGAGATATCATTCAGGAGTAGGGTTGGGCATCGTTTGGATTTGAACGATTCCGGTTCCGATTCCGATTCTCCATATCGATTCCTGTTCTGAACGATTCTCGCTTCCGATTCTTTGAGGTGCAGGTCACAGCTTATTTCGCAGGACAAATATATTTTTTTTTAAATTTAAATTTTTTTTCATACTATTCACATTTTCAGTTGACTTGATACAGTTTAATTTTGTTGCTGTACTGTAACTAGGGTATTAATTAACAAAGACATTTTTTATTTTTTTTATTTTTTTTAAGAATCGAAATGCAGATATGTTACTATGTTAACATGACATATGTTATGTTATATGTTCCAGAACCGGAAGTTAGGAACCGGTTCCTAATTAGAACCGGTTTTCGGTGCCCAACCCGAATAGTGTTGTTGCGGATAGTTAAATTGTCAGGTCACATATATCCGAAAGCTTAGTGGTTATGGTTTTCCAAAATCAAGCCACCGGTGGACATTCACAAAACATGTGCATATAAGTGCCAGTGGCCCCCAGAGTGCACAGGGTGCACCGGGAGTCGGCCACCAGACCCATCATACACAGTTTCCTAGGGGTGATGAGATATGTTCTATGAATATAATTAAAGTGTGCTTGTTGGTGATTGGGGTTACGGGAGGCCAGTGTAATATTAGTCCAGACCCCAGTCAAACTCAGGGTCCAGTTCTGGAATGTCTTCCCGCCAACAATATCTAATGGGAGATTCTTGTATGTGGACCTGAGCAAGTGTGTATAGAAATCTGAAACGAAGCCCCTTGAGGTTGTTCTGTCTCCGATGAGTCTAAAAAAAGGGTGTGGATGTAACGGTTGACCCATATGGGACCCCCTGCACCATGAGCACCGCTCTTAGCTGTAAATAGAAAAAGGAGGCGCCGGGAAGGTCATAAAACTCATGTCTTGAAACGTGCGAAGGCCGGTCCCATCATAAACATTCCCCAGAGTGTGGACTCCCTTCCTTTTCCCACTGAGGGTTGTTAATTAATGGGTTTATGCCCAATAAGTAATTGTTGGTTATGAAATATTGGGGAGCCGAGGTGCCATGGGCATTTGATGGTACAAGATCTCTGTGCGTTACGCCATGTCTGAATCACATGGGAGATGATAGGACCAAATCGTAATTGGCATTTTCTAATCAAGGTGTTGGAATATATTATATCTTGTAGTCTTTGTGGATAGACTGTTGCCTCCTCTAAGGCATGCCACGACACAGCAATTTCGGGATCAAACCAGTTAATCAGGGGCCTCAGTGAGAAGGACCAGAAATATCATTTAAAATCCAGGATTACTAGACCCCCATCCTGTTTCCTATGCTGAGTGGTGGTGCTTTTGATTCTCTGCCGCTTATTGTTCCAAATGAATTTAGATATTGTAGATTGTATTTGTTGACAGAGTCTGCTATGGGGCGACAATAATATGTTCATGAGGCATGGTTTCTATCTTTAGCCATTAAACGGCGTGGTTTATTTCACATTGGTCCACAGCAGTACATGAGACATCCTTCTCTTGTGAGAGCGAAGGTGGAAGAGACAGAGGGGGAGTCGGCATCTCCTTATATATACTCTACCTGGCGCCAGCATTAACAGCTCCGCCTATAGCGCCCTCTAGTGGAAACAGTTATACATAGTTAGACAGTTACTCAGTTACTTGCAATCATATATAACCTCTAACTTTAACAGTATTTTGCACCAGTAGTCAATTGGGAGGGATAGGGGGAGCATTGAGCTAACAGCGTTTATTCTCGGTAGTACGTTCATTTTGATAATCGATGCTCAGGCTTGAGATCCTGAAGTATTTTGTTGTACGTGCCTGTATAAAACAGTCTGACTCAGGGTGGAAAATGTTTCGATGCCAAGTTATTTGAAATGTTCAACTATCGGGAGGTCCACAGCTCTGGCCAACTCATTAAGGGGTAGACGAGCAGATTTGGGCATAATGAGGTGAACACCCCCACTAGTCTTACAATAACAAAAACAGTAAACTGAACCGAATGTTTCCACAGGACATATGAAGTAGACAAGACAGGCAATGTCTTGACCCTATATAAAGAAATATATTAAACAAATATGGTAATTCGTTACATGTTATGTGTCGACAGCGTGTCAAAATCGCTAGGCTAACGAGCGAGCTCAACTGCTCAGCCCATCATAACCCGCTAGCTTAAAAGACGAACCTGGGACGAACATAGCCCAGCTAGCTTAATGCAATACAGTTTGCTAGCACACGCACGTGGTTCACCTAGCTTAATTGAACAGTCTGATGGTCATAACATGAAGGAACTCAGTTGACTTAGCTTAGCTTCAATATAGTGTCTGTTATCCATCAACTATGAGCCATTGTAATTGAAATATAGTTGTCTTGATAGTTGAGACCACTCAACATGAGCTTGTTAGTCAATGTAACCTGCCTGCTATAACTCGTTAGCCTAATAAAAGAACACATCTGATTTAGCCTGCATGAGCGTAGCTTAATTGGTTGACTTAGCTTAGATAGGGTGACCATATTTTGATTTCCAAAAAGGAGGACGTGCTGGCCCCAGCCTCGAGATACATAATGATACTCAAAGTTTAGTCAAATATGCCTTATTGTTATACTATATTTAAAGTATGCCTCCTCTGTATGATAGAAAATGATTATTTATATTATTTTTATATAACACAATAATATCTCTATAACCAAAGACACACCAAACCAAATTTACTCAACAATCAACATGTTTTATTATGCCTAAAATTACCTCTCTGAAAAATCTCAATGGCACAAGAATAACTTAAAAATCAACCTGTAACAAAATAATAGCTCTCTTTTCAAGTCTCACTGGACAACAATAAATAACAAAGAAATATGAAATCATGTTCTTAATAATACCTCTTCTGTAGAAAATCCAGCTTTTTTTTTTAAATTATTTTTTAGCATTTTTACAACTTTATTGTGTTACGATGGGGTTGCTAAATGAAGGTTTAGAACACAGTTTGCAGAGAGGGAACGGAGGCAGAGACGAAGATCGATGCTTGGAGAAGGGACGTTTTACTTGTGAACCAAGTGCAATACAAATAACATACTGACACTACTTACAACACTTCACAATACAAAACAACAAAGCACTAACACTTACTAGAATAAAGGCAGAGCAACACGTCGTGGACAGGAACGGGGGGAAACTGGAGGTATGTCGCCACGACGAGGAGAGGGAGACACACTTAAATAGCCCTACTAATTGTGACGAGCAACACCTGGTAGCAGCCATGCAACCCTAGAAGACCAACTAAACACACACTATGAAACCTAACCTAAACACAGAAGACATAATCACACATAACAACCAGACAGGGAGAAAACATCACACACAGACAGGGATGGCCCAAGATAATAAATAATTAGACACTAATTCAATAACTTGGAACCAAAATAAGATGGCCGCCTGTACCAACAGGCTAGTCTGGCCACTAGAGGGAGGTAGGACACCAATGTCAGGAGGTAGGGGACCAATGTCAGCAGGTAGGAGACCCATGTTCACATTATATCTTCTCTCCCAGGTCTGACCTGACCTGGGAGTGCTGTGGCGTTCTCTCTCCCAGGTCTGACCCGACCTGGGAGTGTGACATTATTGGTCACGCAGGACCGACAGAGGAGAGGGAAAACAGGAGGAGAGGTGGGGAGGACATGCGACAAATAACGACGGGAGCTGGGATCGAACCCGGGTCGGCCGCATAGGTGCACGAGGCACTATGGTATGCGCCACGAGGGCGCCCCAGAAAATCCAGCTTTAACAAATTATCTCTATCTTTTCAATGTAAATAATAAAACAGTATAACCTCACAAAGATACTAATCTAATTATTTTAAAAGTGCACTATGCTACGTTTTGGATTTGAACATTTGCATAACTAGTGAACATGACATATTTATTATATGTTTATTATATAAATCAAACCAAAAACCTTTTGAGGCACCATGAACCAAATAAAGGCTAAACATTTGGGCAGTGCCAGAGTCTGGAAAAACTTTTTTTCCAATCCATGCATCTGTAGCTGTTGCCGTCATGCCCGTGCACTGAACGCACGCAAGTCGCAGCACTTTGCGAGCGTCTAGTGGCTCAGGGTTGCATTTCTCGCGGAACATATAATATACTGTTCGAAAGATATATTTGTTGCCATTCGAATGCCACCTCACTAGACCAATTCTGTGCCTCGTTATCGAGTTACATGACGATATGTCAGGCGAGCGTCTTTTTACGCACCGCAGGTCTTTCAAACCTGGACATTTTCATGAATTTATAAAACTCCCCCGGATAAGGCGTGAAAAGAGGACATGTCCGGGCAAAAGAGGACGTTTGGTCACCCTAGCTTAGAATTGCCACAATAAGGCGGTCAGGTGGCGTAGCGGAGATTGCGCTCGTCACCAATGCAAGAGGTTGCGGTCTCGACTCCCGGAGTCAGCATTGCTTGAGGCTTGGTCTGATCGCTATACTAACCCGTTTGGCTGGGTTAGGGGGAGGGCAAGTCAGGGTGGGAATCTGGCATCAGGTCTGGGCTCTTGCTCAGCAGAGGCAGGACTTGATGGAGGCAGCGTGACCTCCCACACGTTACACTTCACCAATGAGAGTCCTCGCTGCCAGGTGAAAAAAGAGTCACTGGCTGTCGCTGCGCGTGTCGGAGGAAGCGTGTGGATGACTTCAGGATTCCCTTGTACCGACCAGTAGGAGAACATGCGCACAACAACCAGGTAGGGGAGGGAGGGAACTGGCACAACGACTGAATTGGGACGGGGAGAAAAACAGAGAAAAATCGGAGAAAGAGAGGATAAAAAAAATTAAAATAAGAATTGCTCAGAGCGTGGCCAACTTAGCTTGGCCTAACTGTAGATATGTTCGACAACCACGTTGTTAGCAAACATCTTCGGTAGCTTCTGGGACCCCCCGCGTTTCCTTTAGGTAGTCCTCTGGTTCGGCAACCGACCCAAGCTTCTTCCTCGTCTCTTGTTTGGTTACAATACTTAGCCTGGCTGGGAATAGTAACGTCGGTCTGTAGCCCCTCCGCCATAGCTCTGGCATGGCCTCTCTGTATTTTCCACATTGAGCCACGATCTCCGGTGGGTAGTCTTTGTAAATAGCGATGGATTGGCCTTTGTACAACAACTTGCCTTTTCTACCGGGCCTATTCTATTAGTTCTTTTAGCTGTCATTTATAGATCTGTATGATTATAGTTCTCTGCTTCTGTCCTTTTGCTGGTTTAGCACGGTGGGCTCTATCACATTCCGGAGGGCTAGCCAACAGTTCTTTACCCAAGATTTCTTGCAGCATATCAGGAAAAAAGCTTGATGGATGGGGTCCTTCAGTGTCCTCTGGTAGACCGATAATTCTTGTGTTATTTCGTCTTTCGCAAGACTGAACTTCGATGAGCCTAGCTTCCATCGAATTCCAGTCTGGTTTCCGGAGGGGCCATAGCACTGAGACAGCACTTGTAAAGGTAATTAACGACCTTAGGGTGTCTGCGGACAATAAAGATGTATCCGTTCTCCTACTCCTATAATTAGCGGCTGCGTTTGACACAATTGACCACACAATTCGAATGCACCGCCTCAAGTATTAGATAGGTCTGTCAGGCACGGCCTTGTCCTGGTTTCATTCCTACTTAACAGGTAGAAGCTACTCTGTCAATCTAGCGAATTATGATTCCGACAAACACACCATCTGTTCTGGTATCCCGCAGGGATCCATTCTTGGCCCTTTATTGTTCTCCCTGTATATACTGCCGCTGGGTGGACTTATTACCAATCATAGAGTTAACTTCCATTTATATGCTGATGATACCAAGCTTTACCTCTCCGTAGCTCCAGACGAGCCCTGTGCTCTAGACCCGCTGTTGACCTGTTTGTCCAGCATAAAAGGCTGGATGAGTGAGAATATTCTCAAGCTAAATGAGGATAAGACAGAAGTTCTCATAGTGGGGTCTAGTGAGCAGAGAGAACTGATAAAAAGTAGACTGGGTAACCTGAATGTAGAATATAACACTGCAGTAAAGAACCTGGGGGTTATTATTGATTCTGAATTGAATTTTAATACACACATTAATCATGTCACGAAGATTGCCTTCTTTCATCTTAGAAATATTGCACGAATTAGAGCCTATGTGTCCCTGGATGATGCAAAAACGCTAATCCACGCTTTTGTTTTCTCTCGGCTTGATTATTGTAATGCACTTTATTCTGGCCTTCCAAAGAAAACAACTGACAGATTACAACTTGTCCAAAATTCGGCAGCCAGAATTTTAACTAGAACTAAGATGAGGGAACATATTACTCCAGTTTTAGCTTCACTACATTGGCTCCCGGTTGTCTTTAGGATTGATTAAAAAATGCTCTTGCTTGTTTTTAAAGCTCTTAATGGTCTGGCACCATCTTATCTCTGCGACTGCTTACATAGATATGTTCCAAACCGCCCCCTCAGGTCCTCTAGTGCGGACCTGCTCGAAGTGCCTACAATGAAATATAAAAGATATGGCAAAGCAGCTTTTTGTTTCTATGGGCCGACGGCGTGGAATAATCTCCCACTACATATAAAACAGGCAGCCTCTGTGGATAGCTTTAAAGCACAGCTCAAGACATATTTTTTATACTCTTGCTTTTAGCTGATTTTAAAATCCCAAGTAAAAAAAAATAAAGATTATTTTTAATTTGTTAAAATTTGTTGACATGCTGCGCGGCCGGGTTTTTCCAAGCCAGCACTGTCAGCACTGTCAGCACTGTCACTCACCTATAAGCAGTGTGCGAACCATAGCATGGTCTTTGGGTGAGCCCAGGAACCTTAATAGGGAGGAGTCGGACTGTCGGAGGATACTGTGATCGCAGACGTTACTGTAGCCTTTAGTAGGCCTTGTGTTGTGTATGTATGTATGTGACAAATAAACCTCTTGAATCCTGTCATATATTCAATCAGTTTCAGTAACTACAGAACACATAATAGACAACTCACTTGTCGATGTTGTGGTCCGGCCGTCTGCACAGCACATTCCATGATAAAAAAAGGTATCCATTTAGTTAGATAGATGATAGATCCAACCAGTGGCGGACTGGGACACAAATTCAGCCCGGGACATTCAGACGCACCAGCCCACACACCGGCCCACGCACCGGCCCACACACAGGCCCCGAAACCGGCCCACACAACGGGCGTTATGAAACACTTGTCCAGTATTAAACAACCGAAGGCTGTGGCTAAGGAGTCAACATCAGGGATACCAAATCTACACACCGCCCCTAGATGTGCACTCATGCATGTTACTTCCCGTCATTGGCATATATTTTTTTTTTACTAACATCTTAGTGCCTCATTAGCCTAGGGATTAAGGATACATGAAGTATTAACTACACCATAATAATATTGAGGTTTTGATCCATAGAAAGTAGGGATGTCCGATATTATCGGCCTACCGATATTATCGGCCGATATCGGCATTAAAATGTGATATCGAAAAATATCGGTATCGGTTTTAAAGAAATAATATTTTATTTACATTTCTATAACCTTTATTTACCCAGGCAAGCAAGTAAGAACCAATTCTGATTTTATTTATTGTCAAAAGTATGCATAATGTTGTGTTAATTCCACAACAAGAGATATGTAATGTTAATTACCTGAAATTATTCCATTTTTTGGGGCGGGAAACCCTGCATATATCGGTATCGGTTGATATCGGTTGATATCGGTATCGGAAATTAAGAGTTGGACAATATCGGTATATCGGTATCGGTAAAAAAGCCAATATCGAGCATCCCTAATAGAAAGGTCTGTGCTACACAATTTCAGTTAGATTGGATTTATTGTCCTTTAATTTGGCACTCATGACATTAGTTGCTTGCCGTTTAATCAACATTGAAAGACCCCCCACTTCCTCCCAGACACCCATTCCAAGAGCCTGTTTTCTCTCTCTCTGGCGGCTACGTGGCGTAGTGGGCAAGGCGCTCGCCGTTCGAGCCCAGCGCTCCACATTGCTTTCAGTTTAGCTGGTCGTTCATACTAATACACATTGGCCGTATTAGGGGGTGGGAAACTGATGGGTGGGGATTGGGCCTTGTGGACAGCGACTCCTACAGGTCGGTTGGTGCGCCTGCGCAGTAGAATCAGGAAGTGTCGGGGGCAGCGTGAGCCTCCCACGCGTTACTCCTCGCCACTGAGAGATCGAGCTGCGCAGGTGAAAAGATGCGACTGCTGTTACCTCAAGTACCGGAGGGGACTTGTGCTATGTATGACTTAGTCCACATTGCAGCCGGCTTGTGGGAGGCAAGAAACAGCGTTCGTGACAGGGGAGGGTTGAATTGGATGATACGAAATTGGGATGGGAGAAAATGTAGAAAATGGGAGAAAAAGTGGATAAAAAAAACAAAAATTAAAAAAATTAAGACTCCAAAACAGTATTCTAAAAGAAAATAGCAAAAGAAAACAGTATTATTCACCCCTGTAGTTTTCAAAAATAGCTTTACAAACCATTTTCTTAAAAACCAAAAGCGAATTACTCATTCTTAACTGTATATCAGCATTGTTCCACAAAGCGCTTCACAGAAACCATCAAGCATTCACACTCACACAGTCATACACTACTGGTGGTTGTGAGCAGCATCAGCAAACACAGCTGCCCTGTGGCAGACTGACGGAATCATGTCTGCTAATCAGCGCCAACCACCATCAACAACCTTCATAAATACATTCAACATTAATGGAATAGGCTAACTACCAACTTAGCTGTAGCAGTTAGCTGTTATATGCAATCACATATGTTTAACTACGGGGTAGTAGTTGACCTAGTTGTTAGCTTAAGCTAGTTAGCTGTGGTTATTTACAAACATGTAGATGAGACTAATCATATACAGATCGAGAACATGGCTAACAGTTGGGAATTCTAAGGTACATCTTATTTAAGCATGTAAAATGGCAACTAATCAATTCAATCAATTAGATTACCAATATTATATCAACATGAACATTTGGAAGGGAACATAATAGTATTTTATTTTAGTATTTACTATTATAATATTAGTAGCCGATTAATTTGCAGCCCGTCCTAGGTTCTGATTGGCTCTCTAGGTTAGCACTTTAGCTTCTGATGCTGTGGTGGGCACTAGTCCTAACATTGCTAACTAAACTTTTAGTCAGAGAAAAAACGTCACGAGTCACAACTATTTACGTCCACGTGCTGTAAGGAATCAGGAATACGGAAAGCACATTGTCTTGTAATAGAATGACTGAAATCACTGCAAGAGCTAGTATAGGCTAGCTAGCCCTCATGAACCGGCAGACACCAACAGTAGAATATGCACTATAGGCTACTGCACGCACCTGTCATGTTACTGTTGGTTCCTTCCACTTGAACTTCATCATCATTAGCAGCAGCAGCGGGTAAACATGTCTGTAATTTTAGAACATTGTTCTGCGTCTTTTACTAGCAATTTTAGTTTTTTAATTCTAGCTTTTTCAGCTCCACCCTTTCTTTTTTTGCATTCTCCATTTCTGCGCTTCTAGGCCTACTCGCGGTTGGGAGGAAACGTGAATCTCATTCACTGATGTCTCATGTCTCATTCAAGACTGGCTAACAAAAGCATGTCTTTCACTTAACACCAAGAAAACAGTGTGTATGATGTTCACAAAGTCACCAGTAGAGGTCACTCACTCTAATGTGTTTCTGGGAGAGGCGGAGCTGGACATTGTACATTAATTCAAGTATCTTGGGGTCACATTGGACTCTACATTGACCTTCAAAAAGTCATGTGAAGAAAGTGACAAACAGTCAAGTTTAACATCGAAAACTTCAGGCAGATCAGGCCCTGCCTGCCAGTTAATGCTGCAAGGATGTTTCTGCATTCAATGATTTTATCACACATCGAGTAGGCCTACTGTTTTATCAACTGGTCTCTTTTATATGTCACTACTCTTACACCAATATAATTACTCTACAAAAAAGCCATAAAAGTATTTGATAGGAAACCAATTTCATTTCATCACTGTAATGTTTTAGAAAAACATAACATGCTAAGTTTCGAGAATTTCCAAGTTTTCAAATATACTTGCTTCATGTACAAGGTTCTTCATGGACTTGCCCCTCCCCCATTGAATGAGTTAATCCAACAGAAAGCAGACACTGGCATTACCACCACACCAGGGCCATCAGTAGAGGGGACTGTAAGGTGCCTTTTCGGTATACTACCATTGCAAAAACTGTGTTCTCTGTTAAAAGTGGTAACTACTGGAATAGCCTACCAGTTGTGATTAGAGAGTGCCCTACATACTCCATGTTCAAGACCCATCTTAAACTGCATCTTAAGGCAAACCAGAACTGTGATCATTTTTAATCTGATTTTGTTTATGCAACTTGTTTATTGTTTTATTGCCGGCCCACACACTGGCCCACACACCGGCCCACATAATGGCCCACACACCGGCCCACATATGGCCCACACACTGGCCCACACACTACACCGGCCCACACACTACACCGGCCCACACACCGGCCCACATTAGTGGCCCACACACTGGCCCACACACTGGCCCACACACCGGCCCACACACTGGCCCACATACTGGCCCACACACCGGCCCACACACCGGCCCACATACTGGCCCACACACCGACCCACACACTGGCCCACATTAGTGGCCCACACACAGACTCACACACTGGCCCACACACCGGCCCACAGACTGGCCCACATACTGGCCCACACACCGGCCCACACACCGGCCCACATACTGGCCCACACACCGGCCCACACACTGGCCCACATTAGTGGCCCACACACCGACTCACACACTGGCCCACACACCGGCCCACACACTGGCCCACACACTGGCCCACATTAGTGGCCCACACACCGACTCACACACTGGCCCACACACCGGCCCACACACTGGCCCACATTAGTGGCCCACACACCGACTCACACACTGGCCCACACACTGGCCCACACACTGGCCCACACATCGGCCCACATTAGTGGCCCACACACTGGCCCACACACTGGCCCAAAAAAAGAAGTTAAAAAGTTAAAAAAAAAAAAAAAAAAGTATAATTTTTTTTTTTTTTTTTTTTTTTTTTTTGACCAGCCCACTTTTGTCCCGGCCCATCGGGATTCGTCCCGAACGTCCCGATGGCCAGTCCGCCACTGGATCCAACACTGTCTACAGTATCTCGTGATTATCTCTCAGACTCCTGTTCTGATACGACCGCAACAGGCGCCGGCACGGTCACCGGGCATTGTCAGAGACATAATAGTCCCCACCGCAGCAGCACCAGCAGCAGGTGTAACGGCGTCGCCTGTAGATGATCCCGCCTCCTGCTGCTCTGTCAAGTCCATTGACTGCTTCACTTTCTTCGTAAAACCAAAATTGGTTAGGCTTACTTGTTGCATTTTTCGTTTAGACATTATCCATTCCTGAGTGACCTTATTTACCTGTCAAAACTATCACTGTCAACAAGTCACAGGTTACAACGTGGGTCAAGTTTGATTTGTGCCGTGCATGCAGGCTGCAGCGCCGCCGCGCTCCGAATGGTAATTGCAAGAATAGCATGCATGTTGCCATAATACGTGTGAATTAGTGTGCAAATCATTAATCATACATCCAAAATAGCATACGTTTATTATTATACATGATGATGATACAGAAAATGACAGAAAAATTAGAAATGCATGGCAAAAGTAGCATTTATTTTCAGTAATTTAGAGACCCCCCAAAAATTCACAAATCATGTTTTCAGGGGAGCTGATGTCTGATCTAAGGGAGCCATGGCTGCCCCAGCTCCCCTGTGGATCGCACCCTGCCTATAAGGAAACAACCCCTCAAAACGTACAGAAGGGCTCTCATATCTGTACTCTCTGTCCCTGACATGCTGTGCGGTCAGTCTCATCGGGCCAGCAGTGTCACTCACCTACAAGGAGGCAATTCCTCAAAACTGACTGTTCTATTGTATTCACAAAATATGCTTAATTCATATATGCCTACCACATGTATCTATTGCTATGTTCGCCCATCACCATCACAATCACGCGTGCAGTCTAACGCCTTTCCCGTCTCCCTGTCTCCCTGTGGGTGGCTGTCCTGGAGTGACACCCACCCACACCCACCCAGGATGCGATCCTCCTCTGAGTGCCCCCCTGTCTCCCTATCTCCGGCCGGAGTGATGACTGGAGTGCTGGGCGTCCCGTGATGACGCCCACCCAGGATGCGACCCCTGCTGTCCCCTCTGCGTGCCCCACTGTCTCCCTGTCTCCAGCTGTCTTGTGGTGGTGGCCGGAGTGTTCGACGTCCCGTGATGGCCGGGGGGATGCGGCCCTCTCTGCGTCGCCTCCTGTCTCCCTGTCTTCAGCTGTCTCGTGGTGGTGGCCGGAGTGTGGAACGTCCCGGGAGGACGCACCCCTGTGCCTCGGCTGGAGCCGCTATCAGTTCTATCTTTAATCTTATAAAATGTTCAGTTGTTATCACTATCAGCTCTATATAAAAAATGTCAACATGTTCAGTTGCTATCGCATGCACTCATCTGTGTTTCACTACACACATGGGTGCATGCTTACCAGCTGTTCGCCTCTTTTTAATGCAACATGCAACACTAATATCACCGACATCTAAG
Organism: Notolepis coatsorum; assembly: GCF_963971535.1. Taxonomy (NCBI): domain Eukaryota; kingdom Metazoa; phylum Chordata; class Actinopteri; order Aulopiformes; family Paralepididae; genus Notolepis; species Notolepis coatsorum. The sequence goes on along the minus strand of NC_140170.1, from coordinate 175,679,321 downwards.
AAGGGAGAATTGGCCCTTCTAAGGTATATAAAAAAAGAATATATAAAAAAAATATTATACTGCTGAAATCATAAATAAAAAACCATAAATAAAAAGAAATACCAGTTAGTGGTGGTTAGTTTAAGGTAACAGTGTGGTTAAGGTTAGTTTAAGGTAACAGTGTGGTTAAGGATAGGGTTAGTTTAAGGTAACTGGTTATGGTTATGTTTAGTTTAAGGTAACTGGTTCAGGTTAGGCTTGGTTTAAGGTAACAGTGTGGTTAAGATTATGGTTAGCTTAAGATAACAGTGTGGTTAGGGTTAGCTTAAGATAACAGTGTGGTTAGGGTTAGCTTAAGATAACAGTGTGGTTAGGGTTAGCTTAAGGTAACAGTGTGGTTAGGGATATGTGTCAGGATTAGGGGACACACACACAAAAAGGGGAATCTTAAAGTTACCCACTGGAATCGCTGAGCGACGAGAGAGGGTGGGGGAAAACACAAGAATAAAATAAATACAAATAAAAACGGTAGGAAACACAAAACACCAATAACTGGGTAAAAATCCCCAAATAACCACCACTGCCTAGCAGTTGAAAACAACAAGAAAAACAATAACACTAGAGACAGAGAAAACCCTAGAAGCATGAGCTTGGGACACTCCTCTACTATTGAGGGAAAACATGCAAGCATCCAAACAGTCAATCAAGCCCACACACCTGCCATGCCGCATGGCAATTAAGGGAGCATGTCTATGTTCCCCGGGTCCTATGTTCCCCGGGTTCTATGTTCCCCGCTTTGATTGATTGATTAATTGAAAATTTTAGACCACCAGCCCTGATTCCAAACTCTAACCTTAACCAGTTCGAAACAAGGCGGACATTAATAAAATAATAAAAATCTATTAATCAATCAAAGCGGGGAACGGGGTTAAGGTTAGTGTAAGGTAACAGTGTGGTTAAGGTTAGTTTAAGGTAACAGTGTGGTTAAGGTTAGTTTAAGGTAACAGTGTGGTTAGGTTAGTTTAAGGTAACAGTGTCGTTAAGGTTAGTTTAAGGTAATAGTGTGGTTAGGTTAGTTTAAGGTAACAGTGTGGTTAAGGTTAGTGTAAGGTAACAGTGTGGTTAAGGTTCGTTTAAGGTAACAGTGTGGTTAAGGTTAGTTTAAGGTAACAGTGTGGTTAAGGTTAGTGTAAGGTAACAGTGTGGTTAAAGTGGAAATGAAGCAGTGAGCAATGTGATCCTAGTTTGTTTGTTGTGTACCTTGTGTAAGACAGGGTTCTATAATCAAATGTGAAATCTATCTTATTTGTCTGAAAAATATAATATAATATCCCTGTTTTCAACATGGGCGCCGCCATTTTGTTGCTGACGTCATGGCTGACGTCATACCGCTGGTTGGGTGTATACACTCTGGTTAGCTGCCTATAGTGAATGGGTCAGTCAGCAAATAAAATGTTGCCTACAAAACAACGGGACCGCGGTGGTTCTGTTTGTATTGCTCCTGGCTGTTCAAACTAATTTTACCATGTGAGAGAGAGGAAAGTTGGTTAATTTCCACAAACTACCAGTGAAAAAAACAGTGTTGTTGACATGTTGGCTCGGGCTGGCTGCACTCAGGCGGCGCGACCAGCCTGTTGGACAGGGAAGGAGGATCTGCAGAGAACACTTCATTGCCTCGGATTATGTTGTTGGGGTGGGATGTTTGTCCAGAAGACCACTAATCAGCTGAAGCCGGACGCGGTTCCCTCGGTCTTCGACAGACAGACCGGCGTTAGCTCTCGGGAGCGATCGCTAGCTAGTTGGCACTAGCCGGGGACCGGCGTTAGCTCTCGGGAGCGATGGCTAGCTAGTTAGCACCAGCCGGCGACCGGCGTTAGCAACCGGAGCGTCGCGGAGCATTCAGCCTGCTGGCTACACAGCTTGTCGGTGTGCTGGAGCCTCTGCAAGCTAACGGTAGCTAGCTACACAGCTTGTCGGTGTGCTGGAGCCTCTGCAAGCTAACGGTAGCTAGCTACACAGCTTGTCGGTGTGCTGGAGCCTCTGCAAGCTAACGGTAGCTAGCTACACAGCTTGTCGGTGTGCTGGAGCCTCTGCAAGCTAACGGTAGCTATCTACACAGCTTGTCGGTGTGCTGGAGCCTCTGCAAGCTAACGGTAGCTAGCTACACAGCTTGTCGGTGTGCTGGAGCATCTGCAAGCTAACGGTAGCTAGCTACACAGCTTGTCGGTGTGCTGGAGCCTCTGCAAGCTAACGGTAGCTAGCTACACAGCTTGTCGGTGTGCTGGAGCCTCTGCAAGCTAACGGTAGCTAGCTACACAGCTTGTCGGTGTGCTGGAGCCTCTGCAAGCTAACGGTAGCTGGCTCCAGGCTCCAGCACACCGACAAGCTGTGTAGCCAGCAGGCTGAATGCTCCGCGACGCTGGTTGAAGTGGGTCTAGGTAGCCAGCAGGCTGAATGCTCCGCGACGCTCCCGGTTGCTAACGCCGGTCCCCGGCTGGTACCAACTAGCTAGCGATCGCTCCCGAGAGCTAACGCCGGTCTGTCTGTCGAAGACCGAGGGAACCGCGTCCGGCTTCAGCTGATTAGTGGTCTTCTGGACAAACATCCCACCCCAACAACATAATCCGAGGCAATGAAGTGTTCTCTGCAGATCCTCCTTCCCTGTCCAACAGGCTGGTCGCGCCGCCTGAGTGCAGCCAGCCCGAGCCAACGTGCCAACAACACTGTTTTTTTCACTGGTAGTTTGTGGAAATTAACCAACTTTCCTCTCTCTCACATGGTAAAATTAGTTTGAACAGCCAGGAGCAATACAAACAGAACCACCGCGGTCCCGTTGTTTTGTAGGCAACATTTTATTTGCTGACTGACCCATTCACTATAGGCAGCTAACCAGAGTGTATACACCCAACCAGCGGTATGACGTCAGCAACAAAATGGCCGCGCCCATAATGCTAAATGCTTCAGAAATGTACACAACAAATCGTTTTTTCTTAGAAACTGCTTATTTTTATAACGTGACTTCTTCTGTGGCTTATCTAAATACTAATGTGATGCTATGAATATGTATTTATCGCACTGCTTCATTTCCACTTTAAGGTTAGTTTAAGGTAACAGTGTGGTTAAGGTTAGTTTAAGGTAACAGTGTGGCTAAGGTTAGTTTAAGGTAACAGTGTGGTTAAGATTAGTTTAAGGTAACAGTGTGGTTAAGGTTAGTTTAAGGTAACAGTGTGGTTAAGGTTAGTTTAAGGTAACAGTGTGGTTAAGATTAGTTTAAGGTAACAGTGTGGTTAAGGTTAGTTTAAGGTAACAGTGTGGTTAAGGTTAGTTTAAGGTAATAGTGTGGTTAAGTCATGCTAGTCTTGAGATAAAGGCACTTGCCTCCCATGATTTGTTTCCCAGCAGGGGAACTCAAACATTTCCCGAAAACTTTAGTTTAATGTTTTAATTTAAGTTAAAAAAAGAACGTACAATATGTACTTTTTTTCCTGTGATTGATAAGAAATTTATTTACATATATTAAGCAAGATCGGGCTGCTATTCCAGACTATAATGTGGCACAGTTTCCCTTTCAGCCAGCTATTATTAATAATAATAATAATAATAATAATAATAATAATAATAATAATAATAATAATAATAATAATAATAATAATAATAATAATAATAATAATAATAATAATAATAATAAACTTTATTTATACAGCACCTTTCATACAAGAATTGCAGCCCAAAGTGCTTCACAGCAGTGATGTAGACACAAAATAGACATAGGCATACAATTAGCATAGAATTGGCATAATTATAGACAGGAATTGATTTTAATTGATCTGGAAAATGTGTTGTAGATTTGTCTACAACAGACTGTGTACAGTACACATATTAAGGCCGCCAGAGTCGGGCGTACCATGAGCGGACTGCATACGGTCTACGGGGCGGGCAGCACAGTGTGTCTTTGCTACTCTCCTAATGAAACAAGTCATTAATGGAATAATAAGCCTATACTGTGTTCATTCATTATGCGCATAGGCTATACAGTACTGCGCGCGCGTGTGCGCGCGTGCGCGCGTGCGTGCACTCTGCGGCAGGTGCACCGAGCTGTATATGATGACAATACATTTAATTCCATCTTTTCTTTTTTTTTTTATCCACTTTTTCTCCTTATTTTCTATTTTTCTCCCATCCCAATTTCCAATTCTCCCCTCCCCTGTCTTGAACGTTGCTAGACTATGCCTCCCACTGGTCGGCTGTAGTGAGGATAGAAGCCTTGCATCACGTGTCCCCTCCGGTACACGAGGAGGCAGCCTGTCGCATCTTTTCACCGCAACAGCTCGAACTCTCAGTGGCGAGGAGTAACGCGTGGAGGACGTGCCGGCTGGTCTAGCACTTTAGTGGCTTTCTGCTGAGTCAGAGATTAAATATAATGGCAGAAAAAGGGATGATTTTGTACTAGTGGGTTCTTGTAATAAAGGTTATTGTAATATAGAGTAGCAGAGTTTGAGATTGATTCTATCTATCAGGTCTAAGTGTTAATTTTATAGGGATTGGATCATCTATTTAAATAATAACATAGGGATTGGATTTAGATGACAGCATATGTCCTGGCTCCCTGCTTAGTGCCAAGTCAGCGAGTGTGACCATCCTGCAGGCCAGTCGGTCTATTCTTAAACTGCCTGATCTGGAAGTCTGACCAGGCAGACTGTAACCTTTTAATTTAGGGAGAATAAACCAAATATATTGCATGCTTCTCTGGTTCTATGTAAGATATTAATTAACCATGATATATTATGGAGTAATCTATTGGGCAAATCTATGTGACAAATCTAAACTGTATGTTCCTATGTATATTTTTAGGGAATGGAAGGGTCTACAAGCTCTCAGTGGTCAGATCTATTTGTAACCTGGTCCCAGGACCCATATTAGGGACCAGAGGAGTTTTAGATAGAAGAGCTAGTTTTAGATAGAAGATTTTAGAAGATATTAGATATAAATCTATCACTGTCCACAACGTCCAATCCCCACCCACCGGCTTTCCCACCCTCTAACACTGCCAATTGTGTTAGTATGACGGCCGGCCAAGCCGGTAGTAACGCCGAGAGCTGGGCTCGATACCAGCATCTCCTGCATTAGTGGCGAGCACCTTGCCCACTGCGCCACTCAGCCGTCCTATAATACAATTAATCTAATCTAATTTCGATGGGTCGCAATTACGCTTCCGCGTCCATTTTCACACGGCTGCATCATTAGTTGCCTTATAAGGAGCTCTGGAGGCGTTGTTTTGTATGCAAATTACCTGAACAGGGACACGCGTTCATGTTTCAGACTGGTGACATTCTTCAACGCAGATATCACAGCTGTGATAGTTTGAGCCACTTAAGACATATTCCCCGCACGTTGGGGACTCTGAGTAAACTTGTCATTGATTCTGTCTCAGTCGGTTCCAAGATAAGTCTTCCAAGAGAACTCTTTGGAAAATATTCGGGAATGAGACCCAATGAGTCCAAGCAGCAGAGTGTATTAAAAGGCTATGGTGAGTTAGCTTTGCGCAGTGGCAGTATCGTAGCCTATGAGGTTTAACCGAGGTGCGATTATTGCTAGTTGAAAACTTTACCCAATACCCCGCCGTGATGACTTGAAATATAGTCGGCATTGGCAATTTTTGACGGTCTCTAAGGAGACTGATATAAAAGAATTATAAAAAAAGGCTATGGTGAAGAGGTACATTTTTAGCTTGCTTTAGAAAATATTTAGTGATCTAGCCCGTCAAGCTGTAAGGGGACCCTGCTGTGTTTTCTTTTTTTTATCATAAATCGATCAATACAGACCGTATTAATTAATGTTGTGTTTCTTTTTCAAATGTAGCCAAGAGTAAATAACTTAACCCTAAAAAACTGTTTTTAAGATTTACTGAAAATAAGAATTTATCAGAGAAATACTAATTATATCTCTCTTTTATCGTAAAACCGTGAGGAAATGACTAAATCCAGATTTAACACTGCCATTGGAAAGAGGAGCTTTTTATCCATAGATGGCCATAATAAGGTCAAGTTCAAGGTCAAATATGAATTTATAATTAAAATGGAATATAATTTATTACTGTATCTACAAATCCTTCTGTTTAATCATCTTCCCTTTATTCATTTGCTTAGATTTTTTGTACACTTGATCTCAAGAAGGTGCTGAATGAGCTCAGTGAGCGTAATCAAAATAACCTCAATGTTTTTATGGTGTTATTCACCGGCAAAGATGCAAAAAACAAATCATAATTTATATGCTCCTTTGTTTCATCACAATTTACTCAAACATAGTAACAGACACAATATTTCTGACACTGGGAATACATATACCCCCAGGTCCCTAGATGTCCCTATACCAAGAACATGCAAATGTACCTTGTAGTGGAGCAATCTTGCAATATCTCTTCCATTTACTTGGGCATGTACCTTTGGGCGGAATTTCTGAAAATAGGGCTACATAGGGTGTTTCATAACTTTGGTGCATAATTTATGAAGGCTGCGTTCCCGCCAATTTTCTTTTGGCTGTAATTGGGAACCTTCAATAAAACAGTAGTAGATGATCATAATATTCTTGGGGGCACATAGTTGACAAGAGAATTGGCAATGTAGCTTGGTCCTGTTACATTTACTGCTTTGTATATAAGGGGGAGGACCTTAAAATCGATTCTAAATGTAACCAGAAGCCAGTGCAAAGTAGCTAACTGGACTGATGTGGTCTCTCCTCTTGGTTCTAGTTAATAGCCTAGCTGCAGAGTTTTGAATGAGTTGGAGTCGTTCTGTGTGTTTTTGTGGGAGGATGGATCAGTTTTTCATCGTCCTTTTGATTGGCCGTACCTTAGCTATGTTTCTAAGGCTGCGGTTACATTAGGGCCAAAACTATTCGTTTCAGTTTCCTTTTTCAGAACGCTACGTAATGGCAGGCAAGTTAGACGTCGTTTTGTCTCCTGACCACAGAGTGATGTATATACATGTAGTACAATGCCAAAGCAGTAGGTGGCGATGTAGTTCAAACATGAAGGCCATTTTCAACCAATCAGAAATGTTGAACGAGTCACTCCACATCCTGCTCAAAATCTCAGAAAGCCACCATCTTTAAATACCTCGCATGAGCCATTTAGCAACATAGCATTTATTTTTCAGCAAGAGACAAAGTGCAATAAACAAAAACGGATACATTCACTGTTGTTGATGATTTGTTGATGAAACTAAACTAACATCAACACAATTGACTACCAAGAGCAGAGTTTAGTCTCACAAAAAGATCGCAGATTTTGTTAGCTTACGTGCTAACGTGATTGGGATATGCCATTATAACAGTATAGCATTGTGGCTATCGTACATCCAGGTCTTCTGTATTTTTTAGGAAATCCCTGAACATGATATTGCATTGGTTGGTGATAGATTATTAGTTACTGGGTATTTCAAAGTACCTCATATTTGGTGCCATTTTGAAGCTAACAACTAGGGCTTTCCAATGATATAAAATAAGTGTATGATTATCATCATGATTTTTATTATTATGGTTCATAGTAGTTGCACTTGAACTTGTTGAAATTAAACTTGGAAGATACAAATTAATTAAATTAAACTTTCCTTACTTAAATCAGATTTATGTGTAATGAATGGAATGTAGACAATCTTGTTGGCGATATAGAACAGCTGACAGATTAGAAATAGCATCTATTGTTCAAAAGATATGAATTAATTAATTAAACTAGATTACATTAAAAAATATATATATCTTTTAGTTTTTACATATTGTGATGGAAATTATAAAACCATATTGTGTGTTATCTGTATAGCTATGGACATACACATCCAGATTGAACTCTGGCATTGGAAAGAGGAGATTTGGCCCAATCCATAGATGTATGACTTGGCCATAATAAGGTAATTTATAGGCCTGATATTCTATATTCTATATTCATATTTAAAATTACATGTGTCCGGATGGCAAAATTCAGCACTGTATCTACAAAACCTATAAATCATCTGCCCTTTATTCATTTGCTTAGATTTTATGTACACTTGATCTCAAGAAGGTGAGAACATGTTTCACGTCTGGTCAATGTTAGCATGGTGTTATTCACAGTCAATAATATTTTTTATATTATCTTTTTTTTCTTCAAATTATTTGATTTTCTTTCTTTTCTTTCACATGGAACATAAAACATGACAAAACACAATACAGTAATAATAATAGTAAACAGGACTTCACAGGACAATAATAGTAATAACAATAATGACAATAAAATAACAAAAATAATAAATACAGAACATAAAAATCTAAATCGAATTATATTATCACAGACACCACAAAAGACATTTCCTTCCCTTTATTAATTTGCTTAGATTTTATGTAGACTTAATATCAAGAAGGTGAGCAAATGTTTCACGTCTGGTCAGGCCCTGACTGGCCATCGGGAGCACCGGGAGTTTTCCCGGTGGCCTAGCCTGCACAGATAAAAAAAAAAAAATTATAAAAAAAAAAAAAAAATTATATATTTTTTTATTGTAATATTTTTTAATTTTTTTTGCCAGGCCATTGTTTCTAGTTGTGGCGGCGGCGCGGCGCGATAGTTAGATAACCTTAGTGGGTGGGGAACAACCAGGATTTCACTGTCTGCGACAGAGTTGGAGAACTATCTGACTCTCTCTCCCTCACATGGATCTCAGACTCACACACACATAATGGAGCCGTGCTGCCGCTTTTTATTGGTGGAGGTGGGACCAGGCGATACAACTGATTGACAGCGGAGGCGGCGAATGGATTGGCAGATGGCACTCAGATGCAGAATAACGTTAGGTTATAACTAGGGCTGTCAGTTTATCGCGTTAATTAGATTAATTAATTACACAGCAAATAATCGCGTTATGAAAATTAACTCAAAATTAATTACAAAATTATATATATATATATATATATTTTTTTTAATAATAATATTTTTTTTGTATCTCATTCATTCCATAAGCATGTAGAATACACATGTACAGATTTTTTTTTAAATGGTCCATTTGCATGTTCTTGGTATCTGATTCTAGGGACATCTATGAATCTCAGGGAATGTATTCCCAGTGTCAGAAATACTGTGGGCTAGATCCACAAAGAATGGATTGTACGGTGCAAGTTGCACCCTTACTTACAATTCATTATGAATTGAAAATGGGGGACCCTGATGTAAACAAGACGAAAGTCTTTCTCTGGTCTGCATTCCCTTAACAATTGTGTGTATTGAGCCGTACTGTATTGTACCCATTCTGCAATCTGTTAATAACATTTTCATTCAATCAATCAATCTGCGCTGTGATTGATTGAATGAACATTTTATTTTGAGTAAATTGTAATGAACCAAATGAGAATATCAATAAATCTTTTTTTATCTTTGACTGTGAATAACACCATGCTCAAATTGACCAGACCTGAAAAATCTAAGCAAATTAATAGATGGAAGATGATCAAACAGAAGGTTTTGTAGATACAGTACTGAATTCTGCCATCCGGACACATGCAATTTGAAATATGATTATAGAATATAGAATATGAGGCATAAAATGGTAATGCGATTAAAATGCGATTAATTAGATTAATTAATTACAAATCCTGTAATTAATTAGATTAATTTTTTTAATCGCCTGACAGCACTAGTTATAACTATAACCAAGTTCTGTTAATTAGGGGTGACGCTTGGCATCACACTGCACTCCCTCGCGTACGTGCACGCGCACTGAATAAATTCCACAAATGTACCTTTAATACCAGTATTAGTCTGACCACACCCCTCATCAGCTTACCTTCATAAGCAGGTGTGTGGTCACCTGCTCTCCTCCTTCCCAAGCTTTCACCACAAGGTGAGGTCAAGGGCTGCAGCGGCCGTCTGATGCCAAGCGTCACCCCTAATTAACAGAACTTGGTTATAGTTATAACCTAACGTTCTGTTCCATTAGGGGCTCTGCTTGGCATCACACTGCACAAAGGGAGGCCAAGCGGAGCCGCTGGCTGACAAATACACCCCGCTGAAGGCCCCCCACAACCAACAGAACAGGGAGGGCCGAGCCCCCCCGACCCCCCCTAATGGAGGGCACCCTCCCTATTAGAGGTTTACCGAGAGGGCGACGGACCCGACCACGCGAAGAGGCACTCAAGCAACTCAACGCACAGGGTGAGCAGACCGTGGCTTGACCCCACGACTACACCCACGCACAACCCGCATGCCACCCGGGAACGAACGTAGGAAACAACCTCGTTACTGCCCCCAGAATCACGGGATCAAGGGCAAACCCAACCCCGTGGCAAGGCCGTAGCAGCGGAGCGCGAAGGAAGACCCAGACCCACCAAAAGGACTGGACTCCCTGTAATGGGGGCCCGGAGAAGTCCATGATGCCAGCATCAAGACCCCACCAGGTGGGCACCTAGTGACCCCGCCCCCCACATCGCCAGCGTATTCGGAAAAAGGCCCCTCAGCCGAGCGGGCCCTGTCCTCCCCAACAGTACACCGCCTGGAACACAGGCCCTGCAACAGGCAGACAGCATGGTCATAACACACAAGAGTTAACCAACGGAAGCAGGCAGTGCACCGGGAAAAAGACCAGGCAACAGGCTGTCAACCCAAGCCTGGAGACTGCGGACGAGGCAGGCGCCAGAAAGGACAGCTGAACACAGCCGCCCCGGCGGAAGGGGCGTATGCTGGCGTTGTCGCATAACCAAGCCTCCACAGAGAAGGCCGATACGATCGGCAGACGTCATGAACGTGCAGGGGCACCCTCAACCGGAGAACCGGGAGTTGACACTGCAGCAACACACCAGAGAACCAACCACCTAGGCATTACCCCATGCAATGGTTGGTCCCATAACCCCTCAGGAAAGAAACCCCAAAAACACACCTGCGGCACCGCCGCAGCCCGCGTTCTGGTTTCCAACAGGGCTATCCCGGGCCTACGGGTCAACGAAACATTACCCCGGACCGGGCCCGGTGATACGGAGAGCACAGGGTCCCCCGAGGAGGTTAAAACCACCCCAACAGGCCCCTCTGCGCCAAGCGCAAGAGAAGAGCGTAAAAAATGGAAGACCAGCCCCAGCACCCCGCACTCGGTATTCCCAGGAGGTCACCCAACCAAGTACCAACCAAGACCAACCCGCACAGCGGCCGAGATCCGACGAGATCGGGCGCGTACAGGTTGGCACGGCCGTAAGCCATTACGACAGTGCAGAATACAACGCACCCAACAAGGGTTCCATAACGCTCAACCCTGTGACACCCGGACCGACCTACCATTTTTTCCCCCTGAAAAAAACCCAAGTCCCTCAGGGTACCAGAACAGCAGATCTGCATCCCCAGCGGACAACGGGTGCAACTGATCTGGACCAGCGCGACCAGAACCAGTCCCGTGCCCTAATCACGCCGACCTGCCAACCCCAGGAGAAGGGGCAGATATGCGTGTTGATCCCAACATAAAAAGAAGGCGCCACCCAGACGTGTCGGTACGAACCGCGCCCGGTGGCCCACCCCTAGGGCATGAGACCCTTCCCCATATGTCCAGACCCATTCCGTCATCATCCCCTGACATGAACGGGAACCCATCGACAACCACACAGGGTGTCGGAAGAGGAAAAACCCCCATCCCAATTGCTTCATAAAAACGCTGTTTCAACCCCAAGCAATCAAGGCGCGCCAGTCAGCCAATGCCCCAAAAGCACATCCTGAGCTAGAACTATGTGTGCGTTTTGACATACCCACATCAACAATAGGCCGTTTAGACCACCATATTGAATCCCCAAGACGCCCAGGGGAACGACAAGAGGGGCGAGATGCAATCAACTCCATGAATGAATGAATGAAAAAGTTTACCCAACAGACTGCAGAAAGGGTACAACCCAGTACGGCAATACACACAATTGGTTAAGGGGAGGCAGACCTGAGAAAGACGTTAGTCTTGTTTCCATCAGGGACCCTCATTTCCAATCCATATAGACACATCCAACTCTTTATAAAAATAAAGAAAAAGCATCACCCGTATGACCCAACTGCACAGCTGGGAGTAAAAAACCTGTTTTCACATGATTTTAATCCAGTCACTCTTTTTAATCAGAGTGTAAGACCAGACCCCTCCCAGAAACACCTTCCCACATGAGTCCATAGTCATGAAAAAGATATGTCAACTGTGAGTCACGTGACCAATCGACTCAAGTTGACACATAAATCGGGCGCAGCAGAACTGTGAGCCCTATGCCCTAACCTCGACATCTTTAAGACACCAACTCATGGAAGGCGTCGCCATAGCAACACCGCTACAACGGGCGGGGAAACCTGCCGGCTCCTGTCATGTAATAGGAGTCGGTAGAATACCCCCCCCCCCCCCCCCCCCCGCCAAGCACTGGCTTGGCCCTGACTGGCTCAGCAGAAGAGATCAAAAATCCCCTAAACCAATCAAGTGGGAAAGGAGGGGTTTATTCGACACCCCCTCCCGAAAAAACACCCTTTATCCCTACACACAGAAAAACAACCGTAGCCATCTTGAAAAACCTCCGGTAGAAAGCAATGCATAGCAAAAGCTAATACAATGTCCGCTACCCACAAAAATGTGTAAAGGTTTTACAACAAAACACAAGTCGCCTGTGCGTGAATCCTATACCCGTTGACTATGTCATACATAGGAAAAAACGCTGATCGAGAGTAAACGGCTAGGCCGTGAAATGTGTGTGTACGAGTATTACTGCAACTAAACAACACAGCATTGTGAAACACATATACTTAGTTCAAGCAATGGAATAACACCAGTTTCTACCTGCATGTGGAGCATCAAGCTAATAGAACCTATTACCGAGTGTACGTTGCAGACCTTGCTTAACCTCGTAACACAACACGACTCATCCCACAACGTAAAAGGGCAGATTCATATATACACAACCCCACCATATGAATTGTTTGAAGAAACACACAGTTTGTTCGGCCAAAACACAGTCCCCCTCCATCGGGGAACTTTTTTATTAACTAATAAAGCGTGTCAAGGCACAAAATCATAGAGGGGCCGGGGAGGGTGTAGAGGAGAGGGGACACAGAGGGGAAAAAATCACTTTAACGGCGTCTGCCACCTTGCGCCGCTCGAGTCTTGCCACCCCGAGGAGCCCCGGAGGGACGGTAGGTTACAGTCTGCTGGACACGACGTTCCCTACCGTCTCCTCCGGTCGTGGATGGGCCGGCGGTGGCAGAAGCGCCGTTTCGTCCCCTGGCCCTCTTGGCAGGGCCAGCAGCGGCGGCGGAGGCAGTGGTAGCGGCGACGGAGACAGCTCAACGTCGCGGAAGCCTTCTGACTCCACCGGCAAGGACGGGAGGCGGAAAATGGGGTTGGAGAATGGACCTCTCCTCTGCCATCTCTCTGCATGTTGAGGACATCAACCGCAGGGCCTTCCCGAATAGGCCAGCGTCGGAGAGGGCGGCCGTCAGAAGAGGAGCTCTCTTCTTCTCTGGCACACGGGCCTGCTCCAGCCAAAGGTGACGCTGGCCCAGGGTGGCCAGGGCGCGCACTTTCCCCATGGCTATGGCCAGCACCTGGGAAAGGTGCAGGACAGCTCCCGCAGCCTGGGTGATCTGATCGCATTTCACCTCGTTCAGATCCGTGCCGCCCGTCATTATCCCCGATACAAATCTAGCCAGGTGGGCGATGTTAGACGCCGCAGCTAGCGATTGTGTACCAGCGATGAATGACTGGTCACCCCAATAAGCCAATCGCCTAGCCGATTTCCCCTGGAGGACCGGCTTGCATAGTGGTTCCCACACCATATCCGGACAGAGGAGCGCGGCCATCGGACTGTCAAGCCGAGGCACGCCCTCCCCCATACCTTTGACCAACCCCGACACCCGCGTAACTGGTACGTAGGCAGGAGTTAGTCCCATGATGTTGGACACCGCCTGACCCCGACGAACATAGGCCCCCATCGATGGGAAAAATGGGTAGACAACGTCCACCCCTCTCACTGGGGGACGCTGCCAGGGATGGCCTATGAGGTCATCAGGGACAGGTGCAGGCAATGGCAGCGGCAGCGGCACGCCGTTTGCGGCGGCGGCTACCGCCATGAGCTCGGGAAACAAGGCCCGCAGTTCCCCCTGCGAACCTTCCTCCACCGACCCCGCATCCCTCACATACAGCAGGCTGCGACTGGTCAAGGAGCCACAGTCTGATGTGGCCGACAGTAGGGCATCCTGCTGATGAGGCCAAGGTGGTTCCTCGACATCCTCGAACAGGGCGCCCCATGGAGCCATTTCCCCCCCCTCCGGGGTTTCCTGAGGAGGGATACTCTCCTCCACGGGGCCCTCATACAAAAACCCGTCCGCCTCGTCCATGAAGTCCTCAGTCTCCATTGGAAATCCAGAGCCGGACGCATCTTCGCTGGTCTCCAGCAGTTCCCCAAACCCAGGCCGTTCGCGCCTGCACGCCACCATCTTGCGACGTGAGCGGGCAGACGCGAAAAGTTTGCGTCGCAAATCCTCTGGCTCCAAGACAACCCCCCGTTCACCAACGGGCGATTCCCCAGAACCAGAGGAACCAGAGTCGAGATCAGGCCATCGCCGGAGCGACGGCACCGAACCCTCGGCTCTTCGGTGAGGCAAACTATCCACCGGCAGTCTCCCGGGCTGGGTCGGCAACCACGAGAGTGGCAACAGCCCAGCACCGAAGCGCACGACGGAGGCGGGAATGGAGAACCGCTGGTGAAGAGTAGGTCTAGCGGGTCTACTCTCCGCGGAATACATTATGACCCAACTTTTTCTTGTACAACAGATGTGAGAGAAGAAAAAATTAAGCACAATGTAAACCCGTCACAACTCTTTTCAACTAACAACACGTCAAGTGGGGTACTACCGAGGCACTTCCTTGTGGTGAAAGCGAGAAGGAGGAGAGCAGGTGACCACACACCTGCTTATGAAGGTAAGCTGATGATGGGTGTGGTCAGACTAATACTGGTATTAAAGGTACATTTGTGGAATTTATTCAGTGCGCGTGCACGTACGCGAGGGAGTGCAGTGTGATGCCAAGCAGAGCCCCTAATGGAACAGAACAGCCAGGCAATGAGCCAGGTAGTGAGGGACTCAGGAGAGATACAGTAGAGCGAAAGTCAATTAACGTTGATGTCAAGATGGACAGTGGAAGAAAGATAAAGGGTGGAGGAGAGAGGGATAAAACAAAGAAAAAGAAAGGAGATGCTGCTAAATCCGGCAACATTTATCAAATGTTTTCTTGCACCAAAGTCAAGGAACCAGCAGGTTAGTCAGTGATAAAAATATACATGTGGATGTTAGCTAGCTAACATTACCATGCAATGCATCATCTCCCCTGTCAAAAGCCCAATGTTAAATCTGCCAAGAAACAAATAAATAATTGAACCCTTGTATCTGAAAACTAAAGTGTTATACTCTTACCATATTAGGGGACTAAATTGAAAAACGCCATAAAAAGATTATATGTTGAAATAATTTCACACTTTCTTTCCCATAAATATTTTATTCAACTTCAGATTAAAAATGAAATACTCCCACTTTTCTGAAAGGAGTTGTTAAATCTGATATTACAAAAAACAATATGTGGTGGTTATGATTGGGGCTGAAGTTGAATAAACAATTTATGAAAGAGAAAGTCAAAATAATTCCAAGATAATTCAAAGATTACACACCTTTGCCACATATATTGGCTACAAACATAATCACTGCAAAGTTATCAAAAAAATAAGAATCTGATCAGACACAAGGGTTAAGTTGTTGTTCCCTTTCTAATTTCCTCAAAAACATCTAGTCAATGTGATCAATATTATTTGACAATTGATGCTTTTTGTTGGAAATTTCAGTCAGTGAGCTCATACTTTGAGCTCATTTTATAGTTAAAATGATTGAGACAACGCAATCTTCTGTCTTCGTTGTGCATGCATGCGTGTGCTCACCACACGCGATACATGTGTCACTATTCTGGCAGTGGCTACTGTTATTATAGTATTGTAATGAAAGGTCTGTTATTTAATGTTTGTGTAAAGGGCTATTTTAACTGTTGATGGGTAGTGCATCAGTAAAGTGAATACGGTATTGTGCTCTTGCTCTGTTTGAATAGGTGGAGAGAGTGGTTAACTGTATTATAATAGTAAATAGAAAAATATGTTGTGCTTTTGCTTTTTTCTTTTTGAAGGTGGAGAGAGTAGCATTGCAAGTGCAACAACAGTTTTATTTGAGGTTCATAACAGTACATTGTACTAAGCAATTGTTGGCTCATTAGTTTGTGATTCACATGCACTAAAATTCACCAGAATGCAGAAAATTAAGTCTTTGTAACAAAACATTTCCTGGTGGGGGACCCCCAGACCCCCCGCTTAAAAAGTGGCCTGATTGGGGATATATTTTGCGCTATATCTCCCGGTATGAATTATTTCCCCAGTCCGGCCCTGCGTCTGGTCAATGTTAGCATGGTGTTATTCACAGTCAATAATAATTTTTATATTATATTATTATTATTATTTTTTTTTTTTTTACTTGATTTTTTATTTTCATTTTTGGTTTACAAACATACAGGTAAAAAATACAAAATACACATACAAAATTTACAATACTATTAAACAGACAGAAACAATAAAGAAAAATTTATAATATCAAAAAGAAAACTGAAATAAAAGGGTGTGACATGGGTTCATTAGTCATTTCTATCTTTACATTTTTTATTTACATTTCAATTTATTTTCTTGTTTCCTTTTCATCCTTCTGTGATGTCGTTCCTCTTCTTCCTATATTCCTCCCACTTTTCCCATTTTGACTAAAATTTCTCCTCTTGCAGCCTCAGCATATGCGTGTTTCTCTCCATTTCCTGTATTCCCTCTATTATATCTGTCCATTGTTCCTTCGTCAGTGCTTCTACCCTGTACCACAGCTTAGTCAGTGCTTTCTTGGCTGCTACTAATAGTATCTTAATCAAATATTTGTCTTCTCCCTGAATGTCTTTCTGTGACAAGTTCCCTATAGTGTCTGGGGTATTTCATATCCTACTATTTCATTTATTATCTCTCCTATCTCTTCCCAATAGTTTCTTATTTCCTGACATCCCCAGAATATGTGTGTGTGGTTCGCTACTTCTTGTCCACATTTTCTCCAACATGGTTTCTGTGCTGGTGTGTAATTGCCCTGTATTTCTGGTGTTATAAAGAATCTAATAATGTTTTTCCACCCAAACTCCCTCCATATCCTTGATCCTGTGGTTGATTGTTGTATCTTACATGTGTTATACCATTCCTCCTCTATTATCTCTATTTCTAACTATTTTTCCCACTTTTCTTTTACATACAAGGTTGTAAATCCCTTACTGTCCATTATTGCCTGATATAGTGCTGATATAACCCTCCCCTTCCTTCCTTCATATGATTTGACCATTATCCTAATTACCCCATTCTGTTCTTTGTCTCTGTCTTGTTTTATTTCTTTGTTATAGTAATCTCTAATCTGTAAATATCTAAAGTGGTCTCTATTCTCTAGTCCGAATCTTTCTTTAAATTTTTGTAGAGTCTGCATCTCCCCTCCTTCTATCATTGTACATATTGCTGTTATCCCCCCCCCCCCCCCATCTTTTGAACCCATGGTCATCTATCCTTGGTTTGAATTTGTTGTCGTGTGTAAGAGCCAAAGCTATATATTTCGGTCGTTGTATTATATGAATGTTTAATATTGATTGGATTTAGATAAAGTCATTGAACCGTCGTATTTGTCATAATAGAGCCTGCTGGCACCTAGAACCTTCTAGAACGTTGGGGGTGATGTCATAGTAGGACTAGCTAGAGCGTAAAACATTCCGGACTTACCGTATGACATTCCTTCTCTCTTAAATCATTCTTTGGCATGGATAATGAGAACCACCAGTTGATCACAGAGGCAGTGCTGACATTTCTGCATGCTTCAGAGTTGTACCAGAGGATATAGCGTTAGTGTATGTATTAGTATTGGACAGGCAAGAGGAGCAGAGAAGAAGGAGAAAGTGTGAGTTGAAGAGGCCTAAAGATGGAACACCACTAGTGTAGTATAAGAAATGAGGAGGGAAGAAATACGCCAAGAAAGAAGAAGAAGAAGAAGAAGAAGAAGAAGAGATCATCAAAAGAAGTGCGGAGGGCAGTAATACGCCACGATGCGTCTACTCTGCCGGAAATTCAAAAGAAGAAGAAGAAGAAAGTTGGTTTACCAGAGGCCTAACTATGGCACACCACTAGCGTAGTATAAGAACTGAGGAGGGCAGTAATACGCCTACGGGAAATTCAAAAGAAGAAAGAAGAAGAAGAGCTCATCAAAAGAATTGCGGAGGGCAGTAATACGCCACGATACGTCTACACTGCTGGAAATTCTAAAGAAGAAGAAGAAGAAGAAGAAGAAGAAGAAGAAGAAGAAGAAGAAGAAGAAGAAGAAGAAGAAGAAGAAGAAGAAGAAGAAGAAGAAGAAGAAGAAGAAGAAAGAAGAAGAAGAAGAAGAAGAAGAAGAAGAAGAAGAAGAAGAAGAAGAAGAAGAAAAAGAAATAGCCTTTTTGCATCTTCGACCAGACTGGAGAGGACCGAACAGAGGACTGAAGCCAGTAGCCCACCAGCGGCTTTGCGGTTTCCACATTGCGAAGGAATTTTCATGTGTCGAGTCGGCGGTGATTTTGGAGACTGGGAAAATACCGTTTTCTTACCTTGTAGTAGTATTGACAGTAATATTTAGGAAAGTAGATTTAGTTAGGGAAAGTTATCCTTCCTTCCTTCCTTCCTTCCTTCCTTCCTTCCTTCCTTCCTTCCTTCCTTCCTTCCTTCCTTCCTTCCTTCCTTCCTTCCTTCCTTCCTTCCTTCCTTCCTTCCTTCCTTCGTATTGTTCCCTTTTCCTCTTGGAACATAGTTTTCTTACCGCTCGCCCAGCCCCCGCAGAGACGAAGACAAAGACTCTGATCGCTGGTCGGAGGTGACGGACAAACACAGAGACAGACTCATGGACCGACCGCCGCCAGACGAGCCCGTCGTTGGCGACATCTACAACGGCAAGATCAGCAGCATCATGCAGTTTGGCTGCTTCGTGCAGCTGGAGGGACTGAGGAAACGCTGGGAAGGACTGGTGCACATCTCAGAGCTACGCAAAGAGGGGCGAATCGCTAACGTAGCGGACGTCGTCAGCAAAGGCCAGAAAGTAAAGGTCAAGGTGCTGTCGTTCACCGGAACCAAAGCCAGCTTCAGCATGAAGGATGTGGAGCAGGAGACCGGGGAGGACCTGAACCCTATCCGGAGGAGGAACCTGAACCTCGGGATCGGGGACGAACCCCACGGAGCGCAAGAGGCTCGCCAAGATAACGGACCTGGAGAAGTGGGAGATGTCCTTCCGAAAGAAGAGTTACCTGAATTCGACGAGGAGACGGGCATCATGCCAAACATAGACGACGAAGAGGATCAAGACCTGGAGGTTGATCTGGTCGAGGAAGAGCTACCGTTCCTGAGAGGACAGACCAAATATACCATGAACATGAGCCCGGTCAAAATTGTCTAGAATCCAGATGGCTCCCTCTCCCAGGCAGCCATGATGCAGACTGCTCTGTCCAAGGAGAGACGAGAGCTGAAGCAGGCGCTGCGCGCAGAAGAGATGGACTCCATCCCTACGGGTCTCAACAAGCCTTGGATCGACCCCATGCCTGACTATGAAGGGAGGCAGATTGCTGCCAACATGAGAGGCATCGGAGCGATGCCTGAAAATCTCCCAGAGTGGAAACGATATGCCTTCGGGGGAAACACGGTCTCCTACGGCAAGAAGACCGTGCTCTCTATCCTGGAGCAGAGAGAGAGCCTGCCCATCTACAAGCTCAAGGAGCAACTCATTCAGGCTGTCCATGACAACCAGATTCTGATTGTAGTGGGAGAGACCGGCTCCGGGAAGACCACCCAGATCACCCAGTACCTGGCTGAGGCGGGCTACACCGCCCGGGGGAAGATCGGCTGCACTCAGCCCCGTCGTATGGCCGCCATGTCTGTAGCCAAGAGGGTCTCTGAGGAGTATGGTTGCTGTCTGGGCCAAGAGGTAGGCTACACCATCCGCTTTGAGGACTGCACGAGCATCGAGACAGTCATCAAGTACATGACGCATGGCATGCTGCAGAGGGAATGTCTCCTGGATCCGGACATGAGCCAGTACACCATCATCATGCTGGACGAGGCCCACGAGAGAACCATCCACACCGACGTGCTGTTTGGACTGCTCAAAAAGACGATACTGAAACGCAAGGAGTTGAAGCTGATCGTGTCTTCTGCCACGCTGGATGCCGTCAAGTTCTCTCAGTATTTCTTTGAGGCCCCCATCTTCACAATCCCAGGGAGAACCTTCCCAGTGGAGGTTCTCTACTGCAAGGAACCCGAGACGGATTACCTGGACGCCAGTCTCATCACCGTCATGCAGATCCACCTGACTAAGCCTCCAGGTGACGTCCTGGTGTTTCTGACTGGTCAGGAGGAGATCGACACAGCCTGTGAGATCCTGTATGAGCGGATGAAGTCTCTGGGGCCCGACGTGTCTGAACTAATCATCCTGCCCGTCTACTCTGCCCTGCCCAGTGAGATGCAGACGAGGATCTTTGACCCTGCCCCCCCAGGCAGCAGAAAGGTTATCATCGCCACCAATATCGCTGAAACCTCACTGACTATTGATGGGATCTATTATGTGGTGGACCCTGGCTTTGTCAAGCAGATAGTATACAACTCCAAGACCGGCATTGACCAGCTGGTGGTGACCCCTATATCACAGGCCCAAGCCAAACAAAGGTCAGGCAGAGCTGGTAGAACAGGTCCTGGGAAGTGTTACAGGCTCTACACTGAGAGGGCCTACAGAGATGAGATGCTGACCACCAACGTTCCTGAGATCCAGAGGACTAACTTGGCCAGCACTGTGCTGTCTCTCAAGGCCATGGGGATTAATGACCTTCTAGCATTTGACTTCATGGATTCACCCCCCATGGAGACCCTGATTATAGCCATGGAGCAGTTGTACACTCTGGGAGCTCTGGACAATGAAGGCCTGCTCACACGCCTGGGGCGAAGGATGGCTGAGTTCCCTCTGGAGCCCATGTTGTGTAAGATGTTGATCATGTCCGTCCACCTGAGCTGTAGTGAAGAGATGCTCACCATCATCTCCATGCTGTCTGTGCAGAACATCTTCTATAGACCCAAGGACAAACAGGCGCACGCCGACCAGAAGAAAGCCAAGTTCTTCCAGCTGGAGGGAGACCACCTGACCCTGCTGGCTGTCTATAACTCCTGGAAGAACAACAAGTTTGCCAACCCCTGGTGTTTTGAGAACTTCATTCAGGCTCGCTCCCTCAAGAGAGCTCAGGACATCTGAAAACAGATGATGAGCATCATGGACAGACACAAGTTGGACGTGGTGTCGTGTGGTAAAGCTACGGTGAGGGTACAGAAAGCCGTCTGTAGCGGCTACTTCAGAAATGCCGCCAGGAAACATCCCCAGGAAGGCTACCGCACCCTGATCGACCAGCAGGTGGTGTACCTCCACCCCTCCAGCACCCTCTTCAACCACCAGCCAGAATGGCTTGTGTACCACGAGCTGGTCCTGACCACTAAGGAGTACATGCGAGAGGTGACCACCATCGACCCCCGCTGGCTGGTGGAGCTCGCACCGGCCTTCTACAGAGTGGCGGACCCCACGCGCCTCAGTCGGCAGAAATAACAGAAACTGGAATCTCTCTACAACCGCTACGAGGAGCCCAATGCATGGAGGATCTCTCGCGCTTTCAGAAGGCGTTGAAGTGAGCTCTTGAAGTTACACAATCATATCTTTATATGGACATACTGTACAGTAGTTTGGGCCCGCTGGCTGAAAAACAAAGACACTTTCCCCTTTGTGCTCCAAATGTTGTTTAGTTTCATTATTGTATTTATTTTTATTTTATTTTAGAGCAGCCCTTCCGAAACTCGCTATTAATCTCACAAATTAAATCTGCACTCATTGTCCTTGTCTGTGAGATAAAATCTCATGAACAAATTATATATTAGATTTGTCATTTTAATACGGATGGGAAAAGAGCTTCAGTTGCTCGGAAGAGTGGTCACTTGTAGTAGTATTGACAGGAATATTTAGGAAAGTAGATTTAAGACCACTTCTCGCTTCCTCGCGAGAAGAGGACAGGTGAAAATCCTCCGTTCAGACAACGGGACCAACTTCGTGGGAGCGGAGAGCGAGCTAGGAAGAGCTATGAAACAATGGAACAACTCCCAGATCGAGACCATGCTACAACAGAGGGGAATTCAATGGATGTTCAACCCTCCTACAGGTTCTCACCATGGCGGAGTCTGGGAGCGGATGATCAGGTCGGTCAGGACGATCCTCAGCACCACTTTAAGGCAGCAGACGCTGGATGACGAGGGCCTACACACCGTTTTGTGTGAGGCCGAAGCCATCATTAACAGTCGACCGATAACCAAGGCTTCTAGTGATCCGGACGACCTGGAAGCGCTTACCCCCAACCACCTCTTGCTACTCCAGTCGACTCGGCCCCCCGTAACACCTGGGTACTGGCCAGGGTCATCGAGGTGGTTCCTGACCAGCACAGGCTTGTGCGTCGGGTTCGTGTCAAGACAAAGACGACCATTTTAGATAGACCTATCACCAAGGTCTGTCTTCTCCAAGAGGCTGCATGAGGCGGTGGTAAAGACCGTCCTCCTCCGGTGTGCCACGTACTAGTGACCTCTGGCACCAGGTATTGGTAATCCCGCAGCAGAGACACTTCTTAGTTGAAATAGGGTTTGGGTTTGGCTCCTTGGGTTTTTTGTAGTTGGTAATTGTTTCTAGATTAGAAGGACAATTAGGGGTCGGTGTAAGAGCCAAAGCTATATATTTTGGTTGTATTATATGAATGTTTAATATTGATTGGATTTAGATAAAGTCATTGAACCGTCGTATTTATCATAATAGAGCCTTCTGGCACCTAGAACCTTCTAGAACGTTGAGGGTGATGTCATAGTAGCACATGCTACAATCGAGCATTCCTTCAGAAAGAGCCTTTGTGCATCTTCGACCAGACTGGAGAGGACCGAACAGAGGACTGAAGCCAGTAGCCCACCAGCGGCTTTGCGGTTTCCACATTGCGAAGGAATTTTCATGTGTCGAGTCGGCGGTGATTTTGGAGACTGGGAAAATAAAGTTTTCTTACCTTGTAGTAGTATTGACATGAATATTTAGGAAAGTAGATTTAGGACCACTTCTGTAAAGAGAGACTTTGCAAATAAACCATTTGGATAACTTTACTTTACACTGTGGACATTGCTTTTCTTTATCAACAAGCGTACTACTCACAAGTAAGTAATTTGACCAGTGGAATGGATCCCCGGCCGTCACATCATGTGTTATCCATCTCAGTATCTTGGATTCTTTTTCTAGTTTGTATTTCTTTACTATTGTGTTCCATATGCTTATAGTGAATTTTGTAATTGGGTCCAGTAGTTGTTCCTGTCTTCTGAACAGCTCCCTATCGCCTATTAGTGCCTGCACTTCGAATCCCTCTCTTTTGGTTTCTATATCTTTCCATTTGGCTTCATAATTCACATTGCACCAGCATAGGGTGACCAAATCCATATGATCCAAATGCAGGACAGCGTGTCGATTTTGCGGGACATTTGTTGAAATTGCGGGACAGTAATGAATATGTATACAATAATCATGTTTACATAATGTATTCATTTTGATCAAAATATAAGCATTTAATGTATTAAAAACACAATAGTGTTGTGTCTTAATTGCTTATTATACTCATGATCACTGTATAGAAGAATACCATGCAATCCAACATGCTGTTAAATTACCTACCGACTCCTAGAAGTTATATGGCTATAGAGTTAAGATACATGTACCCTGTGATCTCTCTTGTAATGTGATACTGAAGTGCATACATGTATTACATTGTCTACAAATTACAATGGTAGTGGCTTCCTTGATTCTAAACCTGTGCAGAACACTACAAACATTTCATTTTTCATTCAATGATAATCTGACAAAATTGTACAATTATTAAAATGATAATACTTTTAATATTTTTTTTTATCATATACATTTCATTTTTTTAAACTTTAATTAACAGGTTAAATATAAATAGTTATACAGGATGACTATATAATAACATGAGCATTAGTAGGCCTGTGTTATGGCCTCTAGAGTGTTATCCTCTAAGTGAAATTGTGAGGGTAGGGGGGTAGCGGAGCCCAATCGCAAACAACAGGAGGAGAGAGAATGGAGTGGTTTAGGTTTCTTTAATTGTATCTTCCCCAAACAGACAGTGTAACATCAGGAATGTGCAACAGACATGGGTTAGAATTGTTCTTGGGGGAGAATGGGGACAGGTGCACTCCCAGTGCAGCTGTAGGCAGAGGACACTGGTCTTGTGTCGAGAGAGAGAATGGGAACAGGTGCACTCCCAGTGCAGCCGTAGGCAGAGGACACCGGTCTTGTGTCGAGAGAGACTGAGAGCAGGGGTACTCCTTGTGCGGCACGAGACGTCCCGGCAGGAAGGGTGCTGGAGCGGGAGTCCTGGGCACAAGCGAGACAAGATTAGGAGAGGAATAATCACAGAGCAGGTCTAGCAGTCTTCAGGTAGAGTCGTCGTACCTAGGTAGGCAGTTTAACACTGCGACGAGGAACGACAGGATCTGCCAGATGATATAGGGACCGCCTGATGATGTAATCGCTCACAGCCGCGCTGATTGAAGTCCCTCTGGCAGCGTGGGAACGCTTCAGCAGGAAGCTGCCCGTATATGGGCCTGGCAGGATGAGGGCAGAGGAAGGCACGAGCCCTGATCGTGACAGGACCCCCCCTCTACGGGCGCCTCCTGGCGGCCCTCCAGGCCTGTCCGGATTGTCCCGATAGAAGTCCCGGATGAGGTCAGGATCCAGGATCATCCCGCGGGAGACCCAGCTGCGCTCCTCTGGGCCGTAGCCCTCCCAGTCCACGAGGTACTGAAACTGGAGGAGACAGGGGACCGGAGACCACCGGCTTCAACTGTGAGACATGGAAGGAGGGGTGAATGCGCATGATGGAGGGGAGCTGGAGTTTGACGACTGAGGGGTTGATAATGGACAAGATCTTATAGGGACCAACAAAACGGGGGGTGAGTTTGCGGGACAAAGACTTGAGTGGCAGGTCTCGGGACGAGAGCCAAACCATCTGACCTGGTTGGTAGTCGGGAGCCGGGGTCCGGTGGCGGTCGGCGAAGCGACGGTTCTGCTCAGCAGAGCGGTTGTATATATTCTAATGAAATAACACAAACTGCTTATGATCCGGACTATCCCATAGCATCTATGGATGAAAGGGGGGCGGCGGGGAACGTCGATTAGTATTATTGATTACCAATACAGTGTCCGTGTAAGTAGCCACATTCACTGATCGAATGCTTGCGTCTCACAACAATGTCTGATCCGGCTGTAATTTAGGTGAATAAGGTCTTACCGTCAGCCCGTGGGATACCCTACAGCATTTCCCCGTTATCGATTGGCATCTGGTAGATCGATATGTCCATTGGTTGATGATAAATCCCCTTATTCCATGGTGAGATCTGCGATTCGAAACGTGATACGCGGTGCATGATGTTCGTTTGGGATCAGAGTAATATGCTACTCGTTGGAGGGTAAAAAAAAAATTGCATTCGCCCACAATGATACTAGAGTGGAGCGATGGCGCCCCTAAGAGGATCTGGCCGGTATAATAATAATAATTTATAATAATTATAATAATATAATTTATAATAATAATTTAGGACCTGCTCCGAGGTCATCAATTGGCACACATGCGATGCATGCATGCAATTCGTATCTGCGATTAACCCATCCCGTCGTCCTTCCCCCCCAAGGGCAGCCGGGAGCAGACAGGCGTCAACGTGAGCCGCGCCAGGGGACCAATCCAAGTGCTCCTGTCCGTCTTCGTCAAGGACGCCACAGCGTTAGCGATCTTGTTGTTGTGCATGTTTTTCCATTGGGTTTATCTTATCGGGGGGGAAACCCTTGCGAGCACGGGGAGAACATGCAAACTCCACACAGAAAGGCCTGGGAGATACCCCACCTGGGTAACTGGCATCATGGAAACCTGGTCCCCAAGCGGGAATCGAACCCTGGACCTTCTTGCTGTGAGGCGACAGTGTTAACCACTACACCACCGTGCCGCTATTGCATGTTGCCGAGGGTAGATCTGCAGAGTCGATCGGGGAGTCGATCGGGGATCTTGATCCGGTTATTAATATGGAATAAAACAATAACAACTTGCCACGGCTATATACGTGCCTCTGGTCCACAACGCATGGATTCGAAACACTTATTTATACGTGGCCGGTCCCAATAGTGTTAATGAGAGGACAAAAACAATAATGATTAACCCTTTGATCGCCGGGGTTAAATTCATAATTTACCATCCCTCGCCAGCCCTATTTAACATGGAGAAGTTCCCCTTCTTTGCAGGGCTATAACTTTTTAAATTGTATTGCTAAATTGACATTACCATGGCCCATTCAAAGTCCTATATCTATTGTTCAGGGTGTAGCAACGTTATACTTTTTCATTCACATATTCATACTAAAATACGGTCTTTCTCCAGAACGTGATTTATAGCCCTAAATGCATTATATTGATGATTGTATACAGTTTGATAGCAATCGGCGCGAGATAAAAAATTTCAAATGGACGTACTTCTAGAAGTTACTACGTATGATCTGATGTTGACCGGATGGGCGGGGGGTCGTTTATAATTCCATGGGCAACGTTATATCATTCATCTAGTGTGGGTGATATGATCATTGGAGCAGTTAGTATAGAAGACATTACAAAATAACGCTGAAACTCACCGTAGCTTCCTCTCGCCGTTGGGAGATGAGCGTGGAACAGAATTTTTTCTATTATGGGATATAGAAATACCCGATCCATTTCCAGGTTGTATAATAGTATATACGTCCACATCATGTTGTTTATCGAGTTATTGGCAACGGATCGATATCCATTGTGTCGAGCTCGAGTCCCGGGACCTATAGCGAGTGATCGGACCAAATTGAAATGAGCACCAGCTTCCACTTCCCTGTTTTTTCCCTGGGCGATCTGCCGATCGGCCACCAGATGGCGCTCTTGAACCGTTAGAGAGTTGACAGGGGCTCACCAGTACATATAATGTCTCCGGGGGAGAAATATGATTTCGATCACAGATTTTTGAAATATTGATATCAAAGACGCTGTCCAGCGTCATCGGCAGAATAAGCATGGCGGGGAATGACGTGACGTCAACGGCGATTAAAGGGTTAATAATAATAATAATAATAATAATAATAATAATAATAATAATAATAATAATAATAATAATAATAATAATAATAATAATAATAATTGTTTATTGAAATGCCGGCCACTTATTGAAATGCGGGAAATTTTTCTTCTGTTGCGGCATGCGGGACAGAGGGCTGAAATGCGGGACTGTCCCGCACAAATCGGGACGTTTGGCCACCCTACACCAGCATGCTACTGTCCTAAGCTGTGCTGCATAGTAATAGCCTTCTAAACTGGGTACTGCCATTCCTCCTTTCTCCTTTGGTAGTTGTAGAGTCATATCTGATCCTTGGTCTTTTCCCCCCCCAAATGAATCTTGATATCTGTCCATCCCAGTGTTTCTCAACTGGTGGGTCGCGGGGCCATTTTGAGTGGGTCGCGGATGTGTGTATAAAAAAAAGAAAGAAAAATAATTATTTTATTTATTTATTTTTTATATTTTTTTTTTTTTTTTGTATTTTTTTTGTATTATTTTTTAAACAAACACATAAACAAACATGACAACACACGATAAGATATACAAGCATTAATTGTCAGAGCACATCCAATGAGATCACATTTGAGTTAATTGTCTTATATAAGATATACCCCTAATACCTGTTATCTAAAAAACCTACACACATATGCTCCAGCTCGAACCCCCCCCTCCCGGACCCCACCTTGAGAAGTACCTCCACTATCCCTCGCACCTAACCAGACACTACCATTATAAGCTAGCTTTTATTCTCTCCACCACTTCTAATTTTGTTGTTCGAGCGTCACCTTTAGAATTTCTTGTATTTCTGTATTCCATTCCTCCGTTTCAGCTGTCCTTCCTTCTAGCATCCTTATATCTTTCTCTTGTTCCTGTAGTTTTCCATCAATTGTCTCAAGTCTCTTATTTATTTCTTCTCTGAGCTCGTCCTGACCCTTCTTCTGAATCTGTCGATGTCGCTCTGAATGCTCTGCGTGTTAGCTTGGTTAGCTATTGCGCTAGCTTGTTGGTTAGCTATTGCGCTAGCTTGTATGCTAGTCTGTATGCTATAGCTTGTAGCTCTGCTACCCAGGTGGGCATCTCTGGTCTGTCGCCCTGCGTCATGCTAGCTTGAATGACCTCTTGCGCCACCTCCTCGTGTCAATAACTTTCCTCCGGTGTTTGTACTTCTTCTGGGGTCCCTTTTTTTATTTTGTTTTCTTTTTTTAGCATTTCTACAGCTTTATTGGTCACGCAGGACCGACAGAGGAGAGGGCGAACGGGAGGAGAGCTGGGGAGGACATGCGACAAATAACGACGGGAGCTGGGATCGAACCCGGGTCGGCCGCGTAGGTGCGCAAGGCACTATGGTATGCGCCACGAGCTCTTTTCTATGGTCGCTTACCCGAACATCTCAAACCGAAAGTCTATCTTTTTTTGTAATCAAATTATTTGATTTTCTTTCTTTTCTTTCACGTGGAACATAAAACATGACAAAACACAATACAGTAATAATAATAGTAAACAGGACTTCACAGGACAATAATAGTAATAACAATAACAATAATGACAATAGAATAACAAAAATAATAAATACAGAACATAAAAATCTAAATCTAATTATATTATCACAGACACCACAAAAGACATTTCCTTCCCTTTATTCATTTGCTTAGATTTTATGTACACTTGATCTCAAGAAGGTGAGAAAATGTTTCATGTCTGGTCAATGTTAGCATCATGGTGTTATTCACAGTCAATAACATTTTTTATATTATCTTTTTTTTTATCAAATTATTTAGATTTTATATTTCCTCCCCCCCCCAAACCCCCCCACCCCAGGACCCCCGGACCCCCCAGAACCAACACCCTGACCCCTCTCCGCTGCTAGATAGTGGCTTTAACTTTCTTGGCCGCTATAAGACCCACAGCTCAATGCTGGCTTGTCCAACCCCAATCAGAGATTTCCATATAAATGACATCCAGTAGTGTCAGAGACCAATTAATCATTGTGAGTTTCTCAGGTTGTAAAAGAAAATGTATATTCTCAAAGTCAAAAGTCAAAGTCATGTTTATTGTAATTTTTCCATGGGACATGGAAGCACAAAATACAGTACTCAGGTCTCGGTTATAGCCATTAAATACTAAATAACTAGAATAAATACTAAAATAAATACTGATCCTCATGATAGGACTAATCATTCAATAAAAAACTAATTAATTCAATAGAAAACGAATCCATTCAATAAAAACCTAGTCTAATTCAATAAAACTGATTTAGTTCAATAAAATGAATTTGATTAACTGATTTAAAGAGAGAATAGGTGCCATAGTGCTACAGTGCAGTGTGCAGAGACATGGCTGTGATGAACAGTTCAGCAGTCTCACAGCATCAGAGGCACGGCAGTGATGAGCTGTGATGAACAGTTCAGCAGTCTCACAGCATCCAGGAAGAAGCTATTCTTCAGCCTGGTGGTTATTGCCCGGATGCTGCGCAGCCTCCTGCCTGAAGGGAGGGGGGTAAACAGTCCGTGTGCAGGGTGGGTGGGGTCACGCATGATGCGGATTGCTCTGTCCGTGCATCGGTTGGTGTAAATGTCAGAGATGTCTGGTAAGCTGCATCCGATGGTCCTCTGTGCAGACCTCACCACCCTCTGTAGGTTCATTACATTTGACTGAAGCCTATATATAACACCCAATATTTCTGACACTATGAATACATTCCCTGAGGTCCCTATAGATACCAAGAACATGCAAATGGACCTTGTAGAAGTGGAGCAATCTTCTATTTACTTGGGTATGTATTTCTTTAGGCGAATTTTCAGAAAATATGCTAGGGCTTGATAGGGTCCCCCAAGCTGTTTATTTTTATTTTTTTATCATAAATCGATCAATACAGACCATATTAATTAATGTTGTGTTTCTTTTTCAAATGTAGCCAAGAGTAAAGCAGTCAAAGTGTATATTTTCAGTACTACGTTTGTTTACCGATGTTTTTAAGATTTATAGAAAATAAGAATTTATCGGGAAAATGTGAATTCTATCTCTCTTTTATCGGAAAACCACGAGGAAATCCAAATTTAGCACTGCCATTGAAAAGAGGAGCTTTTCCCCTATCCATAGATGTATGATTGGTCAAGTTCAAGGTCAAATATGAATTTATAATTAAAATGGATTATAATGTATTACTGTATCTACAAATCCTTCTGTTTAATCATCTTCCCTTTATTCATTTGCTTGGATTTTTGGTACACTTGATCTCAATAAGGTGGTGAATGAGCTCAGTGAGCGAGCTTGGTGGTTGCACAATTGTAACATGGTGTTATTCACCGGCAAAGATGCAAAAAAAATCATAATTTATATTCTCCTTTGTTTCATCACAATTTACTCAAGCCTATAGTAACAGACACAATATTTCGGACACTGGGAATACATACCCCCAGGTCCCCAGATGTTCCTAGATACATGAATACATAAGATACATAAGAACATGCAAATTGACCTTGTAGAAGTGGAGCAATCTTCCATTTACTTTGGCATGTACCTTTAGGCGAGATTTCTGAAAATAGGGCTACAGCTTAACAGGTTAAGATGTTAATATACATAGTCAGAAAGACCAACTAACTTTTCTAGATGATTTATTAGGATATCATCGTCAATCGTGTTGAACACTGCAGGTGTAGTAGGAAAATTATTTAGACTTTATTTGCATCTTGAATCTGAGTTCTGAATTCTGAAGTCTGAGGTCGCTAATTATTTTAGTTTCAGTGCTGTGGTATGTTCTGAAGCATGATTGAAATTCCTCCATGATGTTGTTTTCTTTAAGAAAGGAGTTTATTTGGATTGTATCTTGCTGATGAATAGAAGGTATAGTTGGTTAGTACATTACCTTCTTGTTTGGATTTCTTTAGTAAGGGTTTTACGATGGCTGTTTTGAATGCATCTGGGAAAATGCCTGTCAAGCGATTTATAATCTTTAGGACATGATTTGAAATACGTTTGAATATCCACTTAAAAATGCTGTAGGTGTGGGGTCAATACAGGAAGTGGAGGAGTTACATTCCATGATGTTTTATAGAGCTCAGTTGATGTAATACAAGTGAATTCTCCCAAGGTTACCCTTTTGCAGGGTTTACAGATGGTATCTGTATTTGCATCAGGGGTAATACTAGCTGATGTTATTTTGTTATTGAAGAATAATGAGAGTTCTTCACATTTTGAAGCAGAGGACTGCGGAGGGGTGGGGGCAGTGTTGAGTAGCTGGTCAATGGCAGAAAATAATATATAATATATTGGAGTTTCCAGCATTTTCTGTGATAATCTTAGAAAAGTAGTCCTTATTTATTTGAGTAGAAACACTAGTACATGCAAGGAAATGTCACATTATAAAACTCGCAACTAGTAATATTAGGCTCTCTTAATATTTGTTTGAAAATGTTGGTGATGTTGTGCAGATGCTTTTCATTCAGGGATGGCTGTGAACAGTTAAAGGACCACGCCAACATTTTGGGAAATTAGCTCACCGTCTTCTCCAGAGAGAGACAAGAAGATAGATACCAGTTTCCTCTCTGTGCGTTCAGTAGAAAGCTATCCGGCTGCACGTTAGCCTAGCTTAGCACAATGAATGGAAGCGGACAGTGCCGGTTAGCCTTCGGGAGAGGTGTTAGTTGGACAATGCCTAGGCTAACTGGCACTGTCCACTTCCATTCATTGTGCGAAGCTAGGCTAACATGCAGCCAGATAGCTTTCTACTGAACGCAGAGAGGAAACTGGTATCTATCTTCTTGTCCCAAAATGTTGGCGTGTTCCTTTAATGACAAACAAGTAGAAAGAGCTTTCAGCTTGTATTCCTAGAGCACTTAACGCCACCCGTTTTCAGAATTCACATGTTGTTCCTGTGCCCTGTGACAGTTCAGTCAGTGTTTGTGAACAGGCACCACTCTCTCCTAAAGCTAGAAATCAGAGAGAAAACCCTCCAATCAGTGATGTCAGCAGGATGTGAAGTCTGGGGCTGCTCCATAGACAATGAATGGGGCTCTGACTTTATGGAGCCATAACATGTTTGTGAGCTCTTACACCCAAATTAGCTTTATATTCTAGCATTGCTAGAATGTGTGAACTAGAATTAAAACCTCCTTTGGATTTATGAGCTCACAAACATGTTATGTCCTCATAAAGTCAGAGATCCAATCATTGTCTATGGAGCATTCAAACAGTGAAGAATAGCCGCAGACTCATTGCTCCTTGACAATTACACCAACGCTTCAGTAATCAGCCTTCATCAAGATATTTAATACACCAACGTTTCAGTAATCAGCCTTCATCAAGATGTTTAATACACCAACGTTTCAGTAATCAGCCTTCATCAAAATGTTTAATACACCAACGTTTCAGTAATCAGCCTTCATCAAGTTGTTTATTACACCAACGTTTCAGTAATCAGCCTTCATCAAAATGTTTAATACACCAACGTTTCAGTAATCAGCCTTCATCAAGATGTTTAATACACCAACGTTTCAGTATTCAGCCTTCATCAAGATGTTTTATACACCAATGTTTCAGTAATCAGCTTTCATCAAGATGTTTTATACACCAACGTTTCAGTAATCAGCCTTCATCGAGATGTTTAATACACCAACGTTTCAGTAATCAGCCTTCATCGAGATGTTTTATACACCAACGTTTCAGTAATCAGCCTTCATCAAAATGTTTAATACACCAATATTTCAGTAATCAGCCTTCATCAAGATTTCTAATACACCAACACTTCATCGATTCATACTAAATTTAATTGAGCCAATTGGCATCAATTCATACTGAATTGAGTCATCAGCTCTTCTCCTGGCTGGTCTGTGCACATGGTGATTGTTATAATGACAATTCCTCCCATGCTAGACTATGGTGACACTATCTACCCATCTGCTTGCAAAACTACTCTGCAGAAGCTTGTTCCCTATCACTCTGCCATCCATTTCCCTACAAATGCCCCTTTCAGAACTCACCACTGCACTTTATATTCCTCTATAAACTGGCCACACCCGTCATGAAATATACTGGCTTATGTTAATCTAAAAAACTCTCCTTGGTCTGTCACCCCCCTACCTGTGTAGTTTGTTGAAAATTGCACCTGCTGTCTACAACACCCATTCTACAAATCTCATCCTGCTGAAAATCCCCGAAACACACTCTGTAATTGGTCAATCATCATTTCAGTCGGCCATGCCCACAGGCTGGACCAATTTACAAAAAAACGGTTTAAAACTGGACAATTTCATCTCCAAATCAGCTTTCAAGGAAACTATCATGGACATTTATACTGACACTAGCAACTGCTCCTAAACTAGCTCCTGTATCTGCCTGCCTGCTGTGGCTGCTGTTTTGTTTAGCTCTGTTTGTCTTACAAATCAGATCGAATCAAATTTATTTGTAAGGCAACACACGTTAATGTCCCCATGGGCCGGACACGTCTTCTTTAAACAAGTCAAGAAGAAACATCACAATAAATCAAGAACAAAGCAAAAACACCATGAAATCCAAAACATTTTAAATAAATGAATGCAACACTCCCAGACTTCCATGCAAAGGTAAGGAAAAACTAAAACCTAGCAATAGGAAAAATGCACCACAGGCAATGTGGAGGAGAGAAACCTTAGAAGGGCCATTCAAGGGGGATCTCCCTTCTTAGATGTCGGTGATAGTAGTGTTGCAATAAAACAGGCAAAACAGTTGGTAAGCATGCACACATACGGGTAATGAAACACAAATAAGTGCATGCAATAGCAACTGAACATTTTGAGAGATTGAAAACAGAGCTGATGGGACTTCCGGTTTGAGATGTCCGGGTAGTTAGCACAATAGCTAGCCAAGCTAACACGCAGAACATCCAGAACAATATTGACAGACTCCGAGAAGAATTAAAGAAGGGTCAGGATGAGCTCAGAGAAGAAATAAATAAGAGACTCGAGACAATTGATGGAAAACTACAGAAACAAGAGAAAGACATAAAGATGTTAGAAGAAAGGACGGCTGAGATGGAGGAATGGAATACAGAAATACAAGGAATTTTGATGGCGACGCTCGTACAACAAAACATGATGAGAGAAAAGCTAACGGACTTGGAGGGGAGGTCAAGGAGAAATAATATACGAATATGGGGACTGAGAGAAGGGATAGAAGGAGACTCGATGACCAAATATGTAGACAACCTAATTCGAAAAGAATTAGAAATGTCAGACCTCACCAAGATAGAGATTCAAAGGGCGCACAGGGCCCAGGCGCCGAAGCCACAGATAAACAGACCACCGAGAGCAGTTATAGTTAATTTCTTGAAATTCGAAGTCAAAGAAAACATTCTCAGAGCAGCCTGGCAGACAAAGATGGAGGTGGAGGGGCAGAGGATAACCTTCGACCATGACTATTCAACAGAGGTGGCTGTAAAACGTCGGAGCTATGTTGAGATAAAAAATACTTTGAAAGAGAAAGGAATCAGATTTCAATCACCAATGACCATGCTGAAGGTCCATTGGAAAGAAGGCATCAAGGTGTATAACGACGTGCGGGAAGCGACGAGGGACATGAACCGGAGAGGATGGAGGGTACCGGGAGGAGAAGGAGAGAGACCGACGCTGATGCAGAGGTTGGAGAAGGCGCGCAAATCGACCAGGGTCGAGGGACGAGGACGAGGAGAGGAAGACGAGAAGGTGAAGGAGATCTGAACCGATTCAAAGTAGATCAACTGAGAAGAACGACGAAAAAACACGGGGAAGGGGAGCAGAGAGGAGACAAGAGGGGACACGGTGATCCAAGGAAGGATAAGTACAATACACATGGGACTGGTATACATGTGACACACACAATACAAGTAAATGTAAACATGAAAATGACTTATGCAATGAGAAGATGGTAAAGTACATGCAAGATAACTATACCAAAAGTTGTAAAAAAGGACATGGAGATTCAAGAGATATATTGGGACGGACATGAAAGAACCATAGGATTACACGTGACACATAATACAAATAGACGGTGTAGTACCCTTTTAAAGGTAAAATGTTCTATGTACCTGCGTTGGTATTAACCCAACTGTACCCTTCTTGGTAGAAATGGATGTCCAGACATACGCTCCTGTTTTCTCTTGCAAGTTTATTAACCAAAGCACACAGTAACTGCTTCTTAATAACTCTTGCTGTTGCTCAAAAACACTGAATGGTTACAATAATTCAAGGTTTGCATTGGATCTCCAAACTACTTTAACAAGAATGTTCAATGGTATTGTCAACACCGTCGTCCGTGATCTCATTCTCTGTATAGCGGTGTGGATATGTAGAGTGGTCGAGGCTGTGTTCAATCTTCTCCTGCATTCTCAATGATCTCCCTTCCCCCAGTCCTGGGGCCCCAGTTATAGAAGGCCAGATTCCAGGGTGATGACATCATAACCAGTGACCTCATCTCAGGTTTTCCTCCAATCCACAACAGTGTCGGTTTGATTTAGAAAAAGTAGGCGTGGCTTCCCTAACTGCCAGGCTACAGACAGTTCACAGTTTATAATTCATTTTAAGACTAAACCATTGTTATTATTACATTTATAACACATAATATATGAATTTCCAGCTTCCTCTTTCAAGGACACACATTTCAATATAAAGCATTCACAGTTTCATCCCAGAATAAATCACAAAGCTCACATTCACTGAAGTTATTATCAGTTCAATATATATATATGGCATTTCATATTATTTTAACTTATTCAACTGGTTTACCTAAAATCAGTAAAGTCTTAAACCATGCTTTTCTAACTAATCACCTTAAATGATATTAATTCAATCAGTTATATTGATAGACAACTAAATTATTTATAAACAATAGATTAGCCCTTTAGTAAATTCACTCTTAATCTATGCCAAGGTTAATATCAAAATGTTCTCTATATTGACCACCTAATTTCAGTGATATTTACCATTTGATAAAAGTTTCCTTGACTATAGGAGATTACATTTCCAATATCCTGGTTTCAACCATTGTCTGCACTGTAAACCCGAATAAGTTTCCAGAACTTAAAAAAATTGAGGCCATACCATGCCTCAATTTTTTTAAGTTGATAAACTCAAATGTTTTCAGTTGGCTAAGACTTACAATTCTCAGTTAAGGCAACTCAAATATGGTCTGTTACTGTGACTTAAGGTTCTCAGTTAAGTCAAATCAAATATGGTCAGTTACTCTGACTTACAGTTCTCAAGTGGAGTCAACTCAAATATGTTCAGTTACTGTGACTTACAGTTCTCAGTTAAGGCAATTCAAATATATTCAGTTACTGTGACTTAAGGTTCTCAAGTGGTGTCAACTCAGATATGTTCAGTTACTGTGACTTACAGTTCTCAGTTAAGACAATTCAAATATATTCAGTTACTGTGACTTAAGGTTCTCAAGTGGTGTCAACTCAAATATGTTCAGTTACTGTGACTTACAGTTCTCAGTTAAGGCAATTAAAATATATTCAGTTACTGTGACTTAAGGTTCTCAAGTGGTGGCAACTCAAATATGTTCAGTTACTGTGACTTACAGTTCTCAGTTAAGGCAGTTCAAATATGTTCAGTTACTGTGACTTAAGGTTCTCAAGTGGTGTCAACTCAAATATGTTCAGTTACTGTGACTTACAGTTCTCAGTTAAGGCAATGCAAATATATTCAGTTACTGTGACTTAAGGTTCTCAAGTGGTGTCAACTCAAATATGTTCAGTTACTGTGACTTACAGTTCTCAGTTAAGGCAGTTCAAATATGTTCAGTTACTGTGACTTAAGGTTCTCAAGTGGTGTCAACTCAAATATGTTCAGTTACTGTGACTTACAGTTCTCAGTTAAGGCAGTTCAAATATGTTCAGTTACTGTGACTTAAGGTTCTCAAGTGGTGTCAACTCAAATATGTTCAGTTACTGTGACTTACAGTTCTCAGTTAAGGCAATTCAAATATATTCAGTTACTGTGACTTAAGGTTCTCAAGTGGTGTCAACTGAAATATGTTCAGTTACTGTGACTTACAGTTCTCAGTTAAGGCAGTTCAAATATGTTCAGTTACTGTGACTTAAGGTTCTCAAGTGGAGGCAACTCAAATATGTTCAGTTACTGTGACTTAAGGTTCAACCTTAAATCCATGTGATTAAGTTAACAGAACTCAACGACATTGAGGCCATCCCATGCCTCATTTTTTTTTAAGTTAATCAACTAAAATTTTTAAGTTAATCAACTCAAATATTTGCAGTTACTATAACTTAAGGTTCAGTTTTAAAATCCATGTGAAAAAGTTAACAGAAAAATAACTACACAAGCACATTATATCAACTTCAAACAACTCTTTTATTTTTTTCTATTCAAAGAGTATAAAAGAGTATACATATATAATCTGTAGGCAATGTACAATAACACTGTAAACACAGTACACTGTTTTTGGACTATATATGTTAACAATACCGACCAGGTATTAGTGCCTTGCAAAGTGCAGATATGAAGTTTTCCCCTTTTTTGTATGCATTTAGGAGGTTTTGTTCTTCATCGAAACTATTTATCTTACAAAAACATTGTGTTACAACTTCAAACTCTTTATATTTATTTCTATTCAAAGAGTATACATCTATTTATCTTACAAAAACATTGTGTTGCCCTCTCCAACATTATGGCAATGTTAAAATTGAAAATATATATATATAGAAAATATATATAGAAAATAAATACATGCATGTTATAACATGTACATACAATGTAATGTATATTACACATTTAATCCCTCTGGTCACAATAGTGTAATAATGTTTGTTATAAGGCTCTGAAAATGTTACTGAATGATGTATCAATGTATTTCCAGCAAATATTGAAATAATAAAGGGTCTCAATATGTGCAGTGCACATGACCAGAGCCGTTTACATCCTGGCTGAATTACTCAAATTTGTATAGTGTGGTCATAGAATGAGCAAACATGTTGACGGCAACTATTGTGACCGTTGGGATAACACAGTGTATCTATGTACAGTACAGAATAAAATGTATAGATTATCTGAAAATTGTCAATCCGCTTGGCACATGTAAAATTCACAAACGTTGTGCTGTATATTGGGTCCTGCCAATGTGGAACCAAAATACCAATCCACATTACATGCTATACAGCTGGCAATACTGTTAATAGTGCACATACCTACATATGGAAATGCAGCTGCATGTATTTGCTCCATGATGTATCATGGAACAAGATGGTGTTTTCATTGAAAGAGTTAGTCAGAATGTCAGAGGCACCATCCGTCATTTAGAGCAGGCTATGTTTGCAGAATGATAACTAGAACACTACAGTACTCTGTACTAAGAACACTATACAGTACACTAACTATACTGCCCTGTCAAGGCAGACCGCAGTAACTTCCAAACAGTGAAACTGAGAAAAATGGCTTTAAAGTTTTTTGACTTGCCATCCAAAATGTGTTATAGGTAGATAGATGATAGTACCCAGATTTAACATGTATTAATGAAGTAATCTTTAGGCATACAAAAATATGACGTAGTTATTTTAATTAACCCCAAAAAAGCAGATACTGCACTCTACTGCACGATTTCCTTAAATAATTATACAGGTAATGTACAGGCAAAGTGCAGTAACTTCAAATGCAATGTTGTTTTCCCTCCAGCTTTCATAACTTCACCTAGCCATTTTATTTGGATCATCATCATTCCAATATATTGAGGTATTAAATTTCATTTTCAAAATGGCTAGGTTAAGTTATGAAAGCTGGAGGGAAAACAACATTGTATTTGAAGTTACTGCACTTTGCCTGTACATTACCTGTATAATTATTTAAGGAAATCGTGCAGCAGAGTGCAATATCTGCTTTTTTGGGGTTAATTAAAATAATTATGTCATATTTTTGTATGCCTAAAGATTACTTCATTAATACATGTTAAATCTGGGTACTATCATCTATTTACCTATAACACATTTTGGATGGCA
This sequence comes from Notolepis coatsorum, assembly GCF_963971535.1. Classification (NCBI taxonomy): domain Eukaryota; kingdom Metazoa; phylum Chordata; class Actinopteri; order Aulopiformes; family Paralepididae; genus Notolepis; species Notolepis coatsorum. The sequence continues at coordinate 175,640,066 of NC_140170.1, read as the reverse complement.
AGTCAAAACACTTTAAAGCCATTTTTCACTGTTTGGAAGTTACTGCGGTCTGCCTGGGTTTTGAGTGTGATTTTGTTGTTACTGCAGTTTTTAAAACCCCATATCTCCAAAACTGAGCGACATTAACATCTGAAACTTGGTCACAAGATAAAACATTTATTGACAAGGTCAATTTCACTCATAACTAAATTTTTACTTTTTTCAAGTTACTGCGGTTAGCCCTTGACAGGGCAGTATACTACTGCCTACAAGGTCTCAAGGATACAGTCCCACTCTCAGCATACAAGATCGATGGTCTGCTGCTGCTGACTCCCAAGCGATTCATTCAAGTGAAACGGAACTGAGTCCAGCTAATGGTGAATAGTTATTTTATTAATCAATTATTGTGTCTTTATTCACTCTAGTTGTGTAATTGACCAGTTCATATTCTGTATAAGTTCATATTCTGTATATGTTAATAATAACGCTTCTGTGTTGCGTTTATGGCTCCTGGTATATCGCCTTGTACTCTGTACTGAGAACACTAACTCTACCACTGCCTACAAGCAATGGAAGCAGTCAGAGCAGAGTGGCATTTATGCCCATTGCCTCCTATTGTTCCTCGAGAAACAAACGTTTGGGACTTGGATGTTGCCTTTGAGATTCTGATAAACTCTTTCAACTCTAAAACTTACTTGGATGAAATTACAATAATGCCAGCTATAGACGGTTAAGAAAATTCGAACTGTAAAACTCTCAAATGTAAACATATTACATAAAAAATAAAGAACAAGGTACATTGAGTAGTTTGGACCTATTTGGCTGAACATCTGCAAAGTAGTACAGCAACTTTTGAAGGTATTATTTTGACATGACAAGACATTTCAGATGAGTTTCTATAGACACACTTTTGAGGTGTTGGTAAGTGCTTTGGGGTAGTGCATAGATTAGTCCAAACATTACAGGAAGGAATCACCAAATCTGGGGAAGCTGATCATGATATGACTTTCAATGACAATAGAGATTGTCACAGGCTGGTAGTGAACTGGACTTGTGTCATGATCACTGATTACAGTAAGGAATAGAAACTCATCTGAAAGAAGGATGTGGGGTGAGGTATTAATTTCCTTGTCATGTCAAAATAATACCTTCAAAAGTTTAATGCAAGAGCGGTCAGGTGACGTAGCGGAGATTGCGTTCGTCACCAACGCTGGAGACACTGGATTTGCGTGTTCGAATCCAACTCCCTGCGTTGTCACCAGCTTGGCTGGCCGTTCACACTAATACAATTCGGCAGTATTAGGGGGTGGGGAAGCTGGCGGGTGGGAATCTGGCGTTGTGGACAGCGACGCCTACAGGTCAGGTCTCGGCGCTTGCTAAGCGGGGCAGGACTTGGTGGAGATAGCGTGCCCTCCCACGCGTTACACTTCACCAATGAGAGCCCTCGCTGCCAAGTGAAAAGACGTCACTGGCTGTCGGCGCATGTCTCGGGGGAAGCATGCGATCGACTCGGGACGCCCTTATACCGACTCGTAGGAGAACATGCATACAGCACCAGGTAGGGGAGGGGGGGGGGGGGGGGGGGGGGGATTGGCACAACGACTAATTGGGACGGGGAGAAAATCCATTGAAAAATCAGAAGAAAAAAAAATTATTGCATCATCAAGTCATTCTTGAGAGTCTGCAACCTGGGCGACAGTTTACCAGCTTCTAGACCTAGTAAAATCTTCTGAATGAATTCAAAAGTGTTGGTAAGTCCCTTGGGGTAGCTGAGGTGTAGTGCATAGATTAGTCCAAACATTACCAGGAAGGAATCACCAATCAGAGATTGTCACAGGCTGGTAGTGAACTGGACTTGTGTCATGCATGGTCACTGATGACAGTAAGGAGGGCCACTGCAACACCCTGAAGCTCTGGCTCATCAGACGTGTCCTGAAGGAATGAAAGAGACATAATAATCACAAATAAATCCATGGTTTCTACAAAGTGCAGCACAAAGCTAAGTATATGGAGTTGTGTTTGTAAGTTGTTTATATTTTAGTTAGAACAATTTTTTTGGTGAGAAGGTTATTTTTATTTAACCAGGTTAGTCCCGTCGAGATCAAATATCTCTTTCACAAGGGAGACCTGGAAGGAAGGAAGACTGATACTTAGCATTTTGATTAACTGTTCACTTAATATACAGTTGTACTGTAAATTATTTTTACTCGGACTCACTGTGCAGGTTTTGAAAAATCCAGCGACTTCCTCATGCAGATACACAGGCAGGGCATGGAGAACAGTGGTACGCCTGGTGTGAACATCATGGATTTCCTATTAAGATGTAAGATTAAGAAGAAGAAAAAGAATTGTATTATATGGAAATGTTTACTGAACAAAGCGGATTTTAAACAGTCCAATCAGATATGTCCACAAATAACATGTTCACATCTTTAATGCAATCAGAAAAATGGCAAACACAATGGTGGACTACTTGTAAAATTCAAAAGCTCATTTGAATCATTGAACCTGTTCAATGTTACAGAGGTTCGACCTATGACATGTATAATAATCTATTCACCTGTTCATCGTGGATTTTTAAAATGTGAGCCAAAGCATCTGCTGTGTTCCCAGTTTTGGACGCCTTCTGTCTGAATAACGTCATCAGTCGAGGAAGATGGCGGTCAAGCTCAGCGTAGAATGTGTTGGGCAGGTTCTGGTTGGTAATCAGCTGGAACTCTGCATACACCTATATTTAAAAACAGCAGGACAATATAGTATATCAACATCAATTAGTCACTTCAACTTGGTGGATCTCTTACTTTGTTTGGTTTGGGCTTCAGAGCATGACGTTGATATAGCAGAGCATGATTTCTGGTCAACCATGTCATTACATGCTTTGCGGAATCGGTCGCTGATGACTAGCTCGCGGGGGCGCACAGAACACACACGCAGATGCGCCGCTAGAGTATATAAACCAGGCTTAAGAATCACAAGTTTCACTTTAAAACACACAGAATGTGCCAAATGTTAACACAGGAAAGAGAGAGCTGATCTATATTACCTCAGACTCCATTTTAAGAGCAGGCCAGAGGTCCATGAGCTCTTTCACTGGTGGGCTGGACTTCACTATGGTCTGTCGGCGCAGGGCAAATGTGGTCTGCATCAGCTTTCTAATGAGGGGCAGGTTCTTCTCAGTCTTCTTGACTTCTTCAGCAATTGTCTGCCTCAACTGCTCAAGCCTCAAGGAATCCTCTCCTTGGGGATAGTTGGGTAGGAAGTTTACTTCTGCTCGCTTGGGTCTTTTAATGTTGGAATGTGAAGGTTCGCCATCAGGATTGCTTCTACCTCTTTTTCCAGCATTTACAGTGACCTCCTCACATCCTGCCCGTCTCAGCTTGTTCCTGAAATTGCCCATCTTGAATTTGATGCTGTTCTTCCATCCATTGCAGCCGGTCTCAGATCCTGCTTCCTTCAAGCAGGGATGTTTGGCGACAAGAGCCGCAGAAGCCACTGCTATCTCTTTATCACTTGGATAAGCCTTGAAAGCATACATTGTAGATGCAAGCTTTTCTAAGATGTCGTGCTTTAGGTCTCTTGTCAACTTAAGGTGTCTCTTGTTCTTCTCAAATTCGTTGTTTCCGTCTCTAAGTTTCAGCTCAACATCGAATGCAAATGAAGGAACTGGAAAAGGACCTGGAGGCCATCTGCTTAGACGTTATGGAGATGACATATCTGAAAGTATATCAGTAGATGCGAGAGAGCTGGAGTCGAGCGAAAGTGAAATGTGCACAACAGCTTTTTGTGGCAATTCCGTAATGTCATCAAGGGAAGTAAGTTTCCCATCAAAGTCTGGATCTTCATACAGCAAACTGAAGTCAAGGTCTATTTCCAACTGTTCTTTTATAATCGTGATCAGTGCATCAACAGAGGCGGGTCGTGAACTGAGTTTTAATTTTCTAGCCCGGTCTGTCTCAACAACACGAAGGATCATGGGTTGTGGGGAGGCAGCTGCCATTGTGCTATGGAAACTTGAATGAATCGCTTGGGAGTCAGCAGCAGCAGCAGACCATCGATCTTGTATGCTGAGTGGGACTGTATCGTTGTGACCAGACTGCAGGTAGATGGACAGTGGACAGATGTGGTCCGGTCGACAGACAGCAGCTCAAGGACCTAAGGAGTAGTCATAAACACAACACAGAAAGCGTCATTATTAACATATACAGAATATGAACTTATACAGAATATAAACTGGTCAATTACACAACAAGTGAATAAAGACACAATAATCGATTAATAAAATAACTATTCACCTTCCGTTTCACTTGAATGAATCGCTTGGGAGTCAGCAGCAGCAGCAGACCATCGATCATATATGCTGAGAGTGGGACTGTATCATTGAGACCAGACTGTAGGTAGATGGACATATGTGGTTGTGTGGTTGACAGCTCATAGGACCTAAGATGTTCTATATACCAGGAGTCATAGTCTCGACACAGAAAAGAAACCTCGTTATTCACAAGGTAGATCTGTTCTATTTGGCTAAATGTAGACAGTCCACCACTGACTCTGACGGAGAGAAACATTCCACAGACATAGTCTGTGCCATCAATGGTTACCTTTGATGTCTGGTAGATTGTGTCACTAACTGTGTGTCCTCTAATGTGTACCTGAGCTACTGCTGGTAGAGATGAAACCAGAACAGAGTCAACCCTGGATGCCTGGGTTTTTGGCTCTTGAAATATGATGGTGAAGCAAGATGATATGCCATCATGTGTTGGTGTCTGATTGCCATCGTCTTCAAGATATTTTTGAAGTTTTGAGTGTCATGCACCACTCTTTTGAAAAAGCGGTGCTTGGCCTCAAATCGCATGGTCCAAACATGCAGCAGGGGTTAGTAGAGTTAGTAGGGACAGTAGGGTTAGTAGGGTTAGGGTTAGTAGGGTTAGTAGGGACAGTAGGGACAGTAGGGTTAGTAGGGTTAGTAGGGACAGTAGGGTTAGTAGGGTTAGTAGGGACAGTAGGGTTAGTAGGGTTAGTAGGGACAGTAGGGTTAGTAGGGACAGTAGGGACAGTAGGGACAGTAGGGTTAGTAGGGTTAGTAGGGTTAGTAGGGACAGTAGGGACAGTAGGGTTAGCTGTGTTTGAGACATGGACGATAGCCTGCATCTTTAGGAACAAGGAAGATACGTTCATTTTAAGTTGATTTCTTAGATTGTCAGTGTCACATTGATCATCATCATCCACCACTTCTATGCTCTGGCCTGGACATTCTTCATGCAAATCACTAGTGACCTCAGAAATCCTGTCTTGGGGATCCTCAACAACGACAGCTTTTAAGTCTGATGCAAGACTTAATTGGTGTTCTCTGCTTTTATGGCAATTGAATGAAGAGTAAACATTTGTGCTATAGCTACAATCCTTATATGGGCATGTCACTGTTTCATTATTTTTTAAATGCTTTCTGAGATGACTTAAGAAAATTGATTCAGAAAAGGGTTCCCGAAATGCGCACAAAGGGCATTTTATTACCACAGGGCTCAGACTCTGTTCTGGTCTACTGCTAAGTTGTGCAGTATGATATCTTGACAAATGAGTACTCAATGCATTTAGCGTCTTAAATTTACAGATCAGTATGGAGGCATGGAAGAGGACTGACTCTATGGAAAAGTGGCTGTGTTGCAGTCTGTAGTTGTAACTGAGGGGTTACAAAACCCTGACTGTATTAAAGATTGCAATATAATCCAACCAGAAATGGTTCTGCAATCACCGGTGTCGATTCTCCTGTGTACAACTCCAACGGTTCTCGCCTAGGACTCCTCGGGTGTGGGCACGGATTTAGGCCGCACAGCCTGGATAAGTGCACTAGCTAAAGCACGACGAACCGATGGATCATGGTCACGGAAGAACTGTAGCCGCACGATACACAATAAATGATCGACTATTACTTCACATTAGATTAAGTCGAACTCAACGTTACTGCGTTAAACTCTGACACTTTAACATTCTATTCGCACGCGGTTCTCAATGCTCTATTCTATTTAGATGCAAGGTTGCTCACTTCACTGCACGTTGACTCGTGGTGAAGGTATTAAGGTTTTGGTAAGACTACTGCTGTTTACACCTGCGCCGTATTTATACGTAAGGTGAATATCTAGTCCCAACCTCAGTTCTTGTCTCGTATTACTATGCAGACTCTGGGCATGTACTGACATGCCCGGAGTTGCCTTTGAACTTGCCGTTGGGGGCTTGGTCGTTGGCGCCTGGGGCCGCTGTCCAATAGGAGAGCGAATATTACTCTGGTCTGTACGCAGGTAAAGGGATATTCCGTGTATATATATAAATAATATACAAAGTATATCAAACGATACATATATATATATTCAGTTTAATCTGGCCCTTCACAACAGTAGTGTTTAAATAACTGTATTCTAGAAGTCAAAGAAGCTGCACACAATTTACACTGCCAGACTACCATATTGGAACTATGCGAAAAAACTGAGCTCTGTGGAAACAGATTAATAAACTATGTTCTGGTCCTCAACGATACAGTCCCATCTCACAAATATGTTTTTATATTTAAAAATAATCAGCTTACTGTTTGGCTCATTTGAATATTTCCCAGCAGCACTTGCTACCTGAAAGGCAAGGGAAAAAATACAACGTTTAGACCTCCATGAAACATATACCAGAATAACTTACAACTCAATATAACAAGTTCATACTATATATTAGCTTACAAAAACATGATCATAATTTTCACAGTTTGAATGTTTAACCATCAATCAGAAGGAGATAGAGAGAGAGCGAGAGAGAGGAGATAGAGAGAGCGAGAGAGAGGAAGATAGAGAGAGAGAGGAGATAGAGAGAGAGGGAGGGAGGGAGAGAGAGAGCGGAGATGAATGAGAGCGTGAATTAATATCTCTCTCAAACCACCTTTTGTCAAAAATATATATCTATTACAAACATCAATTTACAAGCTCAAAGAAATGGAGATATGTGGCTTCGACCATGCATGCCATGAGGACGCGACGCCTGCATGACACTCAACCTAACCAAATTAATCTCCCTCAAACCCGATAATAGGACATAATGTGCAAACAAACCTAAAATGGAGATGCGGCTTGACATGCATGGCACGCACG